>NC_133369.1:21983695-22096333 GCF_049309525.1 Garra rufa
TGAAATTTAAAGCTTCACTGTAGTAACTTTGTAAACATTTAGGTTACGTTTTATTTTGTTACTTATTAAAATATTTTATAAAGGATTTGTTATAATTTCATTATTATTATTGGAAATATATATATATATAAATATATATATATATATATATAAATATATATATATATATATATATATATATATATATATATATATATATATATATATATATATATATATATATATATTAATAGTCGTCGTTCAGGTATACAACAGCGCGAACGTCTCTCTCTTTGGCAATTTTTTTAAAAATGGCGTCTGCCGCGAAAAAGCTACGTCTTTTGACGAACAGGAGTTGTGATGGGAAAATGATGAGTTTTCTCTGTGGCCAGTCGGAAACAGTGAATATTTAATGGTGAGTGTTGATGATCCTGTGATGTGTGCTGCCAGTGGCACGCTGTAATCCCTAAGCTTGTTATTTGGGCCTCTCGTGTGCTCTCTACTCCCAGCTGCCAGTGAGGAGCTCGGCTTCTGATTCTTTTCACTAGTATAAGGGATGAGAAAAACAAAATGCCATTGGCAGCTGTTTGTTTATGGTTTCCCACGACTCCATGCCAATTACCTCTAGTCCCTTCGTCAGTCGCTTGTCGTCTCTCATTAGCCACCCTTCGCTTGACATGAACACCCGGAAAAAAGTGTATAGGCGAGCCCACGCTTAAGCGTTGTGGATCATCTAGCTATCTTCACTTTGCTGGCAAATGTTCCTCTTACTCTTGCTTCAATATACCTCATTTCGCTCTAGGCCTTTTGACGCTACAGAACTCTAAAAATATATGCTTCTTTGCAGCACCATAGATTTCTCACTCCATATGGGACTTTTTAATTTCCAAAGATACACATTAAAACATCCTCAGTTTTTTAAAGTAGCACATTTCTGAACTACTCTACAATTAAAAAGTTAAACCTGAAGTTATCAGCAGACTGTAAAAACGTTAATATTCTATTCGGACCATTTACCTTAGCTATAGGTAATCTATTTGTTTCATTTTTTTAGTCCGCTTTTGTATACATCATATATTTTTCACGTTCTGGATGTTTAACATGAAATAAAAACCATTTAGTTGTTTGTCCTGAATAAATGTGACCCTGGACCACAAAACCAGTTTTAAGTAGCACTGGTAGCCTATATTTGTAGCAATAGCCAACAAGTATGGGTCAAAATAATCGCTTTTTCTTTTATACAAACATCGTTGATATTAAGTAAAGACCATGTTCCATGAACATATTTTATACATTTCCTATCGTAAATATATCAAAACTTAAATTTTGATTAATAATATGCATTGTTAAGAACTTAATTTGGACAACTTTAGAGGCGATTTCCCCAGTATTTGGATTATTTTTGCACCCTCAGATTCCAGATTTTTTACATAGTTGTATCTCGGCCAGATATCTTATCCTAACAAACCATACATCAATGCTTATTTAGTTTTCAGATGTATAAATCTCATTTAAAAAATGTAAAAAAAAAAAAATTACCTTTATGACTGGTCTGGTTCAATTCACGATTTCAAATCTAAATTTATGGCATCATAAAGATACTTGAAAGTCAATTAGTTTTGCTTTTATGTATTTTAAATTTTATTGACGCTACAAAATTGTACACAAATATATATTTTTTTTACATTTTCTTAGCAACAGCAAAAGCAATTTGCTTTCTGATTAATTCGTAGACTTTTTAAGAATTTATCAATTTGCTTTGTTTCTCGAAAGTTTAAAAAGTTAAATAGATCGATTGATACAGGTTGCATTCAAACGAAAATAATCAGATCAACATAATTTGTTTAATATTTGATAAATATTGCAGTGTATTCTGATCATATTTGTTATTTTTAATGCTACAAAAACGTTTATAGCCTTTATTTGTAACTCCACGGTCAAAGTAAATGTACAGACATAAAACGTTCACAAATAAGAATTTATCTGGCTTTAAACACATCATTCCGAGGCAATTCAAATCCAACGAATATCATAACAAAAATATGCCTTTAAATGGATATTTACGTTTCAGTCACTCGGAAATGAGTCTGCATCCTTATTTGCGTTTAGAAAATCACTGGGTTTATTTGTCTCACTCTGATTGGTTGGAACGAATATCAGCGGGTCCGTGAATGATCTCATTGCCTTCATTTACTATTTTCCGGTTTTTAATTGGGTCCTGCAGTGTATAGAATGCACACAGTCCGGCAGAAGAGGCGCAGTAAACAAAAGGCGCTTTACTTTGATGCGAGGGAAACTGTGAGAACTGGTAGCCTGTGTTTTAATCCCGTTGACCCTGTGTGTTGTTAATTGAGGCTGACGTCACATAATTCCTCAGCGGAGGAAAATTAAGATGCGCGCGCACTAATGAGGGCGCCTCTCTCTCTCTCAACACAGGCATGATGAAGCTCCACAACATGAACTGTATGGCCACGCAATTATGTATAAAATCAAAAGAACGAAAAATGTTGTTTTTTTCAGAAAAAATGAAGCGGTGTAATTGGGTTGTTCACCACCAGAAGTTGCATAAGTGTTTTTGAGAGCAACAGCGTTTTCCTTTTACATAATATAAAATAATTCAGTAAGGGAGACTTCATGAACCGACCGATATTTAATCGTATTTTCTAATTATTGACATTTCCCCTCCTTCCTTAAATATGAATTATTAGTATTATTTTTATTATTATTATTAAATTAATAATTATTATTTGCTCTGTATTTTTTATATGAAACATGATTTAATAGCATTTGTAATATATAAAAATAGACAAAAGTATACAGCAGCACTGAGTGGGCTGATGCAGTCTAATCGTGCATGTAAACTGTTCACATAATTATTTAGAAATCTAATTGTCTTATAGAACATTTATACCATGCGTTTCCCTAGCAAAGATGGTGGTCTGTAGGGCAGTTTTGACTTTTGAGGTCGCTATTCAGTCGTGGAGGCAAATCGATCAGTGTCTGATCCGATCACTCACTTTTCTTGTGCCACTCCTATAAATTATTGTCCGCCAAGTTGGTGGTATTAACCCTTTCATCCACGCGAGTCGCTATCCCGGTTACTACAGAAAGAAACCAGTCGTGCTTTGTGGTTTCCCAGACACACCCTGCGGCTGCGCACGGATTCGCTTCATTACAATTTCACGGATTGTCACGTCTGTGACAGCGTCTGAAGCCGCTAATACATTGATCGTGAAGCTATGTAGACTGTTTCTTTGAATGTAACACAACTATGCGTTTAGCAGCTGTAATTAAGCTCGTGATTAAAATTATATATGTGTGTGTGTGTGTTTTAGTTTGGAAAATGACAAAGGGGTGATTTAAAAATGTGAGAGAATTAGGGAAGTGTGAGGTTGGAGTTTCCAAACAGTTTCTTAGCTATTAAGGCTTAATTGGCACACAGTTTAGGCTAATGGATTTATCCTTTTTTCCAGAAGTTGGCTCCAAGTCAGCAAAATTCTACATCCACCATCATTATTAGATAATGATTAGCAAGTAACTGCAGGTTGGCTGTATTTAAAAATAATTGCATGGAGTGGAGAAATGGCTTGTTGATATTTGTGTGATCTGTGTCTATATACTGTTGCATCAATCGTGTGTTTTCGTGTGTATGTATGTATGTGTGTGTGTGTGTGTGTGTGTGTGTGTGTACGCCTACTTAACCATATTTTGGGAACATGTTAGTATCTAGAACTGCAAAAATTCATGAAGTTTTCTGTTAGGAATAATGTTAGTGTGTTGTTTAGGGTGATCTGGACATAAAAGCTATTGATGTCTATGCTATGGCTTCATTTACAAACTCTTAAAAATGTGGGGTAATAACAACGCAGCGCTGGTTGAAATATGTACAAACCCAGTGGGCTGGCTTAAAATGAACCCAAAATAGGTTGTAAATTAAAAATCACACATATAAATATTAGAGGCATCAGCAATAATTATTAATAAGAAGTTTAAAAAATTGATATTATTTAATATTTTTTATTTAACTTATTAATAAATGTTTGTTTATTGAGCATATTAATAAATGTTAATTTCCGACATATTTTGGGTTTAATTCAAGCAATCATTTTTAAGCAATAGATGAATTAAATGAAACTACACTCTTAAAAAAGGTGCTTTGTGATGCCATAGAAGAACCTTTTTTGTTTAAATGGTTCCATATAAGAACCTTAAACATATAAAGAATCTTTCCGTTTTACAAAAGGTTCTTCAGATTATAAAAAAGGCATGAAAAAGATGGTGATTTAAAGAACCATTGACTGAATGGTTCTTTCTGGAACCAAAAATGGTTCCTCTATGGCATCTCTGTGAGGAACCTTTTAAAGCACCTTTATTTTTAAGAGTGTACTCAGAAGGTTGGGTTAAATGTTTAACACTATAAGTTAAAATAACCCAGTCACCGGATTTGTCCTTATTTCACCCATTGCTGGGTTGTTTTCGGTTGCCAAATAACCCAAGTTGGGTTGTTTTTAAACCAGAATTTTTTAGACTGTTGCTGAGTTAATAGTGTGTGTGTTAATGTGTCAAATGATGGTTTTCACTCCGGACAGTGAAACCATCCTTACACTCTAAAAAATGCTGGGTTAAAAACAACCCAACTTGGGTTATTTGGCAACCCAGCCCAGTGTAATATTGGACAGAACACATGCTGGGTTATTTTGACCCAGGTTGGGATAAACGTTTTTACCCAACATGCTGGGTTTTTTTATTAAAGTCAACTATTGTTTAAAAAAATATTATATTGCTGGCTTAAAATGGGCTGGAAATTAAAAATCACACACAGAGGCAACAGCAATAATCAAAATATGAACATTTATTATTAAGCAAGAACAAAAAAAAACTTTGTTTTCTATTTTCTTTCATCTTTCCCTTTCTAGCTTGTACTTATTTGAACAATGCATAAAAAATTGGTATTATGAGAACTTCTTGTGTCTTAAAGAGTTGCCTCTTTAAGAAATAAGCCGGTAATGGGCTGCTGTTCGCCGGGGGAACTACGAACCTCAGACCACCACCTCGCGTTTCATTTGTAGCTGAAAGATGTTGTGACTGACTCCCTATCCTTCCCATGAACAAACAATAGTGATATTAAAGAACATAGTTTAACATGTTAGGCAAAAGGCATTTACATCATGTAAAACGACCGAATGTTGCGTTGTGTAAAATAGTATAGTAGTAAATAGTAGTCAGAGAGAGGCTCAACCCATTGGTCGGGTAGGAAAAATAACCCAATATTCAATAACCCAACCCAAATAATGACCCAACAAGCTGAACCCAGCATTTGGGTTAAAAAAAAATAACCCAGCATTTTTAGGGTGCAGAAAAACTACCCAACACCTGGGTAAAAATATTTAAAACAACCCAATAGAATGAGTCAGCAGGCGTTTTTTTTTTTTTTTAGAAATTGAGTTTTGTCATTGCATGTTTTGCTGATTGTGTGTTTTGCTTTATTTCTTGATACATCTTAAAAACCAATGAACTAAAGAAACTAAAGACACTTTGCATCTTCCAACAGTTCAAAAAAGTCACATTCACTGACACTGATGTTGCTTTACCATACATGAAAGAGAATAAATCCAATTATTTTTCTCTACATTTGAAATCTATGCATGTAATCTCATGCAACAGTCTTTTCCAGCCTCAATGTAATTCGAAAACATGACACGTTTGAAAGAAACAACCCGATCTTATTGAACGAGGCCTCAAATATCTTTCATTCGTGTCTAGACGTCCCTCTTTTCCCAAAGTCTGTAATGTCTCAGCCTGTCGTCGTTTCTCTCCCCACGAGGCTAAACGATATTTCACTTTTTATCCATCCTTGACACATACCATCAGTTACCACCCACTTCCCAGGATGCTCATGGAGGATGTTACCCAGTGCCATCAGGGAGCCCCAAAACTCAGTATCAGACAGAACTGGGGGTGCATGGGTATGGCAATTAGCATGAGAAAGCCAGCTATCTTAGTGCGCTTATTTGACCTTTCACCCCTACCCTTTGTGCTTCTCAGACAGAAAACTGGTGTGTGTGCACAGTGGCCTACATTCATACATGTAGCATGGTGACGTGCTTGTCTGAAATATTAAAACAGCACTGGACATTAGTATAAACCGATGAGTTTAAAGTAAAATGTTTGTGTGCATGTAACACAGTTTGATATGACATAAGTCAACCCCGCTTCATAAACACGTGCACACATGCACAAGGGGCAACACGCTCCCACACTCTTTCCCAGACAGTCTGGAGGACTCCATCTCATTTGCTTTTCTTCTGCTCTCCTCTCTGTCTGCGCCCCCTTTTCACGTCTGTGCTTTAATTAAGGGTTCCAGCCCCCTAAAAGTGTCATTGTGGAGTGCAGCCAGTGTTCAGGCCCTCTGTTTTATGTGTGTTCCTGTCTGTCTTCCGCTTAATCCCGAGACCATATGTGATATATTAGAGACAGCATTAAAGAGCACTCTCATGCCGCCTGTATCTGCAACATCACAGCCTTTCCCATCAAATCTCATGTCACTCCATGATAATGAATGACTCGTATCTGTCTGAATCATGGATGGCATTTTGTGGGAACTTTTGAATGGTGTCTCTCAATAAAGCTAGACATTACATTAAGGGATAGTTCAGACAAAAATATAAATTCTGTCATTATTTACTCACCCTTGTGTATGACTTTGTTTCACCTGTCAAGACAGTTTTGGAACAACATAAGAGTCTGTGATTACAGAATTGTCTTTTTTTGGTTGAACTAGCCTATTTCTTTAACTACTTGTGTGTTTATTGGCAAATCTTAAGTGTCACTTAAGACCTTGATTCGTTCTATCATCTTCCATTATGGTTTTTGATTCCTTCTCAAACACCTGAAATTAATGCCCATTTTATTTTGGTATTAGAAGTGCTGTGCTAAACTTAAAAATTCATTTCTTTTCCCCCTGTTTTATTAATCCTGGTAGAGTTTGATCAGTCACTGTTTAACCAGCAGATTTAGGTTTAATTCAAATTCGTAAAGGATTATGGTTGTAGCTTCTCCTATAGTGGTTGCAGCGAATTGCCGGTGTAAAATTCCTGGAGAGGTAGGCAGTTATAGTCGTGTTGAGGAAATGATCACGACAGGGTCCTGAAAGATGCTGTTCAATGCTCTAGGCCAGGGGTCTTTGAAAATATTGCAGGTGGTCAGTGGAAATAAAGTATTAAATGTTAAAAGGGTTGAATGTTGTTAATTAGGGCTGGGTAAAAATATCAATTTCTTGAATTTAATCAATTCTCATTTTTACAAAACAATATTGATTCTTAAAAGAATCTATTAGTCTAGCCTGTTTTCACTTAATGAGCGGAACGTTGCAGCCAGTATTGCCAAATTGGGCTACTTTAACACTGTTGCCATGGGTTGTTTTTAATGTCCGCAGGTTGAAGTGACCCCAATAACATGATATTTAGCCACTGGAATGCAAATTTTACCAGGGGACCCATGCCAAAAAATGTGTATTTTACCCCCCAGAACTCTATTTTTGGAATAGTTTAGGGCTAGTTT
Source organism: Garra rufa (assembly GCF_049309525.1). Lineage (NCBI taxonomy): Eukaryota > Metazoa > Chordata > Actinopteri > Cypriniformes > Cyprinidae > Garra > Garra rufa. The sequence goes on from NC_133369.1 coordinate 21,991,235, forward strand.
TGAGTAGGAATTGGGTGGGTTTTGTTGTGAAGACTTGGCAACCCTGATTGCAGCGCACCTTCCATCTAATAAATCGCAATATGCTTTGTGCTTTGTTACTTTTAATATGGAAGTCTCATATTTCAAATTCTGTCCTTTATTTATTACAGTATTCAAACAATAAATGGCATTTTGGCATTGTTTAATGTGAAGTAACAGATCGCTGTAGTGAAAAGAAACGGCAACGTGAACAACACATAAACAGATCATCTCATCCGCTTTAAAACTGGTTACAGCATGAAATAAAGATGAATAAACATCCCAAGGATGTTAAAAGAAAGAATACATCCTGTCTCATGAAATCACTCAATTAGTGTTTCAACTATGCAAAGACATCAATAAAAGCTTGCAAACAATGTCATGTGATTCACATTTGGTGACCGTAAACTCTTTAGTCAGCTAGACAAATGAACTCTAGAGAGGAGCATCTTGTTAAATATATGCAATTCTAACTGTATTAAATTAAATAATAATTGTTTTATGACAATTTAAATTTATATTTAATTTATATTTCAAAAAACGAATTGCTTTAAAATGTAATTTATATTATTTAATTTGAATGGATTTAGTCAAATCAAATGTATAATTCTGTATGACTGAATCATCAACTGAAAAGTTTGGGGTCAGTAAGATTTTTTTTTTTCTTTAAGAAATATGCTTTCATACATTAAGTATATATTAAATTGACCAAAAGGCATTAAATACATGTATCATGTTACAAAAGCACAACTGTTTTTATTATTAATAATCAGAAATGTACTAAATCAGCATGTTAGAATGATTTCTGAAGGATCATGTGACACTCAAGATTGGAGAAATGACTGATAGAAATTCAGCTTTAATAAATCATAATAAATAACAATACACATATAGTAAAATAGAAAACAATTATGTAAAATTTGAATAATGTTTTACAATATTAGTGTTTTCACAGTATTTTTTATTAAATAAATGTAGCCTTGGTGACCATAAGAGACTTTTGGAAAAATATTAAAACGTCTTCCTGACCCCATTTTTAAATGTAGCATACGTTATCATAGCACGCACTTAAAAATAAAGGTTCTTTATTGGCATTAATGGTACTTTGAAGAACCTTGAACTTTTCAAATGCAGAAAAGGTTCTTTAGATTTTAAAATGTTCTTAAAAATGGTTCTTTTTTATGAACTGTTCACTAAAGGTTCTTTGGGGAAGCAAAAATCATTCTTCTATGGCATCAGTGCAAAAACACCCTTTTAAAACCTTTATTTTTAAGAGTGTAAGGTCCACACAGAGCACAAAACATTTAGTCCCTTCGCATTGGTGGTCCTGTCAATCGGCACAGTACCAGTACATTTACCTGCGGTGTGTTTCTGAAGCACTTTATTCTTTTAGGTCTTGTGGAGTGAAGCGCAAAAATCTGGATTTATTGTTTGAATCTTATTATAAGTCCAGAATCTGTTGCATCATCTATAGGCTATACAGATTAGAGCTGTGGCACGAGAGGATGTTCCCATTGCTGTGCGTGTTTGTTTGTTTGTGCGTTGGCATATATTTGTGTTCTGTGCGTGTGTGTGCTCGCAAGTGTTGTTCTCTGCTGCAGACCTCTTTCCTCTCTGAGTCAGTGCCATCAGTTGCTACGGCAACCAGGAGGCAGCATGAAAGCTAGCGAGAGAAGACCGAGGGAGAGAGTGAGGTGGAGCATGGCACAAAGCCGACTCGCAGCAGCTGTGGAACAGCACTGGGACGCTGTGCACGTTCTCTGGGTGTGGGTGAGAGACTGTACGAGTGTGTGTGTGTGTGTGTGTGTGTGTGTGTGTGTGTGTGTGTGTGTGTGTGTGTGGTCCTGTCTATCAGCACATAATAATACGCCAAATCATGAACTGTAAGGAAAAAAGTCATTTTTTTAAGATTAGGATTCAATGCTGTATCTGTAAATAAATCTTTGGGAGTCTGTGCAGTTAGGTTTCTATTGTTCCTACAAATTAACAGGCATCCTTCTGACAGTCTATCAGCAAGTGACAGCCGTTTTGACTCATTAATGTAGGATGTGGTTTGTCTTTGTGTGTATGTTGTGCAGATTGGGCTTGAAATTCTCTGTTTGAGACATTATTCCTAGCTGATTCATGAACAATGCAAATAATCACATAAATTACACTCTTAATTATAAAGGTTCCAAAAGAACCTTTTTTTTTAATTTAAAGAACCTTTTGTGCAATGGAACGTTCAATGGATTGTAAAGGTTCTTTATGGAACCATCGATGCCAATAATGAACCTTTATTTTTGAGAGTGTAACGTAGAAAATTTTAATGACATTTAATGACAAGTCGCTTATGCTCATCGAAGCTGCATTTATATGATCAAAAATACAGACAAAAACAGTAATAATTGCAACAAGTTTATTTTATGTTATTATTATAGGCTTTTATTTTAACATATTTTATATTTTATATTTTATTCCTGTGATGCAAAGCTGAATTTTCATCAGCCATTACTCCAGTCTGAAGTGTCACATGATCCTTCAGAAATCATTCTTATATATTGTTTTATTATTAGAATTATCAATGTTGGAAACAGTTGTGCTGGCAAATATTTTTTTTGGAACATGTGATTCTTTTTTTCAGGATTCTTTGATGAATAACAAGTTAAAAAGAACAGCATTTATTCAAAATACAAATATTTTCTAACAATGTAAATCTATTATATCACTTTTAATTAATTTAACACATCCTTGGTGAATAAAAGTATCAATTTCTTTCAAAAAAAGAAAGATTAAAAATGTACTGACCGCAAACTTTTGAACAGTAGTGTATATTGTTTGAAAACCTTTCTATTTTAAATAAATGCTGTTCTTTTTAACCTTTTATTGATCAAAGAATCCTGAAAAAAGTATCACATGTTCTAAAAAAATATTAAGCAGCACAACTGTTTTCAACATTAATAATAAATCAGCATATTAGAATGATTTCTGAAGGATCATGTGACACTGAAGACTGGAGTAATGGAGCTGAAAATTTTGCTTTGTATCACAGGAATAAATTACATTTTAAAATATATTCACATAGAAAACAGTTATTTAAATTGAAATAATATTTCACAATGTTACAGTTTTTTTTCTGTGTTTTTGATCATATAAATGCAGCATTTATGGACATAAGAAACTTCTTTAAAAACCATTAAAAATCATACTGATCCCAAACTTTTGAACGGCAGTGTTAAAGGCATAGTTCGCCCAAAAATGAAGAGACCGTGGTTTATAAAGTTTTAAATATAGACGTTTTTCATACACAAACGTATCAATTCACTTTTATTAAAACACTTTTTCACACAGGGCCATGTGGGTTTGGATTTTGTTATCCTTTCATTAAAAAAAAAACCTTCGTTTAAAAACTGCATGTTGTGTTTACTTGTGTTATCTTTGATTAATATTTAAATTTGTTTGATGATCTGAAACATTGCAGTGTGACAAACATACAAAAAAAAAATCTGGAAGGGGGCCAACACTTTTTCACACCACTGTATGTAATTATTCGATTACTCGATTAATCGTCAGAATGATTTACCGATTTCTTCATTACCAAATGAATCGTTAGTGACAGCCCTACTTTATTTTGCTTCAAAATCTCAACAGCCATTCACTGCCATTTTTAATACAACTCTGATTGTTTTCATCTGAAAGAAGAAAGTCATAAACATCTGATGGCTTGAGGGTGAGTAAATCATTGAGTAATTTTCATTTTTGGGTAAACTATCCCGTTTAATGACTAATGTGAGATCTAGAAAGAAAAAAAAAAGATAAAAAGTAGTATTTTTAACTATGTTGCAGTTGCTAAAACTCTTGAATCCTGTTTCCACCTCAGAGTGAAACATAAAAATATAAAAATGTCAAATATAATTTTTTTTACTCTGAGGTGGAAATGGGCTCTCATGTAAACAGCCTTTTAAATCTGCAAAATATTTGTTTTGCAAACATTAGCTCATTGCAGAGACTGTATTGAGGGAATGCTGTGTGGGCTGGGAAAAGTGTGAATTTGTTTGTGTGTGTGTGTGTGTGTGTGTGTGTGTGTGTGTGTGTGTGTTAAACCTCATTTACATCGCCAGACAGTGAGAATGGCCTTGAACTTGACCTCAGGTCTATTCTCTTGTTCCTCTCCTCCTTCTCACCCTTAAACTCTCATTGTTGCGTTGTCTGCATTGACTCCTCTCTGCGGTCCCTCGTCATTCACACCAGCACGGCGGGCTGGGGTGACCTCGTCCCTGCCGCACACGCCCATTGGGGCTGTTCGCTTTCCCATGAGGGAAAATTCAGGGTTCGAAATTCCTTTCCCACATCCTCCATCTTGTATTTACATGCTTTTGTTTTAGCCGAGTGACTTCAGCAGCTTGAACAGGATTTGCAAACCAGGCAGACAACGAGTCAGACGCAGCTCAGGACTGGAGTGGAGCTGTCAAAGACACAATGAAATGGTGATTCATGAGGATATAAGCGCTGCTTGATAAATGATATCCTAGTAATCATGAACTCTGTTTTCCCAGCTTTCATCACAATGGCCAAATTGTTTAGTTACCACTAAAATACAATGTGTCTGCTTTTGGGTCTGTGTGCACATTTGTTTTCATAAGCGTCGCTTACAGCCTTATTGAAACTTATTTATAATTATTTAAAAAGCTGTTATTATGTTACATTGCATTTAGTAAATCATTAACGCAATGTCTTAATTCTTTGTATTTGGATTTATTGGCTATACTGCCAGTATTTGGATTATTTGCCCATTTTCATTAGGATTTCACTTAATACTTTTGTACTAGAGTCTTACAGTTCATAAAAATCTAAACTCAATGTAAAGATGAACAAAGCATTTTTGTTTGGCCCATTTGTAACTGGCTCCAGTAAATCAAAGAGCAATTTTTTTTCAATGAAGTAACATCAGTGTTTACTTTGCAGTTAGCAGATGACAGGAAATGTTCAGCATTTGATTTGATGAAGATGAAGATTTGAGGTGAAGATTTGAGGACAGCCGTCAGTGTGTGCTGGAAATCAAGGCTGCATACAGTATATGGAGGAAGACAACAAGTCTACTTAGATGCCTTCATCATCATTTTAAAGGTCTCCAATGCATTCCTGACAATGTTGTCCCACAATCCTCAACACATATGGTTCAGCACCTTCAGAATTTCTTACATTATCAGTTTATTTCCTATAGTTTAGAAACTGGTAATAAAATATAACAAGAACTCAAAGTTAAACTGTGTCAGAACAAATTCGTCATAATAATGTCAGATAACTTTGATAGAAAGGTATGTAATTTGAATTAACCAAATATTCTGGCAGTTGTTAGTATGACAGTATTTACACAGCTATCAATACTTTGTTGACCAGTTACCAATCAATGCTTAATTTTGTTCAGTCTGTGGTGTAAACCGTTTACATTAGCAATTGAAGAAAAAACCCTTAAGCAAAACATGATCAGGTCAAAGTGTCTTTAATTTTTGGTCCCAAATTTTACTGGTAGTCCACTGTATAAAGAATTTTTGGGTATTATGTCACAGTTTACTTTATTTTGCTATCTTCACTTACATAAATGAACACACTAGTAAAAAATGTCAAAAATGATATCTGGTGTCTGAATTTTTTTTTTTGACTGTATAATGTCCCAAAACAGTCCCAAAATCCTAGTGACAATCTATGTTTGCTTTCAAAGTAACCTATTATTAACATCCATAACAGGACATTGATAAAAAAAACTCTACAAAAATACATATGAGATAGTGTATAGTATAAGAAATAAAGTGTAAAAATGTCATAATATTAAAGGAATAGTTCACTCAAAAATTAAAATTTTGTCAGTAATTACTCACCCTCATGTCGTTCCAAACCTGTAGGTCCTTCGTTCATCTTCGGAACATAAATTAAGATATTTCTGTTCTGACCCTGCATAGACAGCAATGGTACCACCACATTCAAAGCCCAAAAAAGTAATAAGGACATCGATAAAATAGTCCATGTGACAACCATGTGTCATCAGAATCCTTTTTTGTGTTAAAAACAAAAAACAAAAACAACTTTAATTCAACAATTTCATCTCTTCCGTGTTGCGGAGTGAGTACCATGACGCATGCGTATGCATTCCTCTGTTTGTAAACAAGGCACAGCACATCCGCTGACCCAAAAGAGATGAAATTGTTGAATGAAGTCATTATTTTTGTTTTGTTTGCACACAAAAAGTCTTCTCGTAGCTTCATAACATTGTGGTTGAACCACTGGACTATTATCAATTGAACATGGTAGTTGCGTTGCTGTCTATGCAGGGTCAGAAAGCTCTTGGATTTCATCAAAAATATCTTAATTTGTGTTCCAAAGACACAAAGCTAGTTTCTTTTACAAACCATTGACTCTTTAGTTATTGACTGACTGAGCTGTATGGACGCAACCTAAGCAAGTAATCAATGAAGGACGCATCTTTATGATCACTCACAATTCTGTCTTTCACTTACTGCCCTGGTTTATACTGAAATGCCAGCAGTGTTGTATAAGAAGATGTTTTGATAGGTGGATGTGTAACTCTTTCTTTTTTGTTCTGCTTTGTTCTCTTTGCAGCCACAAGGACACAAAGACCACCGTTTGCAGCATGCTGTCTCATTCACTTCTGTAAGTGATGCTATTGATTGTGGACGATTCTTTCACTCAAGTTATTGTATAATATTTTTCTCTTTATCTATTTAACATCCTTTTTTAAAACTCAGAAAATACTGATATGTGGCCAATGTTATAGTACATCTGGAAACTTGTTAGCCCTGTAAACTGAAACTGAATAAGCTTAAGTTTCAGTTGTTTAATTGACTGATTGAAATTCAGCAGTTTCAGGGTCTTACCAAAGTGTGTCAGTTCAGCAGCATTACAGCCTACAGTACACTAATGCACCTTGTCTGCTGGCACACAGCCACACAGATCTGAGCGGCCAAGAAATGTTATTGGACTGTAATACTTTAGACTGGATGTGGTTCATTGCTAGATGAATAAACCAGAACAAATCAAAAAATCTTCAAAAGAAAATGATTCAGTCTTATATATGCTTCCACCATCTTTGAGTTTGAGTTTCATGAAAAATCTGACATGGTACCTTTAGGATTCTTGAATTTAATTATATGTAAAAGTATATGTATGAAATTTGTACTCCAAAATATTAGCGACAACAGCACAAGTTTGTTTTCAAAGTAAACTTTTATTAGCATCCATACCAGGACATTAAAAAGGCACATGTGAAAATACAAAAAAAAAAAAGTAAACAAAAATATCTAACACATTTGTGTTCAACTCAGCATGCATGAAAGAAAAATATACAGTTAGATGATGAATATAACTAAAGTATTACAAGTTAAAAGAAAATATGATTTTAATTACTATTGTTATCATTACAGGTCTATGACTAGCTGAAAATCACTTTCTACAAAATCACAGAAAAATATAAAAGTAAAAAATTGCATAGTAAAAGGCCCCATTTCATCAATTCATTGTCTTGACATTCATTCACTTGATTTGTCAAATTTTGCAGGGAAACAAAAAACAGATTATCTCAGTTTTACTGAAAGGATAATGCTGTAATTAAAAACTATTTTAAGAACAATAATTATAAGATACATTGCACAATTCTCTTCAAATTGTAATAAATTCATAAAATTGCATATTTGACTGAATTTTTCTCTTCAGCCGTGATTGTTTGTAACACAAAATACAGAGAGACATTTAGAGAGCATTTAATACCCCTTAAATTTGTTTTCTATTTTGAGTGCTGAAACCAAAATGTAAAAAAAAAAAAACACAAAAGCTAGATAAAGATGCTTTTTAGTGGTCAATGACTAAAACCAGTTTTAGTAGGAATTAAATATTCATATATATTCTGCTAAATATTCCTTGCACTTTAAAACAGATTTAACCTGCTGTCATAAATAGCTGCTCTGATCTGCCTTCTCTTCCAGGTGATTGCAAGCCCAACGCAATTGCATAGAAATTAAAGACAACAGCTCTCAGTCCAACAAGTGTGTGACGCACAACACACTGAGCTGTCCAATCAGAGTGCAGTATCGTTCACTGCTGCCGTGGGTCTCACACTCATACATGCAGAATCTACAGAGCCTTACACACCATTTCTAATAATCGATCGAATTAATCAGTTATTGGAGAAATTCCCTAGAGACTACTGAACTAAAAAAAATCAGTTTGTGTGTTATAAAGTGCATTATGCTAAAGATTGTACCTAGACAAACTAGATCTGAGTGTTACACTGCGTTCAATTCATTTAAAGACTTTGTCTTTCTTTTTTTTAATATAAAAAATACCTTTACATTTTCTAGAAAACCCTTATTCAATTCTCTATGGAACTACCCGAATAAAACCCTTTTACTTGGAGAATCCAAGAATTGCATTTGTACAAATACACAATTTGTTGAGTACCTTGACCCAGACCCGTACAAAGAGTTTCTCTCTTCTTCACACACACACACACACACACACACACACACACACACACACACACTTGGCTCGCAGTATACACCCCTTGAAACATTAGATGCTATAACTGCTTCGAAAATGCCAACATTTAAGGCATGTAGAACAATTAAAGTGCTTTCTTTTATCTGATGTTGGGGCACATGCATAGTAAAGACCCGTTTGACTCCATCGGCCCGTTTCAACTCCGATCCTCCATTTAATGGATTTCACGTTTTTCAGCTTGACTCCTGAATCCTGAAAAGACACAAATGAAAAAAGAAATGTGTTTAGTGAGATAGTATTTCAAAATCAAACACATTTGTGACCCTGGACCACAAAACCATTAATAAGGGTGATTTTTTTTTTTTAAATTGAGATTTATACATCATATTTATACATCTGAATAAATAAGCATTCCATTGATGTATGGTTTGTTACGATAGGACAGTATTTGGCCGAGATACAACTATTAGAAAATCTGGAATTGAGAAAATCGCCTTTAAAGTTGTCCAAATGTAGTTCTTAGCAATGCATATTACTAATCAAATTAAGTTTTGATATATTTATGGTAGGAAATTTACTAAATATCTTAATAGAACATGATCTTAACTTGATATCCTAATGATTTGGGGCATAAACAAAAAATGTATCATTTTGACCCATACAATGTATTGATGGCTATTGCTACAAATATACCCCAGCGACTTATGACTGGTTTTGTGGTCCGGGGTCACATTTGATTACTAAAAAATGGTCAGTTCATCTCTTCAGGACTGGTTTTTAAAGGTTTTTCTGTTTGTAGGGTTCAAACAAACACCTCAGATGGCCATGACTCATGCAGACTGCACTGAGTGCCAGGTCAAGAGATTGAGGCCGAAGTTGACGGTGCCTGTGAGCTTGGTACGACAAGGAACTGAAGCAAAGAGGAGGCATGTGACAGAACCTAAACCCGGAGAACTCCAGAGTTTAGTCACTCCACGTGGCTTAAACAAGCAACTCGAGGCATGCAGGTGATTAAGAGCTGATCAAACATCCACATTCGTTCATACTTATGGGGTGGCATTGAGTCTATCCCTCTGTTTCTTTGGCATAAGTGTGAATGGAAGTTTGTGTATATGAGGGTCGGTGTCGGTATCATTTCGCAAAAAAAATTGTGTCGCACATCCCTCTCTGCTTCTCTTTCATTCTTTCTTTCGTAATTTTCCTCTCTCCCTCCGGTTGTCTTCCCTAAATGAATACTCATTGGAGTGTTACTGTGTCTCTGTCTCCCTCCTCCTGTCCCGGCTGAATAGAAGACTGAATTGAGCAAACAGTCAGCCTGTCAGCTCAATAGGCAGTCTGACCATGAACTCCGAGTCCTTCCCAGGCACCCAGCATCATCGTCAAGAGGGGGAGGGAGAGACGGAGAAGGAGGGGGAGGCAGACAGACTCAGACTTTGGGGGGCCCCCGGTGCCCATTTTTTGGGGGGAGCCTCATCGTGGTGGTTCCCAAGGCTGGTGCCTGCATGGAGAGGCAAGAGCAGCTGCTCAGAAAAGGGGAGCCTTGTCTGTGTATGTGTGTGTGCAGACGGGAGAGTGTCTGCCCCTTTGCCCAAGCCCCAGCCACCTCGCACGCTCCCAGACGCAAGCTGCTGCAGATTCTTCGCTCCTTTTTTATCTGATGTGCTTTGGCTTTGTTTTTACCGTGCATAATTTACTGTGCCGTTCCCTCTCAGCCGCTCTTCCCCCAGTTTGCCACCTGTTTACTGCGGCGCACTTAGATTAGTGAAAACAATGACATGATTGTAGACCCAGTGTGACTGCAATCCTGTAATTCTCTGCTACCTGCATTAAGAGTTTTATCGCTCGTGGACAATTTAATCCTTGTTTTGGAATTTAAAAAAATAATAGTAATTCGAAATGTCATTTTCAATGTGATACAAGTGAGAAAAAGTAAATTGTTTAATTGCTGCTGTCCTTTTGCTAGACATAAGTTTTTGAGCGGACATGTTTGCAGTTTGTTGTGGGAAAACTCTTTGTAGAGCTCACACTGACGTCTGTTTATGCACTACTAGTCAAAAGTTTGGGGTTATTTCAATCTTTTTAAAGATTATTACTTTTATTGAGAAAGAATTTACTTAATTGCTATAATGTTGTAAAAGATTTTTTATGCTGTTCTTTTAACATTTCTTCTTATCAAAGAAATTTTAATCGCCGCATTTCAGCAATTTAAGCATTAATGGTATGGTAATAATAATAATGGTTTCTGAAGGATCATGTGACACTAAAGACTGCTGTGAATTCAGCTTTGCCATCACAAGAATAATTTACATTATAAAACAGAAAACAGTTATTTTAAATTGTAGTAATATTTCACAATATTACTGTTTTAACTAAAAAAATGCATTAGTGAGTATAAGAGACTTCCTCTAAAAATATTTCAAAATCATTAATGCTTTACAATAAGGTGTCATTTGTTAACATTAGTTAAAGTATTACACTCTCAGCAATAAAATGGTTTCTGATATTCTATAAATGTTTCTGTTCAAATATTTTATAGGCTTCTTACACTTAAAGTACTAAAAATGTGTTTTTGAACATATTCGATGCTCCTGCATCATGGAGGTACCAAGAAAACCTCCATGATACCATGGTAAGTACCATAGTATTGCCATGTAATACCATCACAGTAAGTTTTGTAAGTGTATACAGCTAACATGCACCTTCTTCTCTTGAACAGAGATACCGAGCTCTGAACGTACGCTGGTCCTCCACTGTATCTCCTTGCTCAGGGTATTGTTTGGACTTCCAGTGATGAGACTTAAACAAAGGCAGCCCTCTGAGAGAATGAAGGACAATGGCCTGTATTGTTTACTTTGCTACCTCACTTAATCAGGCACAGCCGGCTCTAATTGGTGTTTTGGTTAAGCGGTTTTTAAACTTATAGCTTCCTGGCCTTAATAACAGTGCACCACAGCAAGCTCGCCACAGAGAACAATACTGGACTTGTCTGGCCCGCAATTCTACGTACAAAAAGAGCCCGTCCTCATTGAGACCACTCTATAACGCTCTCTAGCATGTTTTCCCATTAGTTAGTCTTTAAATAGATGCTAAATAATCCTTATGGTTTCTATAGTTATGTAAGACTAAAAACGTCGATCGGCTTTGCTCATTCAAACTCCTCCTCATGGGAAAGCTAATATCATGACGACCGCAGCTGAAAGCAGGAGGGAAGTCTTGCTGTTCTTCTCAATAATGGCAGCACGCCATCTCCATGGCTGGCATGGTACGACGACGGGGCAGCAGAATCCCTGATGGCGATCTATTCAACGTTGATGCCCGCAGATGCAGCTCTGCCTCAGCCATTGTGCCGGGGAATGATTTAATGCAAACGACTACAAAACATCTCCCCGCCCCCTTCAGCGCCTATCACAACCAGGACGTGTGATATTCACAATTAACAAACACATCTGCTGTAATGAACAGCGCCTTCGAGCAGGGGGAGCGAGAGGGGACAGTATGTGTAAAAGAGAAGAGGAGGGTGTGAGATGCAGGAGAGTGATGGTGGGTCATACCTGCTTATTTTCCACTTCCATTTAATGCCCGCATGCTCTAAGATGGTGGCTTTGTGCAAACCGCATCTCGTGACTGGAGGAAGGGGGCAGGCGAGCAGCGAAGGGGAGGGGTGCAGGACGACAGCCATACAACCAACCTGCCCCGCTTCTTCACTCTTTCCTTTCCCTGGCATCAAGGCTGGTCGGTCTGTTTGAGAGCGAAAACAGAAAGATGAAGGAAAAGGGGCAGAAATGCATCAGCATGTGAGGGTACAAGCAAGATCGGGCATGCGCGCGTACACGCACACCTTTTCATGTCTGTTCTCATGGTAAAGTCTGCCCTGAGCATGCAAATGACTTTCATTATGCAAATGCATGCAAATCAGACCCAACCATCTGAGAATCAAGGCTGGGAAAAAATCTACACAGAGATATTGAATGAAAGAGACAGAGAGTGAAGGATAAATCCTTTGGGTGGCAGGAGGCGGCTAACAGAACTAAACGCCATTCGGAGGAACAACGGTGTCCCAGAGAGCACAAAAATGGCCGTTTAAGATTGTAACACACTCTTTCTTCACGGTGCTTTATTGTGCACACAAAGTGCAAACCCTGAAAGCTTCCATTGTAATTAATTCTGAAATTTACTAAAGATTACTAACCACTACCCAGAAAGTACCAGAATTCCAGTCCAAAAGTGAAGCTCAATCTAACAGGTTCATCCCTGGTAATCATCTCGGAAGCTCAGGGAGTCTTTATTGTCTGGTGGATGGTCCCACAAGGGGAAACAACTCAGCATGGTGGGCTAGAGAAGTTTCCTTCACTCTGAGGTAGCCGAGGTAGAGATGGTCTTTGTTTTAAGGTGCCGTTAGCCGGGCTGGAGTGTGAGAGAGTTGGCTGAGGGGTAAATAAAGAGGGATTGGAGGGGTGGGGTTCTGCTGAAAGGCAGCAAACCTTCCCTAATTGGCACTTGACATTTTTTTGCTGTGGCTGGATAAAGTGGACCCTCTCTCAAGACCACTCCAAACGCTTGCTGGAAAAGTGCCTTATGCAAATACTGCAAATAGGAACCATTGTCAAGCCTCTGACATTAACAGCTGAGGTAACAATAGGACCGTGTGCTTTCAGTGGACATGTAGGTGTGTTGAAGAGAGCGCAGGACAATGTGGCAGAGAGTGGACAGCATGTGAAAAGCCATCCAAATGATGCTTCAGCGGGGGAAAAAAAAGTCATTTCACCAGAGTGAGTACTAGTTCGCCATGCCAAGCTTTTAACAGAATGGCCTATTAAAATTGGACAATCAAGCAGATGTATGATTTTATTTGTTTTACTTAACTGCGCCTCTAGTAACACATTTCTTAAATCCATGAGTGTAAATAATTCATATTGCGGCATTCGGTATTATTATTCAGCTATTTTCAGACACGGTCTAAACACGGACCCATTGTGCAATTACCCATTCATTCCTTTGGACTAAATTTGAATGTCTAAACAAGAACGGTGTGGTCTTCTTGTCGCCGTACAGCGTGTGTGATGAATCAGCCTTTCATGTAGTCAGGACAGCGTTTGGCTACACCTGTTACTGCTGAGTGTTTAATCCCCTTTGTGTGTGTGGGCCCATTGACTTCTCTAACAGCCTAAAGGGAATTCACAGTTCTTTGGGGCGACGTCAGGGTGGGAGGGGGTCAGAGAGAACGGCGTCTATTCCTCAGTTTCCTCTCCAACAGTGCAGCCATTTTGGGGCTCAGTTGGTGAGTTCCGTCCAAAGAAAGAGAAGCATTGCCGGGGGCAGGAATCAGAGCGCCGCTCACCAAAAGCGGCCTGGCTGATGTGACTGGGACGCTGTCAAAAGGTTGGTAAAGGAATCCATTGTCTCTGTGACAAGTGGACTGGCTCTATTGACAGTACAGTTGACGGGAGAGGGGAGGAGGGTGGTAAAGATAAGGGCACAATGCCTGGTTTCTAGTTGACACTTGAAGTTCGAAATGCTAAGTGCAAGAAAACTGCCATTCCCGCTTTCCCTTTCTCTGCCTCTGTTCCCTGCTCTCCAGACAAACTGAGAGGAGACCATTCTGAGTTTGATTAGAAGCCAGCAGCAATGGCATTCATTATTCCTCACACGCCTTGACGTGTCCAACTTGAATGCTACCTGCTACCTTCATGCTGACCATTCAAGGTATTTTACCCATTTAAGCAAGTTACCAAGAAGCATCACATCAATGTTATTAACGTACACCTGAAGAATGTACTCTGAAATCTTTCTTTTGTCCTACTTTTAAGGACTTTTTATAATTGAATGTGGTTTAGCACTTATTGTAACTATGATGGATGTTTCACTGCTAAGCTGGTGGAAGGGAGGCAGCAAGGAAAAATGGATAATGACCAAGTGATCTGCTACATAAGGTAAGTTCAGTATATAAATTGCAGTTTAGGTCTTTTTGATGATAAATATGTTAATACCAGAAAAAGCAGGCAAAATCAGGACAAAACTGATTGAGAGTTGTTAGTAACATAGTTTTAGAATTATAGCAAAAACTCTAAAGCTGCCTTTTCATTATCTCCAACAAACAATAGACCAGAAGAAAAAGAAATCATTCATTTTCAATGGTGTGTAGCATGGGTATGCGAATACAGGATTTTCTGATCTGATTTGAGCTTCAGTTGTGTTGAAATATTTGAACTTTTGTGGCTAGGCTGAATGTGACTACCAGACTGGATGTGATGTAGGCCTACATTGAAAAATTGCTGGGTTGTTTCAGCCCAACTTTGGGTAAAATATGGACTAACTTTTGGGTTAAAAATTGAATTAAAAAATTTTACCCAACAGTTGGGTTAGTCCATATTTGACCCAAAGTTGGGTATGTTTGAAAATTCATGAATAAGCTGCAAACAACGGCTGCTTCATAATAGTTTTAAAACTTTTATGGGACTGCCATTAGTAAATGATATGTGCTACACAAATGGCAGCTTTTGTCAGTGATTTCAATAAATTTTTTTAGTAAAAAATTGCTCTGAAACATTGAAGGACACTGATCTAGTCAATGCTAATGTGCATGTGTAGTTTTTAAACACCTCGCACACACTTGATCAATCTGCCTCAAACTCATTTATCTAATCTCAGTGACAACGTTCAAACTCTATTTGTCTTTTGCATCTGAGAGATGTACGGTTTAATCCCTACACCTGCAATGCAGCAGCACTGTCTGTGGCTACAGCAGCAACGCCAGCAAAATGACAGCGCCTCACCACATAGATTCCATACTCAACATCTAAAATCTACCTGTTACTAAATAGCATTGCTAAATCAGAAGCTTGAATCCTCTGCGATCTGTTAATTCCCGATGAGATCCTTTAAATCTCATTTCACATGTCCAAAGGTGCATTGATCTGGTGGCTGATGTCCATCCACTGATCACAAACATAATACTGAAGGGGAATTGTGGTATTGCCCTCCTAATGGCCAAAGACTGTTCAGGTTTAGCTGCTGAACCCAAAAGACCTGTATTCAGGAGCATCCCAACAAGCTTTGCCACTTAGAAAGCGTCCATCCCAGAGCTGGCTCCATCCCAGCTCCATTTATACCACAGCCAACTGTCACATCCAATCAGCACAAACCTAACAAATTCGAGTTCAGACAATTGACGTTTGTTTCTCAGCGCTGGCTCAAGGTCCGAATGCATCCGAAGCTTAGAATAGCAGCCAAATTTGTGTGGGAACGCTTTAGCCCGTTAATTATTCAAAGCGAGTCCGGGTCAGGATTGAAAAAGACAATAGGGTCTCAACTCACCAACCTTGTTGAACAAAGGTAACGAGTGAATGAGCTTTGAGCACTCGCTGCGGACTAATACTGCGGAAACTGGGTGTTAGTACAGGCACCCGTGGGTGATCGTCGTGTGGCCCCCCATGTTAAGCCTCGGCCTGCTGCTTTGTGCTTTGAGACTAGCAGTTTACAGATTAAACGTGATCATATTTGACCAACATACCGCAACCTGCATGTTCGCATATAAATCCACAGTTTTGAAACATTTTGTTTCACATTCTTGTTCTACCTATTTAATCAGTGCATCCTGCTGATATTTGTTCAGCGTTACTTTCATTCTATGCATTATGTGTGATGAAAGCTGTGTGAAAAGCTGTGCATTTTTACTGAACCACTTAATTTTTGCTTGTTTACAGTGTGTCTGTGAATTGAACATCCCATTTATTTATCTAATGCTAGCCAGATCTAGTCCCTGAGTAATGCATTTTACATCAAAAGACATTGCAGTTGAGTTTAAAAATTTCACATCTGCTCTTATGATTCGTTTGCTTTCATTTTTCATGCACATAAGTATGACTGAATAAGTATGACAAATATGAACAAGCTCCATAACAGGCTTCTCAGAAAAAAAAAAAAAGATGGGTGGTTTGTACTTGCATATTTCTTTAGTTCTAGGTTAACGCACCTTTTACAATCGCATTAGCCCTATCCCAGAGTGGAAACACTATTTTTACATGCATTATAAGAAGGGTAATGACAAGAATTGTGCATTACTAGGAAAGATGATGCTGCATAATACTTTGATATGAGAAGGGGGTACAATCATTGCTTGTTTGTCGAATGAAAAATAATAATAATGCTGCTTACCTTCTCTATCAGCTGTGATGGAGGCCATTTTGTGGCTTGCTCTTGTAATAAAATGTGGAGATTGAGGAGGAGAGAGAGAAACTTAAGAGGGGAAAGAGAAGAGGATAGGGGAGGAGTACAGATCTCAAGGTGGGGTGATGCCTTTCAGGTGTGTAATGGGATTCTTGTTACTTTCGGTTATCTAGCTTTATGAAGAATGAATAACACTCATACAGCTAGATAACCAAAGATAACAGCCAACCCCTCCGGCCACCCGTCCTCTTCCGCCATATGAAAAACCCAACCGGGGACCTGAAAAGAGACAATTTTTTTATTAACTCAGTGTAATTGGGACTGGATTGAAGTCAACTGTATTTAGTATTGAACACTAGCATTAATTAAACCTGATGTGTTTAACACAAATGGTTAATTAACGATCATGGCTGTGCTTGGAGTGTCTTGCTACTAACAAAACTTGCTGGTATGAACTTCACCAGTCTATTAATCCAGTCTGAACTGGTTTTTAGAGATGCAAGGGGTTCATTCACTGCTTGTTGTCTCTGTCTTACATTGCAGGCTGATCATTCTCCCTGGGTGAGAGATGGCTTCAAACGCATCCCGTGACGGCTGGGATTTATTTTTAAATGGGAAAAAAGACTCTGACTGTGCTGATGGAAAAAAGCAGAAAGAATAGTAACACTGCTTGTTTTAGTTTTCCGCAAATTTACCCTCAAGTCGCTGTTGTTTGTGTTTCAAAAGCCTGTCTTTCAGTGCTAAGTGGCAGAATCATGAGGTCTCTCTCTCTCTCTCTCAGTCTCTCACTCTCTTTCTCACGACTCTCAGTCAATCTGATTTTATGCAAATAAAAGAGGAGCTGGTCCAATTAAAAGCCTTTGTGTGAGAGGAGCCCCTCCCCGTACACTTTCAGAGGTGTTGCAATCAAAGAGAAGAGAGGGAGAGAGAGTGTCATCACTTATTACAGCCTTTCAAGCCTAGTGAAAATGGCGACACGGGCGAGTTCAAACACTTTTGTTTACTCTACACACAGCTCATCATCTAATTATTTTACTAACAGCGCCAGCACATTGTTAACAGGACAAAATGTCCTCAGCCAGCTAGCCTTTTTGACTGTAAATTAGAATGCTAGAATATTTCCCTGCAAATGAACAGTTAGCACACACAAACATGCTTGCTTGATACACAGGTACACATGCATGCTCTGAGCCAAAAGAAAAAATGCTTTACAAATTAATATGAATTTTATTTATGAATTTTATTTTATATATGTTTGTTTTTATTTTGTTGCTGGTGGTGAGATTCACGCCACATGTTGCATCACGTAAGGTTTCCTGTTTGTTGTAGTACTGCTAAAATATTAATTGATAACCAGAATTACGGTACACTAATTGACTAATCTGTTAGACTTGACTGTAACTAGTTGCTTTTAACTATATAAAATATTTAAATCTAGTCACCTAACACCGCAGAGTTACAGTGTTTTCGTGTGATTCAGTGAAACGATTAGCTGTAGGCTAAAAAAATATTTATTTTTCTCTCTCTCTCTTTAATCTTAATCATTCGAAATAAATTCAAAATGTATTGCTAATTTATTATCAGAATAAATGATTGACCTTAGGTTTTCATTGAAAATATACAATGCCACTTGTTCACGATATTAATGATTTTTTTTTTTTATATATAACGAGAGTAATAATGCAAGCAACAACAGAGGGGTCTTTCTTAATTTTACCTCAGTGGTCTGTTTGTTTTTCTGTGTCTTTAGTCTATATTTAAATTTATTGTAAGAGTCGGTGTGAAAGGCGTGCAAAGACAATATGGCGAATTAAATCCGTTTTATTAGCTGTTTACAAGTAAAACCCATATGAACGTGAATTCAAAAATTAAATAATTAAATGCGATCAAGAAACGGAAACCTATAGACTATGTTGTGTAAAAATACTACAGGCCTACAAAAAAGTTTTTTGACGAAAGTTTGTATATGTTACATCTACATTTATAGAGGGAATTGCTTTGAAAATAATTAGATCTACTCGAGATTTATCAAGTAAGCTGGTCGTTATTATTTGCATCCTGTTTTATATTCCTATCGATGATGCATTATTTAAACTGAAATAAAAATTAAAATCGAAATGTTCTTTGGCTAAAATTAGGTATGAAGGTGTAGTGCTGTTTCAGTCGTAGTCTATAGGTTTTCTACTTCACACACTATCGATAGCATATATAAATGAATGGATCCGTGGTTGTGAGTGAGTGTATAGCTTAAGTGTGTGTGTGTGTGTGTGTGTGTGTGTGTGTGTGTGTGTGTGTGTGTGTGTGTGAATAGACCATATAATACGATAGCAGTATATATAAATATTAAATTACTAATATTTGTAAGAATAGCTTTATATTTGGTGCTACCTGTGTAACTTGTCCCTCGTGTAAAATCTCTCTCTGTCTCTAACGGACGTCCTACATGGGGGGGAAAGAAAGCAAAGAGAGAACAACGTGAGAAAAATAACTCGTCTAATTTTTCTTTCTTCCTTTCTTTCAGAAATACAAACCTTTCCGACTCAGTGTTACAGCGGTGTAGCCTATAGTAGGCTACATTTTTGGATGATATATAACACAGCCTGCATGAGGTAGACCACACCTTAACGTCCGCGATGGGGATTTTTAAACGAACTCGATAGTCTATAACCTAACAATAACTTTTGTAAGTGTCACAAAATTTACAATTTCCTTCACACACTTCAGACTGCTGATATCTTAGCCTATTGTATTAATGAACATAGTGAATACTGTAAAAGAAGAGATGAGATGTAGGCTATGTCACAGTGGTCGCTCAGTTCATGAGTGACGCTGGTCATCCTTCGATCTAATTGTTAACATTTTGTAGGCTAATGTTTTGGGGTGAGGGCATGTAGCTATACCGAGCCTATCTACATGCATGTATGTGTAGCCTAATATTTTATAAACCTAAAAACTAGTACTTTTAAAAAAAATTATAACGTGCCTCAGTGTTCACATATAATACAGCCGACTGAAAAAGGCACGTGGAGAGCAGATATTCGGCCTTGTGATAAATCTGAACGCTGGCCATCAGGATTAGACACGTCATGCGCACAGGCCTCTTTCTCATAAACAACATACAATACAAATTACAGTCATTCATTCCAAGGTTTTTGAAACAATTCTTAAGTAGGTATATTTGCTGCTGTAAAGTACTTGTTTAAATACACATTAGTTAATGTTAAAAGAAGATTTAGGCAAAACTCATAAAATAAACCACGAGACTTCCTGCTTATCATAATATTCGTATTGAAAGCATTTAATCCAAACATAAATCTCACTGCTGTAACTCTAATTTTTCATTTTAAAAATCCATTTGACGGTGTCGCTAACAAATCAGAGATGTGAATAATAATAAAACAAATAAAGCACTGACTTAGTCTAATAATTGGCAGTAATTAATAAATTAGAGTAGGGGACCCATATACAGACTTATGAGTTGAGTCTTCTGAAAGAGAATCCGTATAACGAATTTCTAACCTTTAAACCATCTGGCTTCTTTCTATGAAAAAATGAAAAAAGATGACTGTAGATATGATGCGATTGACTATTTTCCGTTAATTGCATCCAAGAAAGATGCATTCGCCCTGATCACCTCTAACAGCAGCGTGTCTCGATCGCCAAACCCTACAAGGACCGCTACACGCGCAACCTGTTCTGGCATTAATTCCTATCAATTCTCGCTTCAAACACGATTACAGAATTCGTGCATTGATTTTATGAATGCATTTTACAACACATGCGTAAATATTAGCGCATACTCACTTCTATCCGCAAGCATCGGTGATCTTTAGGAAGGATCGCAATGATAAATGTGCGCGTGCCAGCTGCGTGCACTCCAGAATGTTGTCTAGCGCTTCGGTCCTTCGCTTCATGGCTGCGGCTCCGAGTGACGTTGCAGTGGCCCCATCCATTCAGCGTCTCCGTATCGGGCTGCACGCAGTCTTTTCACCCATATTTCCCATTGAGATGCTCCTCTCCTCCCCTACGGAGAGTGAAATGAGCTGCTCGTTGTCCCCCCTCTTATCATTCCGCGTATTAAACGCTTGTGGGCCTCAACCTGCAAGCCAAAAAACATATAGCATATTTTAAGCCCTCCCCTTATGACACGTTGCGGTTGCAATTTGTCCCCACCCTCTTGAATTAGCAATGCAATGCTTTTTAAATGTAAGGAAGCATTTTCATTTGCGCTCTTTTGTTGACGGTTACAATAGTTGTCTTTATAGTAAGTGTTCTTACGATAGACATTATAGAATTTATAATTAATATAGACTATAGAATAGATGAAATGCACTGGCTAAGTTTTATTTAGTTTTATACACTCAAATGTACACGTTCACTATGCATCATATGGAGTTTTTATATCTGAGTCTCAGGAAGGCATTAATTGTTGTGGTGCAGTGATGAAATGAGTGGCTTTTGTCGAAGAACCAAGAACACTTTGACTTAGAGACTTCTTTAACTGTAACCCACAGTCTAAATCAAGTGCACTCGCTCCCAGCAACCCTTTGTCTTTGGCTTTTTCTCTGTAAGTGTCTAGGAATGTGACCACTGAATCGGCAGGGTGAAACCGTGCAAATCAGCTTTAACCGTCAGGACCGAGAGCAGACCCCAGACAAGGGGACAGAAAGGGGTCTCGGTCGGTTGATTATCATAAGAATCAGATCGCTGGGGATAAAAATCTCCTTTGAATAAATTACCGGTTCAATAGGAGGCGCGACTGCCAAATAGACAACTCTGTCAGAGGCCGCTGGTCTTGGTTTTTCCATCAGTCGTCTGAGTCCCCCTTTCTCAAAGCTCAGACTCTTAATGCATTCTCTGTCTCAAATTCCATCGATTTCCATCACTTGTTGTCCTTTATCCAGATCTGGATAGCACGCGAAAGCCGCAGTTACCAGGGCACCGGGGGCACACAGGCCTCGAACCCTTCGTGAAAGCCAACCCGTCGAGAAGTAATGAGTTAGAGATAATGCGCCAAAGCATCGTGTCCGCCAGAGATGCTGTGAGAATCAGACAGATCTGTGATGGCACGTCCCAGGGTCATTATCAATTATCGACCAACAACATGTTTCTACTAGTCCATCACTTTAACACATCTCAGTCATTTCCCAAGGGATTCACCAACACGTTTTATCACTTGGAGGATGTCCTAAAATAAAAAAAACACTTTTAGACCTCAGGACTTCGGAAAGTGATGGATAATCAAAACCACGCACTAGTGAGCATGGTAACTAGCAGGCTTTTAATTGGACTAGTTTTGTACTAGCGAACGTACAAAAGTAACTTGTATTTTGTTTCTACTCTCAGTGAGTACAAATACGGCATAGGCTATACATTTAAGTATGTTAGGATAGGACAAAATGTAGCTGAGATACAACTATTTAAACATGCTAAAAAAATATTGAGAAAATTGCCTTTAAAGTTGTTCAAATTAAGTTCTTAGCTATTCGTATTATCAATCAAAAATTACGTTTTGATATATTTACGGTAGGAAATTTATAAAATCTCTTAATGGAACATGATCTTTACTTAATATCCTAATGATTTTCGCATAAAAGTGAAGTCGATCATTTTGACCCATACAATGCATTCTTGGGTATTGCTACAAATATACCCGTGCTATGAGTGGTTTTGTGGTCCAGGATCACATATGTAAAAAATGACGTTTTAAATACGAATTATTCGTGGTATTACGTGCCCACTTGTGTGCCTGAGACGCTGCCAAGGCGAAATGACTTGTATGATTTTCATAGACCGCCAGCGTGCGCTCCAGAAGTCAGGCTGTTGAGATTTATTCCTAATAAGAACACGTGTTTCCAAGAAGGCGTTTGACCAACTCAGCACCACGATTTTCTGCCACGAAAGTGTGCTAAGGCTCTCAGAGCGATTATGTGCAGTGAAACTCATGACAAGGATTGAATTGCCAGGGCTGAGCTATTCTGGTCTCTTCACATTTGGCCCCTTATACAGTAAAACGTGAGCTCGGGATTCAGGGGAACGCAACGTACCTTGGCACAGTAGCCTAGAATCCCGCTATCTTGTCAATAATGACTCAGGAGTAAATCTGATGTTTTCTCTTGAAATTGTGTCAGTGCGTTCTAGCACTAAATCCGTGTTTATATTTTAAGTAAATAAGCCAGCAGAGTGAATGAGATAATATACATTAATGCCAATTCGCCATGTATAAAAAGGTTCTTGATTGGCATCGATGTTGAAGAACCTTGAATATCCATGGAACCTTTCAAATGCAGAAAAGGTTCTTTATAGTCGAAAAAGGTTCTTTAGATTTTTTTAAAATGTTCCGCAAAATGGTTCTTTTAAGAACTGTTTACTGAAAGGTTCTTTGGGGAACCAAAAATGGCTCTTCTATGGCATCACTGCAAAAACACGTTTTTGGAACCTTTACATTTTAAGCGTGTGCGATATCATATATTTTTATATATTATATTATATATTTCATATATTATATTATATTATATTATATATTTTTCCCCTTCAAATGATCTTTTATTGACCATCCATCATTGCATCACATTCTTATTATGCAGTAGAGTTGACCTTATGTGATTCTGCTGATTCTTAATATCAGATGCCAGTTTTTGTCACGTGAATTCAGAGTTGTTCGTTCCAGTACAATTCTCAAATATGTTATCACACGTAAACACATTACATAAACGGTTTATTGCAGGGGGATAGGATAGAGTGGATGGTAAGTCCACACACGTGGATGTATCATTATGTGTGTGTGTGTGTGTGTGTGTGAGAGAGAGAGAGAGAGAGAGAGAGAGAGAGAGAGAGAGAGAGAGAGAGAGAGAGAGAGAGAGAGAGAGAGAGAGAGAGAGAGTATAGTGTAGAAAGACTAGCTATATTCAAAATCGGTCTTTCTTTGAGCTGTTGTACGTGCTATGGGTTCTTTATTGGCATCGATGGTTCCATGAAGAACATTGAACATCAATAAAACCTTTCAAATGCAGAAAAGGTTATTTATAGTCAAAAAAGATTCTTTAGATTTTTTAAATGTTCTTTAAATTGTTTTTTTAAGAACCGTTCCCTGAAAGGTTCTTTGGGGGGGAAATGGTGGTTCTATGGCATCACTGCAAAAACACCCTTTTGGAACCTTTTATTTTTAAGAGTGTAAGGTCTGGTTTTGAATTTGGGATGCTGCTCGGTTCAGAACCCGATACGTGATTAGCAACTCAAACGTCAGCTTTTGTTCCTAAATCCAACTGAGTATAACTCAGTCGAGGAGCGAGCAAATATTGTATTGGTTAATTGCAAAAAGCATTTTTTGGAATTGTTCCCTCAACTACAGATTTTAAATCAATAAGCTTTTGTTTCTGTACAGGGAAGAACTGTACAGGGAACTGTGCGCCTCAGACTTATAGGCACTGACTGTTTGTATTGATTCATCTTTCTACTTGTAGGCTATACTTGTACTTAAACACAAGCAAGTTTTAGCCCATACAATTGTCCTGGTTATTGGAAACCATAAGAGCTGTTTTCTCAATGACAAATCCCTAAGCCTGGTCTGACTGAAAAACAAAAATGGCGTTCTGACATCTCCCACGCACCGCCTGACAGGGTTTGCAATTAACCCTGATTTGCATATGCAAATGACCTGGAAATTCGTTTTGACTACAAAATGGGGTTGAGTGAAGCAAGACTACTCGGAGAATAAATGCACAACTTTGTCATATATTGTAATCTTTAGTCTTAAAATGATGAGAATTCTTTATTTGATACCTGTAATTAACAGAAAGGCAAAGTCCATCATAAGATTTACCTCAGTTGTATTAGCCTTCTCGTTGTCGTTCATTAACGCCATTGTTCTTAGTCTGGCGCCGGTTATGTCCTCACAACCACATTTTAGGTGTTCAGTCTGCAACCGGACAGTTAACTCTTGAACTACTTCTAAGTGATTGAAGCTTATGCTATATCGCTTAAGTATTCCAGAAAGTCTGAGACTTTAATTCAGCACGTAAACAATGAAATTGAAGCATCTCCTCATCAGCAGCCATTTTTGGGCAGATCGGCTAATTCGGAATTAATTGCTAACTGATGGGTTCGTGAGAGTTTATTAAGTTTCAACTATTGAGAGCACAATTAGTCATTACAAGAAATTGTTTACTTTTCCAGCTGCAGTTTCTCTTCAAATCTGAGTCAAATGTTTTTGGTTAATACATTGCGTACATAAACGGAAAGAATATAAAGCAAAATCTACTTTTTTTTTTTTTTTTAATTACAGGCTTTAGAAGACATTAGTCATTATGCTTATTCTATTACGAACAGATCATGTATTTAGAATTTGATGCAGTGTACTCTATAAATTAAATAAATGCAGTGGTTGACGTGTTTATTATATGATGAAAGGTTAATCAAACGTACCTAAACGCATACCTGATGTAGTGAAATTATTCCCGGTTATAAAAGGAGCAGCGTGTGTGAAAGAAATTCCGACAGTCTACATGTGTGACCTCTGCCATACGGTAGCTAATTATGAATCTATCATATTAAAAACGGCAGTTCACCTTTAAGAATTTGGTTTGTTTTGATTATGAATTAACGAATTTATTTTGCAATTAACGAAATTACTAAAGTAAATCCAGACTGGATCATGTGACTACTGAATCCGTGCCAACTTTGTGAAGCCTCTTCGTTGGCCTGTGCTTATGTAGCCTATGTGTCGTTGTATGTGGTTGTTTGATTGTTTTACCGAGGTCATTATTTCCAAGAAAAATAGAGAATAAATTAATAAACAGAGGGGCGTTTTGCTTTTTGTTTTAAAAATACTTATTTTTTGCCATAGCCTACTTTTTAATAAGCAACAAATTGTTGCTTTTGTTATTGCAAGAATGCAATATATCAACCATTAGGCTATTTCTATAATCATAATTACTGTGACGCGAATCAGTTCAAATATAGATCTACAGGTTTAAAGCAGGATGAACACTAAACACTTGGGGTCAAATTTGAGAGTTAGTCTTACCAGCCCCTTTAATTTTCATCTGCCTTCTATTATAGAGCTATTATATTTACAATGATTTGAGCAATTATCTTCCCACAGCAGACTGAGGATGGATAGACGTCGATGGAAAACTTCCACCCTGACCATTGTTGTCTTGTTTGAGTAATCCTTCTCTTTTATGGGATCAAGGAAAACAGAGAAAGAGGAAAAAGAGATGTCATTCGATGCAGGGGGCAACAGGGCTGATTATCTTTCTCATTGAGTATAACTACAGGCGTCTGAAATATCAGCATGGCTCTCTTGTAGTGCGTAAAATAAGTGTAAGATTGAATCAGGAGGACCAGGGTCAGACAAAAAGTAACCCAACCGTCAACAAAAAAGCGTTAGTAAAAAAGATGTTCCAGTGTTTAGAGAGTTCCTTGCTCTTCATCCGATTCCACTCTTTAATACCTTTTTTTCTTATTGTTTATTGTGTAAATTTATTGAAACAAGACACTCCTACAGTATGACACGTGATTTGCTTATGTATAAAATCTATTCTATTCTGTTATGTTCTACTGGAATAGTCTATGACTAAGCTTGCTTGCGCTCTCATTTTCTGGCGCTGTCCGTGAAACAGTGCTGAAGTCAGTTCTAACAAGGAATTTCGATTTCGTCTAATCCCAATGTAAAATGTTTTGCCAAATAACACAAACGTTTAAATGGTTTTAGTCAAACATTTTCTGTAATATAACTGAAGGCTACACCAATGAAAAACATTTTAAGGCTCAGGTAGATAAAGCCTAATATAACAGCTGTCCATATTCAGTTTTACTGTGCACCGAGACAGATAGTCCTTTGAAGAAATAAGTATCAAGTTAAACTTTTATACTCTGTGTATACTTGGCCATTTGTAAATTTAATGTGTCTGGCTTCCGGTGTCTATTATTAGCTGTAGAAAACGGCTGTTTTTGCTGCTTAATATTGCAAACTGGTGTTCCTTACCATACTATTCATTGTATTATCTTAATTATGAACACACTGGTTTGTGCAAACAGTTTCACTGTTTTCTGCACTTTGTTATTCTTCACCCTATTGACCACAGCGGTTAATGTACCGGAAGTCTCGCACATTCACAGAAAATTGCTTTCTTCCGCGTTGAAAAATAAGGTGGATAACGAAATCAAATTGCAAATCGTCACTGACTTTGCTCTCGAATTCCTGTTTGTTAGACTACTCTGTATTTGTTCAGTGAGACGTAACACGTGGTGTTCTCATCTGTGCGGCCTGATGCCAACCACGTGAAATATTTCGTTAATAACGTTAAATAATGTTACTCTGGACCATGTATAGAAAATACACGCAGTATAGGCACGAAAGGTCTTGTTAAAACTTGTTTATGATGCGAATCCTGTATGCTACAATATTATTTATACTACAAGTTATATAGGCTGTGGTTTAACAAAGGAACTGAATGAACGTCTCTGTCTTTCTCCTTGTCGTCCACTTCCCCTTTCTCCAAAAGCAGTAGCCTGTGTAGAGCAGTGTGGCTCAGCATGGCAACTAGTATTGCACAGTAGGCTTCTTAGATGCGGCAAACCTCTATCATCCAGATGAACGCATCTAAAACGAGGTACACCTCCCGGCGCAGTTTACCATAGTAAACAATGGCCTTCATTGTAGCCTATTTTATGTGTACTAGCAAAGATAGTGGCTTTAAACAATTAAATAGCTATTGCGTTAAACAAAATTTGTACATAACATGAATTTGAACCTTAATAACTTTAACTTAAAATTAACTTAACATAAAAATAAACAGCATATTGTTACACAGTAGCCTACATTTTAGTTTAGCACACATAATTTCTCTGAGATGTTCTTGGCAAGCGCTGTCTTGAAGCCATAAGGCTAATGACTTATTTCCAGTAAATTACATTTTTCTTTTAGTAGCTTCTCAAAATATTGGCGATAAAAAAAATCCTCGAGATTTTGACGAAATATTCAGCTATCGTTCAGCACTTGTGGCATCGACAGCTCCTGCTTCATTTGGTTTTCTGCTGAGCTGTACATAATGTTAACCGTCTTAAACCTGGTCCAGGTGTCTTCCTGCAAAGTAACCGATTTTAAAGCATTGTAACAATATACCTTTTAATACAATAATTTAACTTTTATTAGTAAGATAATAAAAAAATGAATATGTGTGGAAATAGATCATCTATTTAAATGTATATTAATTAATAATTTATTTAAAAAGGATAGCCAATGAAAAGAAAACACAGTAACGACACATTTTAGAATTATGAATTCAAATATTAGTAACAGTACTAAAATTAATAATATTACTGTGGCTATTTAACATGCAATAATATTATAATTAGCTTAATTATTCTGCATAATGTTTCTGAGAAAGAAATATGAAAAAGAAAATATATTGTTCCAAAGTCTGTCTGTCTGTCTGTCTGTCTGTGTGTGTGTGTGTGTGTGTGTGTGTGTGTGTGTGTGTGTGTGTGTGTGTGATACTTATTCATATTTTAGGGGCAAATTTGTAAACCCTTCTTTTGGGAACATCCTCATTCATTAAAAATAGCTTATTTAAATCAAATTGTAAAAATGCATAAAGTTTATTAGGGTTAGATTGTGTTGATTGTGTAAATAATTAATTATTCTCTGGTTTCATGATAAAAGAGCCAATTCTGACTCTTAGTGGTATAAATTGAAGTAAGTTTAAACTAAATCTTATGTCTTACAATGTTGGACATATAAATAAAGAAGCTGGAAAGCACAAAGAAATCATTCTTTAAAAACAAGCAAAAACCGAAGGGCCTGCAGGACACCTGGCGATGTTTGCAAACCATTTCTAAAAATGAAGCTCCTGGTCAATTTGAAATGAGATGTTGAAAATGAGGTAGGCTTCATGAGAACAGGCCTGGGTGCTGGTTTAAATTTCAGCCTCCTGAGGGAGATTGTAGCCTACATAAACATAAACTGCTCATTTGCATGCTCTATCCCACGGTGGAAATTACAATGCAGCATAATTAATATGCGCATAAATTAAGACTGAGAGAGGGTTCTAGATTCCGCGCGCAGGCGGTCCTCTTAAAGAAGAAAGAAGGGACTCTGTTGGCCCAGGAACAAGCTGACTGTTCACACGCTAAATTTCAGTAGGAGGGGGCAACAAACCCGCCTTCCCATGCCGCTGCTGGCCTGGGCCCACACAATAACCGAGCAAGAGAAGCGGAGATTAGTCAAACAGCTTTGAGATGTTGCTTCTTTTATTCACAGAGACCAGCAGATTACTTCCCCGGTCCTCCACCCCCATCACTATGACTTAATAGACTTGTTATAAACTTTTCACTCGCCTACATGACAAGTGAAGATCACATTTATGGTGACATGTTATTTGATTCAAATGAAATTAAGGAAACCATAGGCTACTGACTTAATTGTCAATGTAGAAACTGATCAATTGTTAATTTTGTATGAGCATGAAATATGAGTGTAAACCCTGTTCAGTATTTTTGCTGGCCTCAGAACAGTTACTGTATGTATTTTAGAGAGAGATTGACTTCCAAACAGTACATTTAAATAAACTCAGTGGCATTTCCATAACACATGAGGGTTGATGTTGTAGACTAATCATAATTCTATATCATTTGCTTTTGGTGAATAATGAAAATAAATAATAAGAAGAATATGAATAAATTAATTATAAAATGGGTTCCTCGAAGCTAAATCTATATGTGAGGCTCTGCAAATTTGGGGCCTGTAGGTCTCTTTCCAAAGCATAATGATTAAGCCGTGAATGCCATCTGGTGGTCATGTAGGGTTCGTGCACTCTTTTAAAAACAGCTGATTTTACATCGAAGCTACGACTTTTTATATTTTCATATTAGTAATTAACAAGTGTTTTTAGTATCTTAAATTGTTCTTTCAAGGCAATACATTTGTAATAACAAAAGTATAACGTTGATCTAAAATACAGTCACATGGTTAGCATGAGCTTCTATTTTTTATTTTATTATGCTGTGATACAGAAAACCATAGATGAGAACAATGTCAAAAAATGTTGTAAATGGAGTTGTAGATCGATTTGTCCATTGTTTTCTTGCAACCAATTTTGTAATATTACTAGTTATTTCAAAAGTGTGTTTGAATTTGTCATTTTATTCCCATTAGTATGAATAAAATAAAACTCCAAGTGATTTCTTAATATAGGACCTTTTTTCTTTTTGCAACCACCTACAAGCCCTTGACTAGCCAAATAATCTGATACACTGGGAGACTATTAGATTTTCTCTGTATATACATACACACACATTTTATAAATGTATGCATTGCTGTTTTTTTAATCTAAAAAACGAATTTCTTAACACTTCGCCTAGATTTGAAATCTTTCTTCCCGAAAATTTACTTACCTCAAACTAATAGTAAAAAGAATAACACATTTTCATTTTTAAGGACAATGATTTTATCTTTCTTACTGATACAAACAGGTAAACATATGAAACCTATTATTATATCAATATACTTTCCCTTTCGAATACAGTGCAATATATGGAAAGACAGTATATGCAGCCTACATTTATATTTCATCAGCTTGCAAAGCCCATTATATGACCCCTTTATAAATAAAACACCTTTTTATTTTATGACTTTATTATTATATTACAATCATCATATTAAGATATACACTAGTCAAAAGTTTTTGAACAGAAAGATTTTGTTTTTGAAAAGAAGTCTCTTTTGCTAACCAAGCCTGACTTTCTTTATCCAAAGTACAGTAAAATTCAGAAATATTTGTACTATTTAAAATAACTTTTTTGCATTATTACTCCAGTCACACAATCCTTCAAAAAATCATTCTAATATTCTGATTTTCTGCTTAAAAATATATATATATTATTATTATGTTATATATATTATTAAAACAGCTGAGTAGATTTTTTTTTTCAGGTTTCTTTGATGAATAGAAAGTTCAGAAGAACAGCATTTATCTTAAATAATTTTGTAACATTATAAATGTCTTCATCACTTTGATCAATTAAAAATTAAAAGCAAAAAATCCTTACTAAATAAAAGTATTAATTTCCATAATGTTTCATAATTAATTAAAAATTATTAAAATAAATTAATGAAATAAATTAAAAAAATAAAGCTTTAAAATGATGTAGTGTATAATGTTACAAAAGCTTTTTATTTCAGATAAATTGTTTAATAAATCTTTTGATCTTTCTATTCAACCAAGAATCCTGAAAAAAATGTACTCAACTGTTTTAAATATTGATGATGATGATGATGATAATATAAATAATAATAACAAAAACAATAATAAATGTTTATTGAACAGCAACATATTAGAATGAGTTCTGAAGGATTATGAGACACTGAAGACTGGAGTAATGAGGCTGAAAATTTAGATTCAGTCAAATGAATAAATCACATTTTAAAATATATTCAAATAGAAAACAGTTATTTTAAATAGTAAAAAGTATTTCTCAATACTACCGCTTTTTTGTATTTTGGATGAAATAAATGCAGGCTTGGTGAGCAGAAGAGAATTCTTTTAAAAAAAGCATTAAAAATCTTAATACTGTTCAAAAACTTTTGAGTTGTAGTATATATATATATATATATATATATATATATATATATATATATATATATATATATATGTGTGTGTGTGTGTGTGTGTGTGTGTGTGTGTGTGTGTGTGAGAGACCCTGGACCACAAAACCAGTCATAAGGTAAAATTTTACAAAACTGAGATACATCATATGACAGCTCAATAAATAAGCTTTCTGTTGATATATGGTTTGTTAGGATAGGACAATATTTGGCCGAGATACATCTATTGGAAAATCTGGAATCTAAGGGTGCAAAAAAATCAAAATACTGAGAAAATCACCTTTAAAGTTGTCCAAATTAAGTTATTGCTATTGCTACAAATTAGGGCCGGGACTTTAACGCGTTAATTTAGATTAATTAATTACACAAAAATAACGCGTTAATTTTTTTTAACGCATTTTAATCGCACTTAATTTTGCACCGCGGAACGTTTCTCACTGGATGAGTTTCGGCGGACCGATTATACTGGAGCACCACCGCAGCACATCGAGCCTCAAGTATCACCTCAATGCTTTTACAGAAGGTCTACCTACCTAGTACCTATAGGGGACCTGAATTTCTGAAATGTAGGCTAGTATATTTCTAAATATCCCAGTGTTTCCCCTACCATTATCTTAGGGGGGCGCGTTTACAATGTCTCCTCCAAGAAAACGCGGACTCCATTCATAAAAACCGAATTTACTATAGCGCGGAATGCCACGTAAATTCATCGATTTTTGGATTGATAAATCAAAAATTGGTCTGTGACTTAATTCAAATCGCGATATGGACTAGTGTCTGTCAAAACTGAAATGCAAGAAGACCGTTTTAATACGAATCCTGCATGTTCCGTTTGTATCTGTATGTATGAATGGTGGAGACGCCTTTCTTTCTTTTCTTTTTTTTACTACACGCATACTGACGCACGCGTGATGCTCCCGCTACTTTTTGGCATTTGCATCTCATATGAACAGATAAACTCAATCTCCAAAACTGCTGTCAGTGTCACTTTTACCGTTTCATTTGAGAAAACTAGCATCATATCATACTTTACACACAGAAACTTCACGGCAACCTGTCAAAATAAAAGTACGGTTTAACATGAAACAGAACAATATTCCTATTTAAATAATTGACAAAAAATAAATATATATGATAAAAAATAAATATAACAACAAGATTAACCACTTAATTGTAGAAAAAAAATACTACAATTATTATTTAAATGTTAAATTATTACTATTTATTGATTTTAACAGCAAACCTGTTTGTTTGCCAAAAATTTAAAATTTTTATTTTTCATTTGATTAAAAATAAATAAATGTTTATGCTTTCATTTGATTATGAGAAAAATTAAAACACAAGAATTTCTTTAAAAAAAAAAAGCAAAAGATTGTAAAGCCCTATTGTTCAAAATGTTAAAATAGAGAGTTTTGGACTTATTTTTTCACTAAAATAAATGTTTTCGTTATTACACAAAGTAGGGTAAAGTACCGGAAAAAAAAAGTATGGAAACCTAGGGGAAACACTGTATCTTATTGCTACACTTAATGGCAATATTTCACTGGTCTGTTGGACTTGGTTGAACAAAAATAAACAATATTTTGTTGCTTAAGCTTATGTATTCAGTCATTCTTCATTGGTATACTAAAAATCCATATGAAAAACCTTACTTCTCACTGTTCTCAGTTCAAATATTTATATGCGATTAAAATGCGATTAATTTCGATTAATTAATTACAAAGCCTCTAATTAATTAGATTAATTTTTTTAATCGAGTCCCGGCCCTACTACAAATATACCCCAGCGACTTAAGACTGGTTTTGTGGTCCAGGGTCACATATACCCTGGACCACAAAACCAGTCTTAAGTCGCTGGGGTATATTTGTAGCAATAGCCAAAAATACATTGTATGGGTCAAAATTATTGATTTTTCTTTTATGTCAAAAATCATTAGGAAATTAAGTAAAGATCATGTTCCATGAAGATTTTTTGTAAAATTCCTACTGTAAACCTATCAAAATGTAATTTTTGATTAGTAATATGCATTGCTAAGAGCTTAATTTGGACAACTTTAAAGGTGTTTTTCTCAGTATTTTGATTTTTTGCACCCTTAGATTTCAGATTTTCAAATAGATGTATCTCGGCCAAATATTGTCCTATCCTAACAAACCAAACATCAATAGAAAGCTTATTTATTGAGCTTTCATATGATGTATATATCTCAGTTTTGTAAAATTTAACCTTATGACTGGTTTTGTGGTCCAGGGTCACACACACATATATATATATATATATATATTGTGTGTGTGTGTGTGTGTGTGTGTGTGTGTGTGTGTACCTAGTATTTATCATGTTATGGGGACCAAATGTCCCCACAAGGATAGTAAATGTTGACTTTGTGGGGACATATCTTCGGTCCCCACGAGGCAACAGGCTTATAAATCATGCACAATGAGTTTTTTGAGGAAGTAAAAGTGTGCACAATCTCCTGTGAGGGCTAGGTTTAGGTGTATAGAACAGATAGAAAATACGGTTTGTACAGTATGAAAACCATTACGCCTATGGAATGTCCCCTTAAAACATGTAAACACAACGTGTGTGTGTGTGTGTGTGTGTGTGTGTGTGTGTGTGTGTGTATTTTTTTTTTGTTGTTGTTGTTGCCCATAACCAAGCTATTGTTAATTTTGTTTTGCATTGCAAAAATCACAAAATAGGTAAAAGTCAGACACATAATTACTAGAGGCATCAGCAGTTTTTCAATTTATTAATAAACAAATAAAAAAATGTTTATTATTTAATTGTTATTTATTCAACCTATTATTAACATATCAATAAATGTTCATTTACAACATATTTTGCGTTCATTTTAATCAAGAAATAATAATGTTTATAATATTTGTAATGTTTATGATGAGTGACATAAAACTATACTCCGCTGGGTTTGTCCATATTTCACCCAGCATCTTTTAACTATAATATTCCACAATGCAGTTAAAGCATCACAAAGTCTGGGTGTAATGTTTGGTGTTGCCCTGCTTACGACTGCGTTTTTCTAGCGATGACGTCATTCCAGAAGACATGTAGATTTTCGACTATTTTCAAGTAATATTTATTTTATGTGTTTCAATTGTTATTTATTTGTTTTTTTATCGGAAAACATCTAAAAAAATGAGAAAATTCTTACGATTGTCACTACGACGACCTACTCTTACTATGCGTTTGGAAAACTAGTCCCGCTCTTGTCCTAGTGTGGCCACTAGAGAGCGCAACGTCTCCATCCACAAACCACACTTAGGCGAACCATTCGAATTCGCAGGTTAAACTTTGGATACAGCGCAAGCTTCTCCAGTACGCCACAGTATATCACGAAACTTACTAAATTGTAAATAAAAACTTATAGAGATTATACTCTGTGCTAAAGAGCAACAGAGTATACTGATAATCATATTAATTCAATGCACCAATTAGCATGCTGTCAAAATTAAATCTTTTAAATCATATAACAGCACCCATGTATGACATAAACACCGTATCTGAAAAATTATTTAACTCTCATGCAAATGAAAAAATTGAGATGTATTTAAAATATATGGTAGGTGCATTGCATTACATAACACAGCCTTGTCACACATGATGCTGCATTTCTTTACACTAGCAATTTGACCATAAGAGACATCTGGATACTTTAAATGATTAGTTTTTATATTAATTTGAGTGCATTTCCTAAGCTTTTCCACTTACTGAATTCTTGCCTGTTCCTGATTGCCATACTTATAGCAGCTCATTGTGGGGGTACGTTTGATAGAGGCAGGAGGGTTTGTTGGCTTTGTTGCCATAGATACAGAGAGTTGCTAGGCAGCAGACAGGATGCTACGGAAGCCAAGTGCAGCAGATCAGCGGGTCACTGCAGAGAGGAAAATTTTCACCCACACACCTTTCATCTGGATTAATACATTCAGAAATAAAGGAAAAGAGGAAAAAGAGAGAACGAGGCAAACAGAGAGAAAGAAACAAGTGTGCATCTGCACGTGCATCTGTGTGTCAAAGAAAGAGTGAGAGAGGGGGCAAAAAAAGAAGGAAATGAGAAGAGAATCCATCTGTAAAGTGTCATTTCCAGCTCCTCTCAGCTCTGAAAGCAGCTGTTTTGAAACACGTGTTCCAGCACGCAGGTACCCGCAGCCCCGTGACGACTATTAAACGATGAAACATCACCTGTGCAAAAGAAATTAAACTCATTTAAAGTTTAACACCTTTTATACACTCCAGAATCACAATGCACGGCATACCTTTTTGTTATGCACATATGATCTGACATTTTTCACTGCCCACTGTGGTCGGTCAATAACTGCTCCAAGATCAGAGGGCTTGTCTGAGTCATCTCTGTCATTGCAGCCCCACTTTCATGATTGTTTTTGCCTGCAGTGAAGGTTTCGTGGCTGAATGGCATTCTGTTGAGTGCGCAGGCTGAGTGTAGGAAGCGAGTGATCTGAGAGAGGGCAACAGGGTGTCCATCTGTTTGTATAAATGCTCTTCCACAAAACCCCAGTGCATAAGCTCCTTACATAAGGAATAAAACAGTAATCTCTCTCCTCCACAGGTAGGCCTATATGCAATGGGCTACATCCCTGATGCTTCTTTTAAGTAAATGGATGGGGGTTTCTTCATAATTTAGTTAAAAGCAACACATTTACGTTTTTGGTTTATTGAATACGTTTGCAACGTCTTGACTAAATTTAAATGAATGTAAACTTAAATAAAAACAAATCTATGTGATAATCTACTTAAGAGTGTTTTGTTTGCATGTTTTGCATCTCAAAACGCAGACTTAAGGAGTTTTGTTTTCGAGTCCTGTGACTTTAAGTGTTCCTCCATCGCAGTGACGCACGCTGCTCTGATCCGAGTATATGTCGCAAGTGCGTTCTCATTATTCAATACTTTAAATAAGATTTCGGGCTTGCTTTTTGTTCTCGTGATATTTCAAAGCCCGTGGCGTTGTTTGCAGATTACTCAGTTAAACAGTATCCGTTTCAACTGGCTTCAAACTTACTTACTGCACTCTGACATTTTCATTTTTCTCTGTGTGCATCACCACCATTCCCTCTGTAAACACTATATCCCTCCACGAAAAATAGGCCATTCCATGCTTTTATTGGATTGAGCTGAAATGTCTCATTCGTAGAACCAGTCTGGACAAATACTAAATTTACTATTTTGTCCATGAATGTCCTGTACTTTATATTTCATGTTCAGTTGTGGTTAAGCGAGTTGTAAATAAAACGCGTGAATGCAATTCTACTTATGATTGATTGACGTATTGTCTCTTTGAAAAAGTGTACTTGCTGACGTAACGTACTAAACCGTGCAAATCTGATGTGATAAATAATAAAACGTGCTTAAATATAGCGCGACAGTACAGTACAACACCATGCTTTAAAGTTATTTTCAAAACATGTGTATATTAAACGTATTTCGCGTATCTAATACAATTACTTGTAATTATCAAATTCCAGTTCTCAAATGTAAACACGAAGAGGAATTTTACAGGATCTTTTCATTAAGATGGGGAGGCGGATGAATACATAAACCGCTTCAGCGTGATCTCTTCCTACTGCACATTAGCCCCGCCCACAATTCTGCTTCCATACAGACGTGACCGTACTTTAACCTGATTGGATGAAAACACGCAAAGCTCGTCTCTGATTGGCCTTATTTGCTGTCCATCATAATGCATTGCCAGTCATGGTGGATAGGACACTTTGTACATGGAGGTTTTTGACTGTACGGGCTAAATAATAACCCTGAACAGGAGTTAAGGATTCCACATATTATTATTGACATCTGCTCGGTGTTTTTTTACATCCGTACCTGGTTTGATCTATATTACACTTCTTTGACGTATCGGGCCGTAAGAAACCTGGTGTTAATCGCACAGATGTGGATCTTGTAGCTGCTCCGGGTAAGTCGTTCCTCCAGTCTAACGTTAGCTGAAGCTCGTACAGTGCCGAATTATTGCCGTCACCTCTCTTAATTTGTTTTATAAAAATATCAAAATGAAAGCTCTTTCGCGTAAACACACACTAGTTATTTATTGTATGCGTCTTAAAGGGGGAAGAGTCGCGACTGAAATCGAAGCTAGTGATACACGGAGGTTCAGACTAACGTTAGGCTTTTAATCACCAAATGGTGACAAGGGCATAAGATACAACCCATCACAATTACAGTACTTTTTCGTGGTTATCTACCTTAAAGTTAGTGTGTTTTTCTAAATCGTGACTTACTGCGCCGATACGAACGGTGTTCATTGTTGTGGAGCTTCTGACGAGCTGTCAGATTTAGTCGCTGTCTGAAATGTCAACATGATTTTGATGCAGTCGCACACATTTCGGCTCATCGTGTAGTGCGCTACAGAATAGCATGTGCTATATAGTAGTGTAGTAAAACATATTACGTGTTATTAACTGATTCTAGATTTTTTTTTTTTTTGTTGGAGTAGACTTAATTTTTTAGCACTGAAGCCACTTACATATCAAGTTTGGTTGATCCTGCTCACGGACTCTAAACAAAAGTTTGGTTTAACCTACGCAGTTCTGCGACACCA
The DNA here is from genome assembly GCF_049309525.1 of Garra rufa. NCBI lineage: Eukaryota > Metazoa > Chordata > Actinopteri > Cypriniformes > Cyprinidae > Garra > Garra rufa. The sequence continues at coordinate 22,029,097 of NC_133369.1, forward strand.
CCCTCTCTCTTTCTGTTATGCAATAACAACATGTGTTTTTGGTGTATTAGTACTCTTAAAACTTTCTTTGTGAACATTTGCTGACTCTAAAGTAAACTTTGGATGCCAAGGACACTCAAATATGATGGTCATCCTTGTTAAGAAACCATCTTCCTAAGATGAAAAAAAAATATATATATTGTAATCATTTTAGCATTGTAGTAAAGCCAAAATATATCATCCAGAGCGTCATGAATTGACCATATTGGCGGCACTGAGCGTAAACAATCCCACTGAACCGAACAGAACTCGCAAATTTTGCTGATTTTTATTGCTGAAAATGGTTAATTATTGTTATGTTTTGGGCTTTACTAATTGGTCAGACCGGGAAAAACATTTGGAGTACTATAGACTGCCAAAACTTAAAACAAATCAATGAGAAGTGTGCAAAAAAGTTTGTAGTTGACCAAACTGAACCAGGATTTCCAGGGCAAGAATCTTGACAACATTCGTGTTTATTCTTATCATATCCGGTCAGGTAGGTGAAATATTAGGCTAATATCTTAATTAATAGTGCATGTACATAACTTTACCAGCTATTAACTTTTAATAGTCAAAAATATTGTGCGTATAGTCCTTCTCTATACGATTTAGCAGCTTCCACACATTTTTTTTCAGTGGTTTAGACAGCATAAATTAGCAGAACAACATATTCAGTGTGTTAACCGTGCAATGCTGTTGTTTACATCTGAGTATCTCCAATATTGCCTCGCATCTGGGTGACTGACCAAATCGTGACATAATTAATACTCACTTGATATGATGTCATACAATGTCAATTTAAAATAGCAACGATATTAATAATTTCTTGCGTTTTTTAGTCAGTTGGAGATCCCCAGAGCCTGGTTTGAAACCCCTGTCTTAAGGCATTTGAAGAAGAAATGTCATTTTAACAAGTTATAAAAGTGTGACTTCAGTCTCTCATAAAAATACGTTAGTTTGAAGTTTCCACAGGCTGAGTTGTAAGTGTGAAGTGCGTCTGTTCTAGACGCTCTGCTGTGTCTAGAAAGCATTTGATTGGTGGCTTCAGAATTGCAGCTCTCATTATAGGCTGAATCTCATAATGAGCTGAATGTCTAGGTCATGCAGACAGGTACTGTGCTGTCGTGATTCCCAGCAGGGTGTCAGCTCTACCTCCAGAGGCTCAATGCTGTTATGTCCTCCCACCTGGGGTACCAATAACAGTCAGAGAGAAAAGATTCTTTCACGCATTACAAACCTACCACTGCTGTTTTGAAATGCTTCAAAAAAAAGTTTTCAAAAAATAACAAGCGTCCTGCGAACAATCACGTTCGTTTTGTGAAAAAGCGCTGCTTGCTAATGGGAAGTTTGATGCGTGGAAATGATTAAGCGGATGCAGCTCAGAAATTTTTTTTTGTTGTGATGGAACATGAAACCCCATTTAACAGGACAGGATGATGCAAAACATGACAGAACAAAAGTAGTGTTATGTCTTCATCCTGAGCATCTATGGTGATGTTTTCATCACCATGAAGTCAAAATAATGACTGTTCATCCTGAGTCTCTTATCTAGTTTTCCACATAAACAAATTTATGACTGTGCTGCCACTGTTTTTATTAGATGTCTATCTGTCTGTCTTGTATTTGATGTTTGTGTTTTATTACATGTGCTCTCGCATGTGCCAAAGGTCCTCTGCTGCCTGTAAAGAAGGTCTTCGCTTTGTTCTTATTGTGAACTTTGTGAAGTATCCTCTGGTCACATGTTTTAATCCATTTTTCCACTCGAACAATGTCTCCCTGAAAGCATTTGACACAAATGCTTGCTGTGGACTTTACCCAGACATCCAGCTGTGGTCCAGTTTTTTTTTCCTTTTTTTTTTGTGTCAAATACTGGTGAGGTTAAAGGAATAGTTTGCATAAAAAAATCATTTACTCCTCCTCATGTTGTTCCAAACCTTGAAGACTTTCTTTCATTTGTGCAACAGAACAAGATATTTTGGTAAATATTTTAACTAGTTTTGTCCATATGATGAAAGTCAATGGGGTCAAACACAACAATACAATATTTATTGCGATATAAAAAAAAAAAAAAAAAAAAGATTTTTTTATTATTTGTGGTATACTGTCTGTTTTAATTACATTCACACTGGTGTTTTAGAAAGCCAAACTAATGATAATATAATAATAATAACAATTTTATATTATTGTTATTCCTATGACAGTAATAGCCATATATGTGACTGTAGACCACAAAACCAGTCTTAATGGTTAATTTTTGACTACATAAGCTTTCCTTTGATGTATGGTTTGCTAGGATAGGACAATATTTAGCTGAGACAGAACTGTTTGAAAATCTGGAATCTGAGGGTGCAAAAAAATCTAAATATTGAGAAAATCATCTTTAAAGTTGTCCAAATTAAGTTATTAGTGTGCATATTATTATTATTATTATTATTAGTAGTAGTAGTAGTATTAGTATTAGTATTATTAATAAATTAAGTTTTGATATTTATGGTAGGAAATTTACAAAATATCTTCATGGAACATGATCTTTACTTGGCATTAAAAAAGATAATTTTGACCCATCCATCCAACTTAAGACTGGTTTTATGGTCCAGGGTCACGTATTGTAAAACAATTGCACTGTAACATAAATGAAAATGAATATTTCATAGATATATTATCTCTGCTTTACACTACAGTAGGAAAATTACAATACTTTTTTCCTAATTTCTACACTTAAAGAGATTAAATTTGAACTGCAGTAATGTTACACATTTAAACTGCTAGCTGTCAGCAATTCATACTGCACTTTTAAGCTTTTATTTGGACAGAAACCACAGTAGAGCTTTTATTTTAACGGAAATCTCCAGCTTCAGTGAAAACAGGGTTACAAAAACACTTCTCACTACAAATTTTGTGAAATGCTGTAATCATCTGCGGTGATTGTGGTGGCCGTTACATTGCATTTAACGTGAACTGAGCCGTTCTGAGGCATGGAAAACACCGGATCACGAGCTGATCGCCTGAACTTTGCTTTGAAATGCTCAGCAAAAACACTTGATGAAGGGATTAGGCCATATTATGCTTTCAGTTTTAGTTAATTTGACAGATACTGTGCTAAAGCATAATGGCCAAAAACACAATTTTAAAGACCTTTTATGTTAGAATGAGAAGTTTAAATGTTGCCCAGAAGACAGTTGCGTGTCGTCATGTGACCACGCTGATATCAAGACAGTTTTGCTATCGCAATTCCACGATATTGATAATACCGTTACACCCCTACTCGATAATGATTTTGTCCTTGATCAGTGGCATCTGATATTGGCTAACATCTGATTGGAAACAAATCCACTTTAAGGTCATAGCGCTGCTGATTAAATTAAGTTTTATAGGGAGGAGGGAGGGCCTTCCCTGCCCTTTCCGATTTAAAATGGCCTCAGTGTCCTTATTGGCTGTGCGGTTGGTGGAGTATAGGGCACGCTGAAGGGCTGAAGCTCCTCTGAGAGAGTGCAGCCCTCCTTCGCTGTGTTAATCTCTCCTCCAGCAAGCTCTTAATTGAGCCGTCATCAGCTGATCTAGGGGTTAAACATCAATTAAGGTAATGAGCAGTGTGAAAGAAGACCACTGAAGATGAGGGCAACCCTTTTCCGCTGGAGATGAGGCAAGATTGGCAAGGGTTTAGGGGTTTTGACAAGCAATCAGAGTTGCATGTTTTTAAAATGAGCTTTCGAAATGTTAGCGCTAGCAGGGATGCTTAGGTTTTCATATTTTGCGGTGGTAACTCAGAGTTGAGAAAGCTGATGTGTGCACCTTTTTTTATTATAATTGATAAGCTTTTACTTGTACATGCACACTACACATCATGTGTATAATGTAAATAATTTAATATGAATATAAATACATGTAATGTGTGTGTGTGTGTATATATATATATAGCATTGAATTCTATTTCATATTTTCATATTTTATGTATATTATATTCTTTTTTACATTTTATTATATATTGTTTAATTTTATTATATATTTTACATTTTATTTGTGTATATATATGTATACTTTATTTAATATATTTTTTCATCTTTATATTATGTATATTAAGATGTAATATTAAAATTATTTTTATATATGTGTATATGTATGTATTTTTAAATTGTTCAATTTTATTATATATATTTGACATTTTATTTGTGTGTGTGTGTGTGTATATATACTTTTTTCATCTTTATATTTATATATGTATATTAATATATTGAAGTTATATATATATATATATATACATATATATACACACACACACACACACAGACACATACATAATTTTATGATATATGTATGTTTTGTATTTTTATATGTTATATATTTTGTTAAATTTTTATTATCTTTTTTTTACATTTTTGCCTATATTAATGTGTAGCTTGTAAATGATTAAACTTTTATATATATAAATTCATATGATTTACAGTAGTAGGTTCCAAGCTTATACTTAACATTATAATATTTTAATTCCTAAATTCATGTTTAGCATTTAAAAACTTGATTATTTATTATTTATTGGTTATCGGCCATGACAGTAGTTATCTCTCAGAATTGTGATATCTGTATCACTAACTAAACACATCATGACATTTCATGACAACTCTTCAAGTACATGTTGGCTAATGATGACCTAAGCATTATTTATTGTAATAATGACTATTAATGACCATTATTACAAAATGTTATCTATAAAATTAACTCTTTTAGTTGTTTCAAGACCCCATCCAAATTCCTGTTTCCTTTAGCCGGCATGAATTTGCTAGACTGACTTGAAAGGTAGAAGCTTTCTGGACTAGATTTTGCTGTCCAAACAAGGTCTAGAGAACAGTGTGGTTACCTCAATGCTAAAGTACTGGTGTCATCTTACTGAGGAGAGAGCAGCTGTATCCCTTATAAAGACCACCACTCATGCATTCACACAAACACATGGGTTTAAAAGACAGACCACCATTCATACTCACTCACTGCTTGAGCCTTTAACCTTTAAGTATGTCGTTAATGTGCATATCAAGCGATTTCTACGTCAAATTTTCTGTTTCCATTTCACTGCTTCAGAGGTAATTGTAGCACATATGCGTTCACACCATTCTTAACCACACCACTGAAACATTTTTCATTTTTGTAGTGAGACATAAGCATGAATAATTGGTCTTCGTGTGAACATCTTTTAATCATTTTATTATGCAAGACACTGAATGCATTATTAGGTAAATGATGAAATTGCTGCCTTCATGCTGGTTAACATGCAAGCGCTTGATTAATGAACGCGGGCAGCTCAGACATCTGTCATGCTTGGACATTTTCACGTCGTCCCCACGACACTGATTTCCATATCGTGAATCAGGCGTATTCCGATGAGCTCTAAAATATGTCATCATCAGTAGTGCTGAATTCCTTAAAATTCCCCTCGAGCTACAATGACGTGCAGTGACCTCATTCCAGGCGTGCGGTTAAAAAGATAACAAATGAGAACCTGAAAAATCAAATTGTGTTTATTTTTAGTTTGGGATTAATCTATGCAAAGCAGTGGAAGTTTGCTTCTAAATATGGTGAATGGCTTCTCTTTTCTCTGTTCATCTGTGTGGATATTTTGGTTCTTTTATGACGGTGGTTTAGTCGTCAATTTATCCAGATTATGTTTTTTTCCTCTGTATTTCCTGCTGAATGGAAGTGTTAGAGGATGAAATATCCAATTGCATAAAACCGACAGCCATGACCTACATAAGTTAAATGGTGTTTTGAAATTCACATACGAAATATTTATCTCAGATGAACATCCAGTAACAGTTTATTGAATACATTGCTGTCCTATTGCTGAAAATTAAAATTCAAGGCTCTATGCTTACCTTTCCTTTTAGGAGCATTTGTGAAATGTAGGAGCAGAGTCAAATTTCAGGAGCACCTTCTAATCAATAATAAAACAATCTGATCAATGATTTGCCTTCCCATTACGAGGTGATATTTGACTTAAAGTGATTTATAGAGGAATTTAGTTTTTATCTTTGTAATGGTATTCTTGGCCACTTTATTAAAAGTTTGTCATTTTTTAAAATATATTTTTTAAGCTTTTTAAAAATTCTAATTAAAACAACAGAATAAGAACAAGCTTCCAATCAAATGAAATCAGTATTAACAATTTATTTGTGCTACAGAGGTGGCACAGAAAAACACACAAGTGGCTTGTTTATTGAGGTTTAGAGGTGGCATGATTGCAATCAAATTCATACATTCATGTTGATATGAATGTTTTCAATATACAATTTTGAATACAGAAATATTAAATGATTTAAAAAAACTGAAAAGATACTTTAAAAATGAAACTAAATCTGCCAGTAGGTGGCGGCAAGTCACTGATTTAATTACTGAATCGTATCCTTAATTTGATTCGTTCGAACGGCTGATTCGTTCAGGAATAAAGCAAGTGACTGTCTTTATGAATGGGAAATTTTATCATTGAATCACTAGATTTGTTTAAAAACGCATGTTTATTCATAAACGAAACAACACTGTTTGAATGGAGATGCGCAGCAGCTCAGTTGTGACTTGTTTCAGACCATTTTTGACGATGAAATAAAGAAAAATCAGGCAGTAGTGTTCACTTAATATACATTTCTTGTATATTGAACTGTTGTAATAAATCAATATCTCATTTACAAACTCAAAAATCATTAAAAGCTGTCACTCATCTTAGTTCATCACGATCTCACAAAGTTCCATTATAATTAACGGAAGTTCTCTTAACTGCACAATGAATCTCTTATTTACACTCTCTCTACACTTTGTTTATGAAAGGATGTGTAGATATGTCCGTGATTCAACGTTGCAAAAACACGTAGAAACCTTTGAAGCTCCCCTTAGCGCAAACACAAATATGCTGATCGGGTCAATATTTTTTCATAGTCGCACGCAGTAGTTTTTTGTCGCAAATGCATCCAAACCTGTATGACTTTCTTTCTTCTATAAAACACAAAAGTGTTTTTTTCTGTCCATACATTCAAAGTCAATAAGGTCGAATGTTCTTGACTCTGATTATATGGACAAAACATTCAGAGACGATAATATGTTTTTCAATATAGCTTCTTCTATACCCATCAGCTCTCTGTCATTGACTCGGTGTGCTTTTTCCTTCCAGAACAAAGCACAGAACTCACTGTCATCTTGTCAGGTCTCGTCTAGTGTAACCTGTGCATACCCGACACAGATATTTCCCTTGGGAACACACACAAAGTCATTTACTACAACCTTGTACCTGATTCTGCAGCGTGATGTAGGAGACGATAGAATAAGAGCTTAATGATTTCAATCCCGTGTTCTTATAAAGACAGAGATAACTGGAACTCTTCTTCTGTTCTTCCTGTCAGTACCTGGCTTACTAATGATATATGACCTAACACAGAGATTAGCTCTGCTTCACGTTCAGGGTTATTCAGGATACCTGAGTTAAAAAGGCTTAGAGCGATAGTTAGCCCAAAACTTGTAATTCTGTCATCATTTACTCCCCCTCATGTCATTCAAACCCTTCCTTTCTTCAGTGGAACACAAAGGAAGATAGTTTAAAGAATGTTGTAACCAAAAAGTTTTGGTTGACTTGCGTTGTATGGACAAAAAAAAAAAACACTGAGATTTTTCTCAAACTATCTTCTATTGTGTTATTACGAAGAAAGAATATCATACAGGTTGGGAACGAAATGCGAGAGTAAACAATGACAGAATTTTCTTTTTTTTTTTTTGGGGGTGGAGTATCTTTAACTCACACTCATGACGCGTTCGGTAAAAATGTAAATTCAGACAAATTGTTGTAATTTTTGTACAAATCTAATTACAGGTCCATCTGAAGAAGCACAGTTAAAAACTTTGAAAAAAATATGGATTGAGTCATGACTGAAAGATATTGAACCTTTTTGATCATATTCCAAGTTCTTTTGCATTAACATTAATGGCTTGTATTGTATAGCGCTTGGTAAACATTGACGAATGAATGGACAGAATCTTTGAATTAAAAACGCAACACATAAACAGCATTGACCGTACAACAAAATCGCACAACCTAGTGTTGCATGTGTTGGATAGCGGACGGGCTAACAGGGTTACAGTGGCGTGAGAGCAAGGGTTGGCCATTGCTCCTGCACAGCTGAAACAGCAAGCATTGAAGCCAAGTGCTGAAACCGTACACTCCTGCCTCTCTCATTTCGCTCCTGTTCTCTCTCTTACTTCAGCCTTTTGATCTGATTTCTTTCCAATTCTTTCTCTCATTCTTCTCTATTGTAGTTTGTGCCTAAGCACTGCAGGTATGTAGGCCCTATTGTGTTCATTAGTATTCTTACTATTACTCTGGCTAAGAGCTCTATGGTGGTCCCTGGAACTGTTTGGAGGAGTTGTTTAAAAGAAAATTTGGCATACTGATTGGGGTGGGACTGAATTGTCCTCAGACCAACTTTGGTGTCTCACATTCAAACTGTGAGCTACATTTTAGATTTTTCTTCTGCTTATAGTTTTTGCAACCAATTTTGGTCTAAAAAATTGGCACTCTTTTGAGCACCACCCAGGGGTGAAAAAGTAGTTTATTTTAATTGAGTTGATTATGTCAACATTACACTTCATTCCTTTTTGTATGTCTTAGGTGATGTCATTTGTCATGAGAAGCCATGACAGCCATGTTACTTGTTGGCTGTTTTGAATTTTAAAGGGTTAGTTCACCTAAAAATGAAAATTCTGTCATTAATTACTCACCCTTATGTCATTTCAAACCCGTAAGACCTACCTTCAGAGACTGACGTGGAAGAGAAGAAATTGTTGAATAAAGTTATTTTTGTTTTTTTGCGCATAGTAAGTTTTCTCAGAGTGTCATAAAATTACAGTTGTGCCATTGATGTCACATGGACTGTTTTACCAGTGTCCTTAATACCTTTCTGGGCCTTGATTGTGGTAGTTGCCTTGCTGTCTGTGCAGGGTCAGGGTCAGAAAGCTCTCGGATTTCATCAAAAATATCTTAATTTGTGTTCTGCAGATGAACGAAGGTCAGGTTTGGAATGACATAAGGGTGATCAATTAGACAGAATTTTCATTTTTGGGTGAACTGGCCCTTTAATGGAAACTGTTTTTCTGCTACTGAGAATTTGTCTATTCTGCAATTTGGGTCAGATAATCTAAAAATGATGTCTGACAAAAATGATTGAGTATATATGTTATATTCAGAATTGTTTACTCGTAAGACACTACCAAATTTGACATGAAGTCGAGAAACGAAACTGTCTTTTTCGCACAGCTATTGGCAACAGAAACCTTTCCACTAAAGCTAGGAGCATTTAAGTGCACTTTAAAAGTTGGATTTTAGACTAATGGATAAGTGTTCCATGCCATCCTCAGATCTTAAAACTACTATAGTTTCTAGTGTCATCAACAAATGACAAAATGAATGGGATCAGTGTAGGAACAACAAATTGTATGAAATTAACCCTACTGTGGGTAAAAGTTTTCAATAATTGCTGGAATCAGATAACATACACAGTCCCAAATAAAATATTCCAGAATCACACACAAGTTCTTAATATCAAATGAAGAGTCCGGTATCCCTTAAAGCAGGGGTTCTCAACTCTGGCCCTCGAGGTCCACTTTCCGGCAGAGTTTAGCTCCAACCCTAATCAAACACACCTGAACAAGCTAATCAAGCTCTTCATCATTACTAGAAAGTTACAGGCAGGTGAGTTTGATCAAGGTTGGAATGTAAACTCTGCAGGAAAGTGGACCTCGAGGGCCAGAGTTGAAAACCCCTGTCTTAAAGGGTTAGTTCACCCAAAAATAAAAATTAACCCATTATTTACTCATCCTCAAGGCATCCTAGGTGTATATGAGTTCCTTCTTTCAGACAAATACAGTTGGAGTTATATTAAAAATTGTCCTGGCTCTTCCAAGCTTTATAATGGCAATCAGCAGGATTTGTAAAGAAAAATGTCAGAGGATTTCGATATAAGCCAAGAGGAGACTGGTTTTCCTTTGCTTAAGTAAGGAAACTTTGCTTCCTTTGCTCCTGTAATCAAACGTTGCTTTTCACGAGACGTGCTTAGCATACCCCGTTAAAAAAGTCACCGCTCGCCACTGGAGTATAATGGGCTCATTTTAATTTTTGGGCGAACTAACCTTTTAAACATAATTGGTTGAATTTGATTGGTTTAAGTTCTCTTATGAACATTTTAATGAAAACTTTAGAAACCTTCGCCAGCCAGGAAAGCTGGAAAGGTGATAAAACCCAAATCAGCCAACTAACAGACAGTCTAAAACAATCGTTTGGCAAACATTTTGTAATGGTGTACTAGGGCTGCACGATATTGGGAAAAAATTACATTGCAATAAATTTTTTTTCTTGCGATATATATTGCGATGTGTACAAATTAATATATGTTCATCAGGTTGTTTTGAACGGCTTAAAAATCAAATAATAATTCAAGAATAATTGGGGTAATTTTGTAAGCATTTTCAAAGAATAAAAAAATGTAAAAGTACAGTATAATCAAAACCCTGAAATAAAATACTTTTTAAAGCTTATTTTGGGTAGTTTCATAAACAGTTTCACTGTCAATTCAGGCAAATCAAGGCTCTAATATGAAATTAATAATGAATGTTGCTTTTACCCTGATGAAAGGGAAATCAGCTTCTTCCTTTCACGAAAAACATTAAAAGCTTAGCCAAGATGGAGGAACAGCTGATCATAGCTGTTACAGGGATAACATTTTTTAGCAGCAGAGCTACTGCAAGCAATTTTTAGTTTTGGAAATCCATTTATCTTTATTTATTTATCTTTGCTGAAACTTCCGCGTCTTTAAGAGAGCGCGGGTCATGGTTGCTTAGCAACGGCAGACGCCACTCTGCCACTCAAGTTACAGAGTGCTTTGGAAAGAAGGAGAAAGCGGCGCGCCTAGCATTTTCCACGCGTTTTTAGGCGCGACATGTGAACGGTCCCTTAAATTCGTACACTCTAAAAAGTGCTGGGTTAAAAAATAACCCAACCATAACCCAGCTGCTGGGTAACTATGGGACAGAACACGCGTTGGGTTGTTTTGACCCAAGTGCTGGGTTAAATCATTTGACCCAAAATGCTGGGTTGTTTATTTGACCCAACCAGTGGGTCAGATTAACTGTGTTGCTGGGTTAAACACTACCTAAATATTGGGTTATTTGTTGTCTAATTGCCTTGCTACCTTAATATTTACCAATAATAATATATAAATCACAAAAGAATGTAAAATTATTATTGTTTTCCTGTAATACAGTTACACAACACAAAAAAATGCATCTGTAAATGTCAATTTAATGAGTTTTCATATTTCTTTTTAATAGTTTTCAAATAGGTGCAGCTGTCACACATTTTGTCCAACCCTTACAGACACAAATAACGGTTTTAGTAGATCAGTTTATTTTAAACACAAAACTGTAAACAAGGCACAATATATTCCTATTCTTTATGTCAACATTGCAGCAGCAGAACACTCAAAAATGAATTATTACCACATTAGAATCATTCCAAACATCGTGCCATTAAAACTAAGCCAAACAAAGAGTCCACCAGACAATTCTTACAATTTAAAACATGTTACAAGTGGCCAAGAAAAAAAACTTTTGCCCTCAAAAACTTCACACATGAAGACTTATGTCCATCAATATGATATACTGCAAGCTGGAGAAATTCCCAGGCAACAAGTCCGCTTCAATGGCATGGCCTGGAACAATGGCGAAGGTCTAGAAATGTTGTTGTCTCATCCCAAGGCTCAAATCCACCATGTTGGTCCCCACCTGTTAATTATACGGCATTTAGTCTTGCAACATAACTAACATTTTAAGTTAAGTGTATTTTAAGAACATAAACACAGAGGCATGAAATAAATGCTCATTTTGCTTCTCAACTTTTCATACAGTTGTGGTCAAAATTATTAGAACACTAGTATTTTCACCTGCTAAATAAGGTTTTAAGTCAGTGATTTCTCTTTTGCTGTAGTGTGTCAGTAGGAAATATCGGTTTACATTTCCATTCATTTTGCCATTAATTGTGATAATCCAGTGACATTTTTGTTTGCACAACAGCCAGTGCTCCACACAGAGATCTGATCTCATCATCATCCAGAAGAACTGTGACAGCGTCTCCAAGATGCTCCAAGAGACCTAACTGCAAAGCTACAGTACTGTTAAAAGTTTTAAGCACTTGTCTAAAAATGTCATAAAATGATGCTGTCAAAAATAATGCCATAAATAAATGTTCTTTATCAATTAACCTTGATTAACTAAATTAAATCAACATTTGGTTTGACCATCCTTTTGCGTTTAAAGCAACTTTTGCCCTACACTAGGTGCACTTGCACAGTTTTTCAGGTAGCTTTGCAGGTAGGTCTTTTGAAGCATCTTGGAGACGTTGTCACAGTTCTTCTGGATTTAGTCTGTCTCAGTTTGTTCTGTTTCTTCATGTCATTCCAGACGGACTGGATGATGATGAGATCAGATCTCTGTCTGAAGGATTGGCTGTTGTGCAAACAAAAACCTCACTGGATTATCACAATTAAAGGCAAAATGAATGTTTGGAAATGTAAACTGATATTTCTTACTGACACACTACAGCAAAAGATAACAAACACTGAAAATACAACAGTTATAATAATTTTGGCCACCACTGTGTTTATATATATATATATATATATATACACCCTTATTAGAGCAGAAAACGTAAAACAAAACTTACAGGTTGTACGTCAATGAATGGCCTCCGGGATTCCGTGGTTGTGGGTCTGAAGACCTTTTCTCCAGAGTGGGCAGGACTTTGAAAGCACTTTCCCCGTTAGCATCTAAACCATAGGAATAATATGCAAACTGTGAAACATATTTTATAATCAAAACAACAAACTGAAACACTTTCATATGAAGATTTCTTCATTCCTTTAAATAATGCAAATTAATTCCCACCCTCATTCAACTACTGCAGGTTAAGTATAGGTATGGGGTCAGATTCAGGGATGTAGAATATGCACATGCAGAATAAGGCATCAGTATGTGCTTCATAAGTACTAATTAACAGCCAATATACAAGCTAATAAGCAACTAGTTAAGTGTTACTGTACCATTGTATTTACCAGTTGATGTGTGTCAAATACAGTTGCATATTGTTTTTATAGATTGACATATTATAAGAAAAAGCTTACCTTAATTCATGTCACCCAGGAATGGCCCTTGCTGAGCGCTGGCAAGAATTAGGTCTGCAACTGTAGCCCAGTCTTCAAAAAGTCTGCCTCTGGATATAGCTTCCTAAAGTCTTGTGAAATCTGATCAAATCTGAAAAACAAATGTGGTTCAATTAGTTTAAGGTTTATACTGGTCTCCTAGTTTGTAATGCAACACAGGCATTCACTAAAACAGAGGAAGAGTAAGGGGCCGTTCACATGCCGCGCCTAAAAACGCGTGAAAACGCGTCGCTTTCTCATCAGTTTCTCATTCTTTCCAAAACGCAGCTTGCTCTCACATGGCGTCTGCCGTTGCTAAGCAACCATGTCCCGCGCCTGGAAAAAACGAGCTTCCATTATGAGCGTATATTGGCATCTACATTTGAAATAACTAACTTAAGTGCGCAAAAAACGCGACATGTGAACGGCCACATACACCACGAGAGATTCAGTCTAACTTTACATACTGTAGCTAAGACAACATTACATTTAAGTAATAAACAATAGTACATACCGGTCATATTGTGGTTTAACATTATTAAAGTAAGGGACATAGCGTTTTAGCTAATGCAAGTTACCTCAAGGAAAAAAGCGCGAAAATGCTCAACATAAAACATATGGATCTATCGTTGGATTCGGCACGTCGCAGACATTTACTTGAAAAAAATATGCCCTTAAAAGAACAATTTTTGTATGAAATTATCTAATTTTGACAAAACATTACAAAGCCATACATACAGTATGCAGACAGTAAAGGAACTTACCCCCGTATTTCTGACCTACTCTATCCATAAGGCGTTAAAATAAAGGCCATATGTATACTGTAAGTTATACAAATAACACTACACACACACACACACACACACACACACACACTTTATATAACAATAAAGCGATTGTTGAGGCAAAAAAGTACATCGCTAGGCTGCTTAAGTTACAACGGTCGTCATTCACGGAATAAAATGCCAACCCCGCACAGCGACATATCAAATTTGGCATTAAACAGTGAAATCAGTGTGCTCTAAAACACAACTTATTAAAAATAAAGGTAAATAATTATATAATTATATTATTAATTTACCTTATAATCCTGCTTGCTGCAAGGTGCGTGACCGCCTGGGGAGGAGACGAGTGAAGAATCCAGAATGTTCGATGAAGTGAAAAAAATAAACAAACCGGTTGGGTCAAAATAACCCAACCCAGGTGTTCATAGTGAAAGAACCCCTCATAGTCCATTTGACCCAGCATGATCAACCCAACTGTGTGTTTACAGTGCCTCAAACAACCCAATATTTTGACCCAGCACAATTAACCCAGCAATGTGTTTACAAAAATAACCCAGCACTTTTTAGAGTGTAGTGTTTCTGCGAGTTGTGGCAACAACTGCCAGGCACTCCCGACAAAGCACCTGTTTTTGGTCAGTAGCATCCTTTTTGTATCAAAAATACTTCCATATGACCGACGTTGCGTTTCTTTTTGCGACCAAATCTTCCATTTCGGCGCTTTTCTCCCGTCCCGCGCTCATTTCGCCATGCGCACGCAGAGACTGCATGCATGAAGTAGGTGAAGCAACGTGAGCATTGTAGTTTTTAAAGAACCTTTAAACATGAGTTAATTACTTTATTTTAGACAAATATAGATCTGTGAATAGAAAGTTTAGAAATATAGAAAGTAGGGTTGCACGGTATACCGGTACTACGATAGTATCGCGATACTAAAGCTTAAAAATACCCGCGGTGCCATTGCATTTTTGAAACGGTAGTATCGTCCACAAGGTAGTACCATAAGATATGTTGTATGCACGGCAGGAACACTGTTTAAAACGTTCATTTGAACATGCACACCAGCAGAAACATTACAAGTTGATTGCTAAAATGTCTTTCTGCTGTGCGTTGTGTAGTACAGGCTGTCTCTACGCTTCATATGGTATTCAGCGTTTCCCGACGCTTCAGTTCAGTTTGAAATGAGAAGTTGCGCGCGCACGTCGTTGTTCATGCTGCAGCTTATCAGAAGAGAGGGTCTGATTCAGACCGTCTGATGTTATTTAAAAAATAGCATTTCAAGAATCAACTACTCAACATCAAAATATTTTACTAGAAAGAATTTTTCGTCGTGCCCACTCTTAGAACACGTGTAATAATTCGTTTCTGGAAGCATCTTTGCAAGCACGAATGCAGTTCCATTCATTAACGTAGTGGCTTTGCACTTGGTACTTTGGTACTCATTGCATATATATTTTTTTCAACATTATAAATGAATACGTTTTAGTATACAAGTTGATAACTTGGAAATTTCAAGATATGCGAGCAAAAAATGCTCTTGACAGTTCAGCACGATGAGCAAGACGAGCAAGATGTTTTTGTTTCGTTTCTGTGTTCGAATCCGAATCCGCACTGGTTTGGGTGAATCACTGATTCACTAAGCCATTCAAAAAACAGTCATTTGATCCACTTCTGAATGATTCAGACGTTTTGAAAGAATCGTTTGAACGACTCAGTGATTCAATCATGAACATTGCTGCCATCTGCTGGCGGTTTTAAGTTTCCCATCATATTCAGAGTTTTGTATTTAAAACATTAATCTTATACTATTATTTATGCAATTATAAGTACAGTCTAAATGTATAAATACCACATCTAAAAGTCACTCCATAAAGCTTCTTTGCAGTGCTCAGATGAGTTTTGTTTACATGATTTTTAATGGATAACAATAGCCAGTCATCCATTCACATTGATGGAGTATTCAGAGAAAAATCTTGTCTGTTTTCATTTACGTCTTTTTATTTATGAAATTGATTCATTTTATAGAATTGAATTTTAAATGAATGAATACTCATGGTATCGCGATACTACTTGGTATCGTGATACTTCAATTGGTATAGTATCGTAAGTCATTTTTATGGTATCGTGACAACCCTAATAGAAAGTACATTTTTAAATCAGACACACATAATTATTTTTTTTGCCCAGCATCGTGACTGCCACGATGTGACTATCGCGCATGCGTACATCGCGATGACGATGCTGAAACGATCTATCGTGCAGCCCTATGGTGTACTGTAAATGTTTTGTGTTTGACTGAAATGTACCAGCTGTTTTTTTATGAAGTTGTACCAGACCAGACTTGACCGTTACAATACAAATGCAACTTAACTTCGTCAATCACAAATACACGTTAATTGGACAACAGTCGTAGTCCGCATTATATTACCGCTGTGCTGTAAGGCTGATAAAGCAACTTATTTACAGCACCACCTAGTGGTCAAAACTTAAAATACTTATTTACTATCGTAACTTTGTAATTTAGCTTACATTTGAGTACAATTCAATATAGATGGTGCTTGGCTTCGGTAATTGCTGCTTGCAGCTGTATTTCTCGTTATTCTGCTATTTTACTTGCTGCTGTCTCTTTCTCTCATGGGGCGCTACAGTTCTATGGCGCTACAGCTGTGGTTCTTGTCTAGGGCCATCTGCACACATTGTCTCCTTCGCTCTCGAGGCTCAGTATGGCCGATCTCCGCCATGTTTTAATGGAAGATTGCTGGCTGGCCTCTTCTCATCACAGGAGATGCAGGCAGCAGTATGGAGAGCCGGGAAATATGCCAGAGAGGGAGGAGGGACAGGGAGGAAAAAAAAAATCCCCTCTTTCTACTTCCAATGTGACACACTTGGTGTGCGTGTGTATGAGTGTTTGTGAGTGTTTACTCATGTGAATATGCACGCTTCTCTCCGATGGAGCTCTGAAAGCAATTGTGCACTTGAAACAACAAGGCCCGGTCGTCCAATCAGATCCAGCTATGGGATATTTGTTTGTAGAGGTCTATAAAATATTACCTCATGTTAATGTTTTATTTTTGTGAGTTGGTTTTAATTGATTAATGAAATGTGTTTTTCTTAGCCGTTTTGCTCAGAGAGGGCTCTTTTTATCCCGCACACATGCTTACACGTGAGTGTTTACGCATCTTTTCCATGATCTGCCTTCAGCAAGGATTTTGTGAATCTTAACCACTACATGTTTTCTTCTGGGGATTACAGCCAATGTTTATATTATTCAAATGCTACATAAGCACTCCTACAGTCCATCTTGAGGGCAGCAAGCAGCACTTTTCTTTCGTTTTTTCTTCTTCTCCTTGTCTTCTACTCCACAAGTCTTTATCAAGTGCTTTACCAGAATGTGTTACAGAGCTTTTAAAAAGGATAGATGTTTTGCGTTTAGGTTTTACAGTACATTTGAATTTTTAAGTATTTAAATATAGACTTTTTAGGACATTTGACTTCGTTAGCATGTATGCTTGACACATCAAGGTGCTTGTTCTTAAAATGGTATGCACAAAATACTTCATAAAATTATGAAGTTAATAAGATTTTTTAAATGAAATCATTAATGAAATTGCTTATGCTCACCCAGGCAGCATTTATTTGTTCAAAAATACAAATAAAACAGCAATATTAAGAAAAATGATTAGAATTTAAAATGATCTTGTTTCTATTATGCATGTTTATTCATATGATTGTAAAGCTAAATTCTGACTTCAGTGTCACATGATCCTTCAGAAATCATTCAAATTTTTTTGATCAGTGTTGAGTATTTTCGTGGAAATTGTGATAGCGTTTTTTTCAGGATTATTTTAAGAATTGAAAAGTCAAAAGAACAGCATTTATTTAAAAATAGATTTTTTTGTAACGTTCAAAATGTTTTTACTGTCACTTTTGATCATTTAAGTCTCTTAACATTTCATCTTGCGTTAATATTCACATCCAAAGTATGTAATTTATGTGTGTGTACTGTGTATATTTATTATGTATATATAAATACACACACATTCATGTATATAGTTAGGAAAAATATAATATCAAGTATATAAAAATGTAAATGTAAATACATGTAAATGTTTTCAAAATATATACTGGATGTGTGTATTTAAATATGCATAATAAATATAAACAGTATACACATTATGTAAACAAAAACTTATTTTGGATGCAAGTAATCACGATTAATCGTTTGATAGCAAGGGTTAGTGATAGATTATGGTCAATGTTGGTGAGTAACTGGTAATTTAATTACAAAATGCATGTAATCCGTTACAGTTACTGAGAAAAAAATTATAGTTTCTTATGAAAATGTTAACGATTACAAAGGGGCTTACATCTAAATATTTCTTGTATTAATATGTATTATTTCTTGTTATGATTATAAATCTATATTTAACCCTAGAATGATCTATAACCAATTTATAAACTTAATTCAAGTGATGAAAGATTTTGAAAGTTTTAAGTAATCAGTCTCGAGTGCTAGCGTAATGTTAACCCTGCCTGGTTTAAATGTTAGAAAATGATTGACAGTTGAAAACATTATTTTAAAATTTAGAAAAGTAATCAAATGTAATCAGTTACATTACATTAATAAAGTAATTGAAATGGTTACACTACTTAATACATTTGAAATAGGGTAACTTGGAATCTGTAACCCATTACATTTAACAAAGCAACCTTCCCAACACTGATTATCGCAAAGATATAAACCCTTAAGAGCATTCAAGGAGTATTTTCCCTTTAAAAGCGCTTGTTGTGTCAGTTGCTGTTTGCATGTAGCAACAGCAGTTTTAGTGTTTCATTTTTGTACTTTAAACAAATCATTTTTGGTATCAGCCACATATATTTGGTGCATCCCTAGCAAAACACAGCCTGTTTGACTCTGCTCTGGCACATTTTTACCTGTTATTTTCTTGCTTGGTTACAAGGACCAAATTACATTTTATTAAAGTCAGAAAAACAGTTTTCAGTTACTGAGTGAAAAAAAATAAAGTCCTTCAAAAGGCTGGCATGTCAGACCCACGTGACTCTGTTGCCATCTGAACATTTTGCTTGCTGCACACACAGTGAATAGAAACATTTGCTGAGGTTATCAAAGACGCAGACAGAACAAGGAGACTCGCTGCGCTGAGGAAACGGAGAGGAAGAGCGAGGGAGACGGGGAGGCCGCCATCAGAAATAAATAACCTGCGGTGGAGGAAGGGTTTATCACAGTTCCTGTGCGGTACTAACAGGTGTGCGTGTATGTGTGTGTGATATGGAGCGTTAAAAACTTCAGGATGAAGACAAGGGCTGTGTGTTGGGGGTTGAGGGGATGTACAGGGTTAAAGAGGCTGTGCCCTTCCCACCTGTAGCCTGTCAGCTGTTGCCTGTTGAAACGTCAGCTGTTTTTGAGAAGTGTGTGTGTGTGTGTATGAGAGAGAGTGTTCAGTAGGATGGTAGAAGCTGTGTGTGTGTGTGTGTGGGCTGCTTCTCTCATGTTAAATACCTTTTGAGAATTTGTTTTTTTTTAACACCAGAAACCCATCACTTCTCACCTTCCTAAACATTGTAGAGAGAAGACATCACGTCTTACTGACAGCTGATGGCTCTTTGTCATAGTAAAGGCCCGACGTTTACTCATGTCCTTGACTGGTTTAGACTATGATTAACCAGGCACGTGGAGAGCTGCAGTGAAATCATCTAGGCATGCATGATGTATCGGTACTATATGAGTTATCAGCCAGTATTAGAGAATTTGTACATTTGTCAATAACAGACAGTGTTGTAGTAGCTTAATTGTTCTTGCTCATTTCCTCTATTTATACTATACTTATTTAGATTACCTTTGCCGTCATCTAATGCTCACTTAAAGTTAATTTTTTGTTTAATTTAAACACTATTAAATATAATATTTAGCAAATCTCAGTGAATATCTATTTTCATGCTGTACATTAAAATTGTGTGGTGCCTAAAATCATTTGTACAGAGTGATTGTAGGTTTTACTGTTTTTATTAATTAGGTTTTTCAATTGAAGTTTGTTTGTATAGTGCTTTTATATTATTTTAAAGCAGCTTTACAAAAAATACTTGTTTCAATGTTAAAGAGTTACACTATCAGTCAAAAGTTTTTGAACAGTAAGATTTTTCATATTTTTAAAGAAGTCTCTTCTGCTCACCAAGCCAGCATTTATTTGATCCAAAGTACAGCAAAAATGGTAAAATTTTGAAATATTTTTACTATTTAAAATAACTGGTTTCTATTTAAATATATTTTAAAATGTTATTTATTCCTGTGATTAAAGCTACATTTTCAGCATCATTACTACAGTCTTAATACAATCGTAATAATAATAAACTTAGTAATAATAATAATAAAAAATGTTTTTTGAGCAGCAAATCAGAATATTAGAATGATTTCTGAAGGATCATGTGACTAGAGCAATGATGCTAAAATCACAGGAATAAATTAAATAAATGCAGACGTGGTGAGCAGAAGAGATTTCTTTAAAAAACATTAAAAATCTTAACGTTCAAAAACTTTTGACTGGTGGTGTAGTTTGCCCAAAAATGAAAATTCTGTCATTAATTACTCATTCTCATGTCGTTCCAAACCCGTAAGACCGTCGTACATCTTCGAAACACAAATGCAGATATTTTTGATGAAATTCCAGAGCTTTCTGACCCTCCATAGACAACGTACCACGTTCAACACCCAGAAACGTAGTACGAATTTTAGTAAAATAGTCCATGTGACATCAGTGGTTCAACCATAATGTTATGAAGCTACAAGAATACTTTTTGCGTGCCTAGAATTCAAAAATAAAATTTAACAATTTCTACAATTTTCTGCCTTTCTGGGCCTTGAACATGGTAGATGTGTTGCTGTCTATGCAGGGTCAGAAACCTCTCAAATTTCAACATAAATATCTTAATTTGTGTTCTGAAGATGAATGATCTAACTATCTTTGAAACTACATGATTTATAATTTGTAACATAATTTATTCGGTTCAAAAGACCAAATGTGTTATGCAGCAATTACAAATTGTGCTCCTATTGATTACAATATAATGATAATATTGCAATATATAAAGATAATATTTGGCAGTTTGATATGTTTGTATTTTAATCCAAAGTTGGCCATTAAAACAGTTAGACTTTAAGGATGTTAGTAGGGCTTCTGCGCTGCATTTGCAAACACATTTACATTAACACCTTCATCAAATGTGGTTAGAATGGTTCCCAGGCCACCTCCAGATTTCAGTGATCAGATCACAGACAATGCATGTTAATACCAGGTGTAAATGGGGCTATAGAGAATTAAGTAGCCCATAGTAACTTGCTAAAAACCCTTAACACCTGGATAGCAGTGCCACAACATCCTATGATTGTGTCAGCGAGTTTTGAACAAACTGCTCAATTTTTCTTTAGATAATTAGGCTTATTAGCTATGTTTCCATCACCACTTTTTTTGTGCATTTTGAAGTATCGCATCAGAAATAAGGGTAACACTTTACAATAAGGTTCATTAGTTAAACATTAGTTAATGTACTAACTAACATGAGCTAACCATGAGCAATACATTTGTTACTGTATTTACTCTTCTTCATTAATGTTAGTTAATGAAAATACAGTTGATCATTGTTTGTTCATGGTAGTTCACACTGCATTAACTAATGTTAACAAGATTTTAATAATATATTAGTAAATGTTGAAATTAACAACGATTAATAAATGCTGTATAAGTGCAGTTCATTATTAGTTCATGTTAACCTATATGGACAACTAAAGAACCTTATTGTAAAGTGTTACCGAAATAAGTGATAGAAATGCCAAGATTCCAAAATAAAAATTCCTTAATTTGCGGAAAAAAAGTTTATTGAATTTTGAATTAGTTTTTTGAATAGTGCGAAAAAGAGTTAATGCAAATCATAGGCGATAGAAATGCATTTTGCGAAAACATTCCTCCACGTAAACCAAAAAAGTAATGTGACTACACTATGGGATGGGATAACATGACTACACAGTGGACTGATCTCATTGCACAGCATTTGAAATGTTGTTATGGTCATTCTCAAATGCCTAAACAAAGTCTGTCGTCAAAGTATTTCTGTATTTCTGGCGCTCCCAAACAGCAGGTATCCGCCTCCTAAAGCAATGACCGCATTTTTTGTTTCGTCTGCTCGCTCTGAGCCGCCAGTAATTTATTAAATATAAAAATGACTGTATTCAGTGGCTTCTCCTACTTTTCTTAGTGATATTTAGTGCCAGTTTATCAGGAAGTGACGATTTTGTTGTCTTTGACTTTACTTATTCGCAAACGTTTTATGCAATATTTCAATTTCACGACTTTGGATGGAAACCCAGCATATATTGCTTTAAATTTTTGTGTTTTTTTTTTTTCTCTGAATGTCTACAATAATCTTCACAGATTTGGAATAAGTCTTGGTTTAACGGTAGTGCTCGCTTGTGCCTGCTTGAGAGTTGTTTGAAGGGTCAGAGGAAATTATTTCAGATTGCGGTACTGTCTTCTCGAGTGGCAGATGAAGGGGCTTAGGCAAAGACAAATAGCTTGCGTTGTCTGTTAGGACTCATCTAACTCCCCTTGACCTTTACCCTTTAGCTGTGACCGCCTGTCTAGGCCGGGAAATACACTGTTTCAGAATCACAGAGCGTTTTGACATTAAGATGGAAGATTCGACAGATTCTTTTCAACATATTCACTCTTTTCCTTTTTATCATTGCATGTTTTTCTTTCATCCGTATCTGTTAGATGATTTTTCATGGATGAAAAATCCATGATTTTGATGGATGTCTGAAACGTTAAAGTACTTGTTCAAGAGGCTTTTTACAGTGATATTTGTCTCCTGTCTTCAACTCAAGTAACTTAAATAGGGCCGTGCTTGTTCTGTTATTTGGTCTGGTTGGTTAAAAGGCCACATGCACACAGCTGTTCCTGGTATGAGAATCCTTTTATGACACTGCGTTTTCTGGGAAAGGGGATATGGAAAAACGTGATGGAGTAACTGACGTTTTTTTCTCCCCACACCTCATACGTGGAACCTAAAAATTCCTGAAAATCAAACTTCTTCCTG
The DNA here is from genome assembly GCF_049309525.1 of Garra rufa. Taxonomy (NCBI): domain Eukaryota; kingdom Metazoa; phylum Chordata; class Actinopteri; order Cypriniformes; family Cyprinidae; genus Garra; species Garra rufa. The sequence goes on from NC_133369.1 coordinate 22,052,225, forward strand.
ATTTTACGGTAATACTGTGTTGTATTTGTATGGTGATGCACAAATAAGGGAAACGAAACACTCTTAGCTCATATCCTGTGTAAAATCTTCTTTCGTTCAGATTCTGAACCATTTGAAAATCTTGAGTCCTACCATCAGAGAATTTATGAAAGTGTCAGATAGCATTCTACATAATTTTATTAAAAATAAGCTGTTAATTAAATGTTGAACCCCTACAACAGTAAGGTTTTTTTATTGCCAGTAGTTTGGATATTTTTCTCTACTATCAACCTTTTAACTGATTTATTTTAACTTTTATTTATTTAAAATTTCTACATTCTTTTGTATTTTAAAAAAAGCTGGATATAATACAGCTTTAATGTAACTCCATTAATTCATTAAATACACTTTTGCTGAAAAACTATGGCATATACTGTGTTTCTACATGGATGTGATGTGTGTTGTTCAATGAAATTACATTTGGTTGCACTTCCCAAACCTGAATATGCAATTCTTTCTCTACAAAGAAAGTGAAAGAGACTTAACAAGGAAACAGGATCTTAGCAGACTGATGACCACTCAATGATTTTTGTTGTTCTAGCAATTGTGTCCTCTTGATTTTGGCCCGAATGTGTTACGGTAAAGATGTTTGTATATTTTTTCCTCACTCGTGGCAGATTTCCAGCTTGATCTAGCGTAGGGAGGGTTTCATTTCCCCCCTGTTCTCCTATCCACAACATTTATCCATATAAGTTACTCTTTGTGAGAAACCACAGTGTCCAGACCTCCTCCTCAACCCGTAACGTTCTCAGTGCCAGAGCGTGATTTGTGCCCAAAATGTTTTTTGTGTCCCTCCCATTGGAAAATCATTGACATAGCAGATTTACAGACCCATGGCCTTTGCATTCCCACACCCCCCGAAAGCCCTTCTGAGAGTTTGAGGTCAGGAAAGAGCAAATCTTGAGATTTGTTCTTGTTGAAACCGTGATTGTTCTTCCGAAAAAGGCTTGGGAACAACAGGTTATTGCTAGTTTTCTTATGTACAACAAGGTTTCCATAATAAATGTAGAGCTAAAGCTCAAGGCGTGGGGTGTCGCCTGCAGCAGCTTTGGACCCGAAAAGTTGAATTCGCTACAGCTGTGACAGCAGAGACGTCGCAAGGGGGTGTCGGAACAAAAGGTGTGTAGGCAGCTGCCACTACATTTAATGCACACATGTACAGGCAGGAGAACAGAGGATCTGACATACTGACAAGCGTCCCAATCTCGACACCCATCCACCCTCTCAGTTACATCCAAAGACACTGATGGATTGAAGGCAGTTGCTAAAGGCATATTAGGGCAAAGGGTGAGGGGTGGGGGGCTTTGAGAGGAGGGCTGGGGGTCTGAGCGCTCTGCATTAGAAGCTCATTGCTGAACCGGTCTCCACTGTCAGCCAGGCACAGGTCATGGGACGAGCTAAGTTGTAGTCCGCTTGGATTTTATTTGGTACTTGATTGGGTCACTGGAAAGGAACCGTGAGGATCAAACCTGAAGCTTTTTGTTCATCTTTACTTAGAAGGGGTAAGAAAGAGTTTATTGTAATACCAGTTAGTCTATTTTAAGATTGTGTAACTTCATGTTTTTTTGTAGTTTCATACTTGAACGCTTTGGTTTCTGCAAAAATAGCTGAATGTGGCACCAAAATAGCGGTTAAATCCTAAAATAGTTTACTAGTTTGTTTTTTAGATTTGTATATTCCGTAAACGTCACTAAGAGATCAGGTTGACATGAACAATGTGTTGCCTTCAGGGTATTTCCGAGCGTTGAAGAGTGGTGTGGTGTGACAGGACCATGTGCTGTAATGCATGACAGCTTCACTCTACACGCAGAGCAGTTCACATCTCTGTCTGCCTCTCTCAATCTCTTTCTTTCGCTTATAACACAACTTTGTCACAATAGTTTTTCTTTTCAGTGTGTTTGAATAGGAATTCATTTTCGTTTTTTTTATATACTGTCTATTGATTTTACCAGCAGTTTTTATATGAAACACTTATTTTGTATATAACACGTATATTAACTTTCAAAAGTTTGGGTTTCTTAAAGAAATTAATCATTTTATTCAGAAAGGATGTTAAATGAATTCAAAAGAGACTGTAAAGACATGTTACGAGAGATTTGTTTTATACAAATACTCTAAATAAATACAAAAAAAGTCACAGTTTCAGCTAAATTATTAATCAGCACAAGTGTTTTCAACATTGATAATAATAAGAAGTGTTTCTTGAGCATAAAATCAGAATATTTGAATGATTTCTGAAGGATATGACAGTGAAGACTGGACTAATGATAATGGAAATTTGCCATTGCAGAAATAAATTGTATATGTGACCCTGGACCACAAAACCAGTCTTAAGTCGCTGGGGTATATTTGTAGCAATAGCCAAAAATACATTGTATGGGTCAAAATTATTGATTTTTCTTTTATGCCAAAAATCATTAGAAAATTAAGTAAAGATCATGTTCCATGAAGATTTTTTGTAAAATTCCTACTATAAATGTATCAAAATGTAATTTTGATTAGTAATATGCATGTTAAGAACTTAATTTGGAGAACTTTAAAGGTGATTTTCTCAGTATTTTGTTTTTTTGCACCCTCAGATTCCAGATTTTCAAATAGATGTATCTCAGCCAAATATTGTCCTGTCCTAACAAACCATATATCAATAGAAAGCTTATTTATTGAGCTTTCATATGATGTATACATCTCAGTTTTGTAAAATTTAACCTTATGACTGGTTTTGTGGTCCAGGGTCACATATATGTACAAGAAATTACAAAATATATATCATACAAAATATACAAAAACAATTATTTTAAATTGTAAAAATATATTGCTGTTTTGATTAAATAAGCCTTGGTGAGCATAAGAGACTTCTTTCTAAAACATTAAGAAATTCAACCCCAAACTTTTGAATAGTGCATATTGTGATCATATTTGTAGTATTTTAGTCATATTTGTGACCCTCGACCACGAAAACAGTCATAAGGGTCTTTTTTTTTATTGAGATTTATACATCATCTGAAAGCTGAATAAATGGTTTGTTAGGATAGGACAATATTTGGCTAAGGGACAACTATTTGTAAATCTGGAATCTGAGGGTGCCGAAAAATCAAAATATTCAGAAAATTTCCTTTAAAGTTGTCCAAATGAAGTTCTTAGCAATACATATTACTAACCAAAAATTAAGTTTTGATATATTTACGGTAGTAAATTTACAAAATATCTTCATGGAACATGATCTTAATATCCTATGGGTTTTTTTTTGGATAAAAGAAAAATTATTTATTTTGACCCATACAATGCATTTTTGGCTTTTGCTACAAATATACCCGTGCTACTTAAGACTGGTTTTATTTTCCAGGGTCACATTTAGTGCAAGTCAGAACAAAAAATACGTGAATCATATAATTTGGTAGGTCTCCTAAAGAATCCAACAATATAATATATAAACTCGAAAAGTAACAGATTTACAGTCTTGTTTGGGTAATAGCTGAACTTTTAAAACAGTAATTCATTTTCTTGTGAGAAATGTGCAGACATGGTAGAATTTATTTATTTATTTATTTTTTACTTGAGACTGCATTTTAAAAAAAGCATGTCAATATTATCAGTATGTGTGCTTATAGCTGCCAGTATTGCTGCGTATCAGACTATTGTATCTCATTTTCTAGCGGAACGTTGTGCTGGTCTTGTCTTTCATCCTTGAGCTTTTCTACAGAAACACGAATGACATCTTTTCCTTGTCTGGCTTGTCTTCTGATTGAGATTTTGATTATTAGTGAACCAACAAGCTTATCTTTTGTTCAAACCAAAAAACCTTTTGTTTTGTTGTGTAACCAACCGCTCATGACGTGTTCATGACGAACCGCTGGCAACACACCCTCCTTTCCAATTGTCACATTGATGTCACCAATGTAATGCTGCAAGGGAAGGTGTGTGCGTCTCAAAGACCTTTAGTGGCGGTTCGGGGTCATGGTGGGTGAGAGGAAAAAAGATTTACCTGACCCCAGAACAGCATGTTAGCCTGCATTTGTAGGCTCATGCCGTAGCCTGAAAGTTTTGTCACTTGGGTTTGTTTCGGCCTTGTGGGAGTGCTGTAAACTGACGAGTTTGACCACATTGTCCGCACTGATGCTGGAAACGATAAGCTGGTGTAAACAACAGCCTATAGTACTGTGGACAACACAACAGACAACTGTTTTTTGTTTGTATTTTGTTTGTCAAATGAGCATAGAAGAAACAAACTCATTGAACCCTACAGCCTGACAACCAAACAAACCCACTTTTTTTAGAGTTGAAAGTGGCAACCTAGCATTGTAGTTTACTTTCAGAGTTGACGGGACAGACAGCAATGGTGTGATTCACTAGCTGAAGACCACGGATCCATTACACCCCTCCCCCTGAAATGCTGTCCTTGCAGTGCTGTACCCACCGCCCTCCCCCATTTCAGAGATTGGGTTACGCTTGTGGTTTGGCAGACGTTACGCCACCTATCTCCCCGTTCCTGGAGGAAGTCCAGTGACGGCTCTCAGCATCGAACGCCGTCGTATCATCAGTATACGTTGTGTACTGGACAAACGGCTGTGTTGAAAAACAGAAATCATGCGCTGCGGTCAGCAGCCGAGTAGCCATATTGGACAGGGTGAGTTCCTGCCGTGCGGGGAGGTTGAGTCAACAGGCTGGAAATATCCTGCAGTTGGTGCTGGCAGTACAACCCCAAGGTTGGAGTAAATCGCTGGAGGGTCTCACAGGGCTCCATTTTTGCCCCACTTTAGCTGCTGCTACTGTTTTTGAACAGCACACAACGCTTTAAAAAAGGGTGTCTCCTCAAAACACCCTTTCCTTTATCACAATGGCTTTGTGGCTCCATGTTGGACCAGCCAAGCTTGTTTTATTTGTCTTTATCGTAAATCATATAACATATAAGCTTGCTTTGATTTCCTTCTACTCTAGTATTGTGTAGGAATTGAGGTTAAATAAACACAAAACAGTTTCTGGCTTTCGTAATGAGAGATATTAGCATTCTGGCCAATATTGATACTTTGACTAGTCAAATGGTGAGATTAATGGCTGATGAATGGCCGATATTAAAATGTTATGTTATTTTATCTATATTAATAAAATTAAAACAATAAAAAATTGAAAAGGGATTAGCTAAAGATTGCATTTAATTAGTGTTAAAGGAGAAGTTCTTTTCCAGAGCAAAAATGCACAGCTAATTTACCCACTCTCTTGTCATTCAAGATGTTTATGTCTTTTATTTCTTCAGTCATAAAGAAATAGTTTATTTCAGGATTTCTCTCCATATCGTGGACTTCTATGGTGCCCACGAGTTTTAAAATGCAGCTTCAAAGAAAAACACGGACAAGCATTTTGAGCAAGTTTTTTTTTTTTTTTTTTTTTTTTTAGAAAATAACTGATCCTTTTACTAGATAAGACCCTTCTTTCTTGGCTGGGAACATTTAGAGCCCTTTAAACTGCATTTTGATCGTTAAAACACGCAGGCACCATAGAAATTCACTATATGGAGAGAAATCCTGAAATTTCATTACAAATGAAGAATGAAAGACATAAACATCTTGGATGAGTAAACTGTCTCTAAATTTTTATTCTGGAAGTGAACTTCTCCTTTAATAGGAGAAATGAGCACTGACTAAAACCTATACATTAAAAATTCTTTAATAACTGGAGATGAACCGATATGGTACCAAAATATTGTCCATCACTATTCATAATGTGATTATTTCTGAGCAAAAAGGGATATTTGACAAGACTTCAGCTTGATTTTATCCACTGGGAATTGCTTTGATGAAAAGTGGCCTCTATTTGACTGGTAGTTCAAAGGGATGAGTTGCTTTTTGAAGACAATTTTTTAAATTTGCTAGCACACATGCAAATGAATTATGCATGGTAAGACCAGCAATATATGTTACGAAAAGTAAATTGTGCCCATTTGGATTTTGTGATTAATATATAAGTTTTAGTGATAAAGACTGATTTATTGCTATTATTTTCGATTATTCACTGTTATCTGCATAATCTGTTCCAATTTGTACTGACAACTTTGTCAGTTGATTGGAAACAATTTTTGGTTTTGAATGAGATTTTTCGTTTCAGTAAGTTTTCAAAATGGAATTTCTACTTGCAATCATTGATTTGTATTAGATATACATATTAGGGGTGGTTGATATGACCAAAATCTTATATAACTATATGAGTAACTTTTCTCACGATAATGATATATATCACAGTATAGTCATTTTTGCTTTAGATACGGTCTTTATGATATAAAAAATTTTAATACCATAGAAATTTCATAATTCTCATCACTAGTGTTAATATCACAAACAAAACGACTAGACTAAATAAAAAAAGCATACTATAGACAAGTACACAGTCAGTGATTAAATAAGAATAAGAAACTAATCACAAGCAATAGGACAAAACAACTACAGTATAATAAATGCATAAGAAGTGCTACATGCGTTGTATATCGTGATCAAATGTATAAAAACACTGCATATTCTTCACTGTGTAAATTAACTATATTTCTACTTGGGTGTACTGTCAAATGATTAATCGCGATTAATCACATCCAAAATAAAAGTTTTGTTTACATAATTTATGTGTGTACTGTATATATTTATCATGTATACATAAATACACACACATGCATGTATGTATATTTAAGAAAAATGTTGTTTATATGTTAAAAATATTTATGTAAATACATGTACATATTTACAAAATATACTGTATGTGTGTATTTATATATAAATAATAAATATACACAGTATACGTACATTTTATGTTTACAAAAACTATTTTGGATGCAATTAATTGTGATTAATCATTTGACAGCACTACTTCCTAATAAAGTTACAAAAGTGATTTAGTCAAGAGCAGTAAGAAATCTTCTCTCTTTTGTTGTTTGATTACCATGAATGACAGACAGCAGGAATATCAGACTGCTGTCACTTTAAGACCTACCCAGATCCAATATACTGTTACACGTGTTTTCTTTCTAAGCTGTTTGCTTTCACTTAAGACCTAAATTACTGTGTTTACGAGGATTCTTGCAGAGACCGGCACTTTTACACATACTAGTGTATTATTTAACCATTCAAGGCCTATAAAGCAGCAAAAATATTGTTCAATACTCCAGCGCTCTGTGAAGATCGTCTTCATGTGGGCAAAATTAGTTCTCTTTCGCTGCTGAATGCATTTCAACGGCTTGAAAACAGTTGCAAATAATACGTTTTTGTGACGACTTAGCACAGCATTGTTACATGAGTGTAAAACCGTGATACCAGTTGACAAATTTCTATCAGTTAATTGTATCTACTGGCATATTGCCCACCGCTTATCCATATATATATGCATTGCTTGGGCCACTGCTCTCTATTCACATCCATTGTACTTGTACTAGTGTCACAATATCTCAATCAGCACGCTTAGCTTTCATGCTCAGTACAAATAGCTTTTATTGGCTCCAGGACTGCTGAGATATTGCTGGCGGTGACAGAGCTGTGGTCATGGGGCGTTTTGTATAGCACCAATGTACGGAAACTGTAAACGGCCGAATTAAACAACTCTCTGTCCCAGTCGGTGACCTCCCGCTCTGAGCTGGGAAGGTGATGGATTTCTCAGCACAGCTTTGGACAAGGTCCAAGCCCAGTTCTGGCACGGTCCCTTATCTCCAAGCCCCAGGCCACTCTGCCTCTAGTTACAGGCAGGGATAACAAAACTGGACTCTCTCACACACACCCCGTGGAGGAGATATGCTTACACACGCATACGCGCTCACACAGAATACCATATGCCCACACATGGATGAGGGCAGCATGCGCTTATCCCAGAGGAGCTCTGGTACTTCAGAGTCCTTGTGAGAAGCACTGAAGCCCAAACGTGGGGGTCCGAGCTACTCGAAGATGGAGAATTACTTGATATAGTGAAAGGTCACAAACTTGTGACACTTTTTTTTTTTTCTCTCTCTCTCTTGGGTTCTGCTTCACTAGCAGTGTGTGTCTTTGGACATGTTTACACCAAGGTGTTTTTTTACTTGTTTGCAAGCCTGTGTAAATGATGTTGTTTTGCTTGTGTTGCACGCTGAAGCTTGGTTCCGCAGGATTTCCTCAGTGGTATGAGCAAAGCCACAACTCAAAATTATAACACCTTCCCCTGTATGTGTGTGTCACAGCTGCATCGTACAACAGCTCACCTTTTTGCTCTGAGAGCAGTGAGAAATACCTTTTGCTGACACGTGTGTGTGTGTGTGTGTGTGTGTGTGTGTGTGTGTGTGTGTGTATGTGTGTATGTGCGCTTATGTGCATAAATGTGTATTATAAAAATGTGAATGCATAAATGTCTATTTTCAAGAAAAGAAGGTTTTCGTCGTTGCTACAGGGGGTTCCCCTAGCAGAGAAAACGGAAAGGAACCGGTGTTTTATCTGTAACCTTCTTTGTCTTTTCTTTATTGTTTAATTGTGGTGCTTGCTAACCCTTAAGGTTAGAGATCTAAACAAACCCCAGAGTTCCCCAACTTCGCCATCTAACCTGTCCCACCAACATTTGTTCTACAAACTTATGCGGTACCTCAAATAATGCAGCCTTTTTATTTTTCCAGCAATTTTCACCTGCCAAACTGCATAAAAAATCACTTTGATAGAGGAACTTTTGAAGTATCTGGACTCTTTTGACTTCAAGCACATCTTAGCAACCACATAAAATGTGCTAAAAACCATACAGTACACCCTAACACCCTGGCATTTGTGGTGCAAGTGTTGCATTGGCCAAAAGCTACTCTTATTTTTCTGAAAAAAGTTTAAAAAAAATTAAGTAGGTAATAAAATCACCACCATGCTTTCTTCACAAAATGATATGCATATTTGATATTTTCAAATTAATGCTAACATAGGCCTATTTTTTTAATGTATTTTAATAACTACTTGATTGTTTTATACAATAATTAAAAAAGAAACATATATTATCACTTTAAAAACAGAACATTTTGAAGAAAAATATATTGTTATATTAAATATTTCATTTGACTTTGAAAAAAAAAAACTCTAACATCCTCTTGCAGTTTCAACATTATCAAGTGGTACTTCATGAGTTCTCTGTGGTTATAGTGTCTGACTGTGAGGAACCGCAGTCCGAGGACACTTTCCAGGTCCCTTGTGAAGCGACTGAGATCAGAGCTGGGAATTAGCCCCTCTCAGCGCTCACAGGGTGAAAGGTCAAACTCTGACTCTCATTGCAGATAAAGAAGTCTTTTCATGTGCTGGCCCCGCAGACCTAAACACAAACGCAGTCCGAGTCACTTTGAACTCAGGCCTGCGCTGCTAACAGCCGGTCGAGGAAACCTTTCCTGTCGACACATCCTCTCCAATTGGAGTCACGTAAACGTATACACGCACACAGTTTTACTGTGAAAGAAGTGATGAAGCTTCTGACAGGGACTGTTTTGTCATGCCCAGCAGCTTGGAATTTGTATAGAAGTACGTGAGCTACTGCATTCTGACCTTTTCTGTCACTCTAGATGGTAGAACAAACAAAAAGTGACGTGAGTTTCTAGTCCTATATGTCTTTCTCAGTTGTTTTGTTATGAAAGCAGAACACTGGAGTTAAGAGAGTGAATGGCAGTTGTTTCTTAAGCCACTTTTCACTGTCTTTAATCAAAAACAGATTGTAAGTCAGTTTTCAGTTTTCAATTTTCAGTGTAGAGTTCCATTCATATGCAGAAAAAAAGGCTCAATTAGAGGTTTGTCTGGAACTTTTCGCTAGATTGTATACGACCCACCAGACTGGATGTCATGTATTTCAAGTAAAACTATTTGTGCAAAGTGAGAATTACCAACATCTTTCCACTAAAAATTGGAAAAGTACAATCTTTGATCACTATTTCTGCAAAAAGGGTGGTTATGAACAAAATAGTTGTTTTATGATTATTACATACTTATTTAGGCTGATTAGCCATAGAAAACCTACTATGCTTTCTTTAAAACCTATTGGCCGTCATTTATTTTGTGTGAATATGTTCATACATTTATCATTTATTCGTTTTAACCTGTTTAATAAGCAGATAATGGCTGCAAGTAATGGCTGCTTCAAATGTTCAACGCAACTAGTGAAAAGCACACAAATTGTACATAAATGGCGGAAGTCGGCTTTAACGATGAAGAGTGTAAATCGTTTACACATCTGCCTGTTTCTAAGCATTACTTCTGCCTTTTCCATGCAGCCATCAACTTAGCCATTATACAGATGCCATAACTACACAAGTATATGGCAATGTTTTATTTATTTATTAATAAATTTATTATTCATTTCACTACAACAAATGAGAAGAGCTGCAAAACGATTAGTCGCGATTAATCGATTCAAAATAAAGGTTTATGTCTGCATACTATTTGTATGTGTACTGTGTATATATTTATTATGTGTATATATAAATACACACACATGTATATATATTTAAAAAAATCTTTGTATGTATTTATGTAAACACTTGTATATAACTTATATATAAATATAAATATTTACATATAAATCTAACATATTTTTTCTTAATATATACATGTTTGTGTGTGTGTGTTTATATATACTTAATAAATATACACAGTACACACACATATAGTATGCAAACATAAACTTTTATTTTGAATCGATTAATCGTGACTAATTGCGGATCTACAAATGAGTGTTTTTGTTTAGTTTTCTTAAGCATAAAAGCCTGTAATAGGGAAATATTTTTCCTTTTTGCTTCTCAGAAGGAAAAAACAGCCTAGAAGAGCTAATGCTTTTGCATTCTCACGGTGTCATCGGCCTATCAGGATTGTTATGATGTAATTTTGAGATGTCGGTTGGCCCGAACAAAAGGCAACCCTTTGAAAGTGTTTACTTTACAAGAAGGAATTAGTTTGGCAGGAACAAGGTCGAAGAGCTCTTTCAGTCACTCTTTTTGCAGTCTTTCTAGTATTCTTCCACTCAGCAATAACTTTGAACTACACTTATTAATTGTGTGCTTTCTCTAAGAGGCCTAGTATTCATGTTAAGTCTAGACTGAAAGGGAAACTTTGGGATATTTGCTGATTTTTATTGCAAGGAAAGTGGCAAGGAAGTAAAAACTTGTAATTCAAGTTGATCAGACTCACATAAGGTTGTGCACTTTGACCTGAAAAAAAGGAAATGAGGAAGTTTGCAGGCTTCCCTGATCAGGGAGTCAGCTTGTGTCAGCAGTCATGTGGGGATGTGTGAGCCTGAGTGTGTACAGTCTGGATGTATATATAGAATTCTGTTTTAAGCCCCTGGTTGTTGTTTTTTTTATCGAAGGCAGAGATAATAATAGCATGTTTTAAAATTATCCTGGCCCATATGACAATTCTTAGGCTGTGGTAAATCCATTCATGCAGCCATTCATTCACACACACACACACACACACACACACACACACACACACACACACACACACACACAAACAAACACACAAACTTGTGCCATCTCCCTCCCAGACATCTGTTCTCACTGTTTGTTTTGAACATGTTTTTTTTTATTATTAAATTATTATTATTATTATAAAGTGAAAAATTCACTTAACCTTCAAACGTGGATAAAATATCCATGTTGACTAAACAGCTAAAAGGGAGACTTATTAGCGAGAGAACACTGTGAGTGCTGCTGGATGACACACTCAAGTACAGAGACACTTCAGCAGGTGTTTCCCTGCAGGTGAAGATGCTTTAGGTCTGTAAGCGACATCGGCGTCAGCGGTTTGTGAACGAGAACACATAATCAGGCTCTGTCAGGTTGCAGAAAGGGGCTATGCTCAGCCATATATATATTGTTTAGGGGAAACTCTTTTATGGTTGAGGTGAGGTTTACTGGCGGCTCTTTAAAAGCTTCGTGGTTGCCTTCATGGTCCTGAAACTTAGCAAAATCCACAAATTTCAAAGTGTGATTTCCATGTTTTAAAAAGAAATTAACAATATCTTTAAAGGTGACCTATTCTGCCCCTTTTTAAAATATGTAAAAAGTCTCAGGTGTTCCCAGGATGTGTCTGTGAAATTTCAGCTCAAAATACCCCACAGGCCAATTATCATATCATTTTGAAAATGTCTATTTTGAAACGAAGCAGTAACATGCTGTTTTCGTGCATGGCTCTTTAAATGCAAATGAGCTGCTGCTCCCCGCCCCCTTTTCCAGATTAGGGCTGTTACTTTACAGCTTGTACCTCTGTTTTAAAGACATCTGTTTGGTTTTGTTTATTATGTCTGTTGCACTGAAATTGTGCATTTTGAAGCCATATTAGTTTAAACTTCTGATATTCGGTTTTCTGAGCACACACAGAAAGTGGCTATACACACGGCATGTGAGTACTAAACTAAGTTCTCTTTCATGTCTTATTGCGCTTAAACTGTCAAATACGCACAAGTTTATGCTAAAAATGCATTTACAAAACAGTTGGTTATGTCTGTGTAGGTAAACAGCTGGGAAAGAAATCGCATGTTTATATTAGTCTTGTCTCCTTTGAGGACTCTAAATAGTGTTCTGTGTTCATCTGTGCAGCCAACGACAGAAACTTTTGTGTTAGAACTGATGCACCGTTTAAACATGGAAAAAGTCCGATTTTTATAATATGCTCCCTTTTGAAGATCATGCAAAAGATTTTATTGTAGTTTATGATTAGTTTTGAAGTATTTGTTAAGCTAGAAACTACTTTGTGAGTTCAGCCTTTATAAATTGATTTGTAAAACTCTTAGAAAAATAACAGATTCACTGACAAGAAAGTGTGGGGACCCTAAAGTTTGGAGGCTTGAAATTTACCCTTCATTTCTTAACTATAGGGGTAAGTGAGTGAGTGAGTGACACAATAATCACAGACCGCAGAGTATTTGACAGACTCAACGGTGAAGGCTTTAAGTTCAAAATTATTAAGAAAAATGATTAAGAACAATAATCTTTAATCTTTAATTTCTTGATAAAATGACAGAAGCAGGTAGCAGCGCATGTAATTGAAATTCTGTCGTAGTTTGTTGGGCTGTTAAATTAGTACAATTAATTATATAAAATACTATACATATCGATGTACACTGTTGTTCACAATCTGGGGTCAGTAAGATTTTTGTAATTTCTTGAAATAAATTAATGTTTTTATTCAGCAAGGATACACTTGTGTGACATTTAAGATGTTTACAATGTTACAAGAGAAATCTATTTTAAGTAAATGCTATTCTTTTGAGCTTTCTAGTCATTAAAGGAAAAAAATGTTTATACAAAAATACAACTCTTTTTCATTTTTGAACAGCAAATTAGCATATTACATTGATTTCTGCAAGATGAAAGTTCAGCTTTGTCACAGGAATCAATTACATTTTAAAATGTTTTACTGTGACATAAAGTAAAAATAAATGCAGACCTGGTGAGCATAATATACTTCTTTGAAAGACATAAAAATAATCTTACCAACAGTGTGATTCATTGTATTTCTTTTGATGAGTTTGGTATATTTTAGCAAATATCAAAAGTTTTTTCTCTAATATTGTAAGAAGTCTGTTTTTCTGTCTTTTGTTCTAAATTACTTTGATCTTGATACATGTAATATGCAATTTACTTTTTGATCCACCCCCCCCCCCCCAATTAAAATGTTTCACTCAGTTGACCACCCTAGTGCTTTGCTGTCACACTAGTTTTGTTTTTAAGTTCCGTCTCTCTTTTCTTTCACAGAATTCATCACAAGACCATCATCATCTTCATCACCAGATTTTTCCAGGGGGGTTTGGATATCAGAAAAGACACCTGTTGGATGACATGCACCCTGAGCAGACAATGATCTGAAGGCCCTACCAGGAGGCCACATACTTTCTTTCTTCCTTCCCTCCTTCCTTTTTTTATCAGTGGAGGAAGACGGGTGAGCCCAGCTGCCTCAGACAGGTGGCATACAGAGAAAGAGAGAGAGAGACTCTCTCACACACACACATCTTCATACACAGAGGCGACTAGTCGCTGTTTGTGCTTCTGTAACTGCCTTGAGAAATTTTGACCTCTAACCCTCACCACACCCCCAACCTTGCCCCCACCCCTGCTCGGCCAATCACAGCAGCCATGGGGAGGAAAAAGATCCAGATTCAGCGAATCACAGACGAGCGTAACAGACAGGTGAGTGCAAAGCCTGGCTGTCTGCAGTGGCAGTGTTTTTAGTTCAATATGATGTGAATATGTAACTTGAAAAAAATAATTTCGCCAGCTGAATAAAACGTACTGAATATACACAGGAGAGCCTGAAAGATATTATTGGCGTTTGCACTGAAATCATTCTTATTATTTCTGACTCTTGTGAGCTGCCTTAAGTTGCATCTGTAATTTAGACATCATGTATAAGACAAACAGTGTGAGGCAAAATCAAATCTTACTCCTCCAATGCGAGGTTTCGGTTGATTTATAGTTGACGTGTGGATTTTTCTATCTCGAAGTACTTTTTCCTATCCTGCTTTAATAAGCAAAGACAACTACAAGTTAACTACTCATAGGTTGTCTTCCCGTAGCGTGCTGTCAAAGCATTGCTGTTTGAGTGGTGCACTTTCTCAATTTCTGGCTTGACTGATGGAGCAAGATTTGGTTTAGTTTTCATTACTTTTTACATATAACTGTTTCTTTAAGTTTTAGTATTAGTTTTATTCAGAATATTGGTACCATGTTGGGTATTGGTTGATTTTTTTATTATTATTAATTAATCAATCTGTATGTTTTATGGACTTTTATGGATAAATAATTATAATGTAATTTTTTTTAAAGTACATTATAATATTGTGATACCCAAATTCACTTGTAACATTTAAAACGAACTGATTTTAATGTTTATTGTTAATTAATTTAGACAAAGTAGAAATGTAATAGTGACCAAAGATATTACTTTTCAGCCATAACATGAAAATAATAACATAAAATAAGTATTTTTGGGCTGCCAGAGGTAATGTGTTAATACCTGTTATAATTTTAATATGTTAAACTGCATTAAATGTCTCAAAATTGTCTAGTGTCATCCTCTGGCATTTCCAGTTTTTGAAATGTAATTAAAATAAAATGCTCTTTAATTTATCATAACCTAAAATTAATATGTGGTATTTTTGTAGTATTTAATTATGAATTCCTTCATATAGAGTCATGAACATTTTAGTATAATTTAGTTTCAAATTTATGTATACAGTACCAGTCAAAGGTTTTTGAACAGTAAGATTGGTAAAGTCTCTTTTGCTCACCAAGTCTGCATTCATTTGATCCAAAGTACAGCAAAACAATTTTCTATTTGAATATATTTTAAAATGTAATTTGTTCAATTTCAAAGCATTCAAATCATTCTGATATTCAGATTTTCTGCTCAAAAACATTATTATTATTATTATTATTATTATTATTATTATTATGGTAAAAACAGCTGAGTAGATTTTTTTTTTCAGGTTTGGTTTCTTTGATGAATAGAAGTTCAGAAGAACAGCATTTATCTGAAAAAGAAATCTTTTGTAACGTTATAAATCTCTTTATCATCACTTTTGATTAATTTAAACATCCTTGCTAAATAAAAGTATTACAAAGACTTTTTCTTTCAGATAAATTATATTTTTCATTTGTCAAAAAATGTACTCCACTTAAATTTCATTTTAAAATATATTTGAATTGAAAGCAGTTATTTTAAATAGTAAAAATATTTCACAATATTACTGCTTTTGCTGTATTTTGGATCAAATAAATGCAGGCTTGGTGAGCAAAAAAGACTTCCTCAAAAAAGATTAAAAATCTTACTGTTCAAAAACTTTTGACTGATATGTATTTTTCTTTATGTACTTTGCGTTTTAGTTTTCATTAACTATACAAACACTGCATTGTTTGAGTTTTGTTTTGATGAGTGTTTATTTTTGCTGTTTTGTTATATCAACCTAAAGTTAATTTTTGTTCTCTCTGCTCCTCAGCTTGTCATATAAAGCCTATATATATATCCTATTGAAAGCTTTTAACGGAATTTATTGTGCTTAGTTCAGAGTTCTACTCACACGTGTGTCATCTCTCCCTCCATGTTTCACATGAAAGAGTGGGAAATGTGTGGGAAATGTTTTTCTGGTCACAGTTGTGCTGATAGGTGTAGTCACTCTGACCGGAGCAGGTGTGCATACTCAACCTTAGCCTGCTTCGCTGTGTCAGCGCTCTCTGTCTCCCTCAGCTGTGCCTGAATAATCATATTTAAACAAAGTTACAAAAAAAGTCTTGTAGTTTGTCTGACCCAGATTATGCCTCATTTTATACTAAATATCACTTTTAATTGAGATTTCTTCCCGGAAAATGATTCTGCTTTGCACGTCTTGTCCTTTCCGACCTTCCTGTGGTTTAACAGGTTTTTGGGCAATTAAAGAATTAAAGAGAATGAGAAGAGGACATGAACTACAGTCTTTGCTGCAATAAAATGTGCCTTTTAATTACCAAACTCCAGCATCAAGGCAAGCATATAAGAGAGCTATCCAGAACTGACAGACGGCAGCAGGTGAGAGAGCAGGCTTGAGTCCGCGTGTGCGGTAAAGGTCAGTAGGTAAGCATTCGGCCCTGAGGTTAATTGGATCGAGAGAGGAGCGGAAAGAAGTCAGGTCGCTGCCTCTCAACATTCTTCACAATGATAAAGTTGTGTTCTCCTGTTGCCATTGGTTACCTGCGATTTCTATTTTCGATGGCAATTATGTTGCTGGTGTTTATCCTGGTGCTGGTGTGGAGAGAAGGAACATCAGCTCCCTGATTGTTGAGGTGGAGGAGATTCTTTCACCTAATGGAAAAGGGCTTTTATTTACTGAGATGCAATCACTGTCTGCTAACACAGTTGAGCTCTTAAGGTTAAGGAGTCAAAAAAACTTTCTTTCTTGAGGTGGCACAGGAAGCAAGAAAATGTTAGAAAGCTGCCCTGTCAGTTCTGAGAGAGAAGAATCGGCTCTTCTACGGAAAAAGTGATTTATATGGATTTACGAAAATGCATTTTAACTTTATTTTAGTCTTTCCAGTAATTTATGACATTTTTTTATGCAATAAATGTAGTCCTTATGAATTTTTACTTGGTCTTCTAAAGCTGTATAATTGCTTTGTGTGAGAAATGTTAATTTGTATATTCCCAAACTGTAAAATTTTAACTGTCAAGTAAACTCTAGATAAGTCTGATTTGTGGACTAATTATTTAGGATCAACTGATTAATTACAAATATTGAAATCAAAACATTAATTTGTTCATAAATCAGACATCACTACTTCTCTAAGCTAGAGCACATGTCAAGATCGTCCATGAATATTGTGTTAAGTTTCAGTATATCCCTTTGAATATCATATTACTTTAAAGGACCATGTTTATGATATAGTAATGGTGCTTTTGCATCCTTTTTCAATCTTGAACGCTCCATTCCTCATTTGTGACCCTGGACCACAAAACCAGTCATAAGGGTCAATTATACCATCTTTAAGGTATTTAAGCTTTCCACTGATGTATGGTTTGTTAGGATATGACAATATTTGGCCAACTATTTGAAAAGCTGGAATCTGAAGGTGCAAAAGATATTGAGAAAATCAAGTTTAAATTAAGTTCTAACCAATGCATGTTACTAATAAAAAATGAAGTTTTGATATATTTACAGTAAGAAATGTACAAAATATATTCATGGAACATGATCTTTACTTAATATCCTAATGATTTTTGGCATAAAAGAAAAATTGATGATTTTAACCCTTGCAATGTATTTTAGGCTATTGCTACGAATATACCCGTGCTACTTAAGACTGGTTTTGTGGTCCAGGGTCACATTTGTGGTAAATGATATTAAATTATCTCAAAATCAAAATATCATCTTTTGAGTTTCACAGAGGAACGAAAGTCATACAGGTTTGGTTTTGGTTTTGTTTTACGTGGACTATAACTTTAGTATCTTCTTTTTTGTTGTTTCCCTGTACAACTATCTAAACAAACTTTTTAAAATAGGACAGATTTATGTAAGAGGCAAAAGTTCTAGTTTTCAGTTCTCATCGTTCATCTCAGTCATCTTTTTCCTCCTTATCTAACCTCTTTTTTTTCTCTCTATCCACAGGTGACCTTCACCAAACGGAAGTTTGGTCTGATGAAGAAAGCCTACGAGCTCAGCGTGTTGTGTGACTGCGAGATTGCCCTCATTATTTTCAATCACTCAAACAAGCTCTTCCAGTATGCCAGCACCGACATGGACAAAGTGCTCCTCAAATACACTGAGTACAATGAGCCGCACGAAAGCAGGACCAACGCAGACATCATCGAGGTAACACAGACACACAAGCCCACCATGAATCCTCCCAATTTCAGGTTGCAGGAAATTGTTTTGTTTGTTTGTTGATCTCTCTCTCGCCCTTTATTTGTTTGCTCCCTCTCTTCACTCTTTCCTTCCTGTCTTTGGTGAACCGTGTTAATTTGGTTGCAGTAGTTCAGTCAATAGCCCTATTTGGTCAAGACTAGTTTTCCCTGAGGAGGCCAGGTAAATTTGTGTGTTTTTCCTCACAGAAACCTTGTTAAAATCACAGAACAAATTACCTACTGTTTTCCGGCTAACACACAAGTCCTCTGAGAAAGATCCCGTCCAAATAGGAATGTCTGTAATTGCAATGACTTTTTTTTCATAACGCTTCTCCTCATTTATTTTGACCTTTATAGAATACTGTAACCAAAGCTAAATTTGTCACTTCATTATATAGTGAACTTTCATTATGGATTTAGATCATGCTCATACCATGCTGATTTGAATTTATATTTCACTTTATTATATAAGAAAACCTTGGTAATACCATAGTCACAGTGTAAATCCAGAACATTGCAAGTTCTTCAAGAAGTGGCAAGGCTTTTGCATAGCTAAACACTCATCCATAGGGAGGCCGAGCGCATGTGTGAGAGAAAGAGTGTGTGTGTGCGTCTAGAGAGCATGAAGGGTGGTTCAGAGGCTCGTGGATCTCTATACGCTGCTGGCTAACTGCCTGGACGATGGTGGGACAGGAGAGGTAGGGACAGCTGCACCCTCTACCACCTCCTGCCTTTGGCCAGAGAGGAAAAAGTGGCTTACACACAAACACACACACGGTGCCCATCCGGTGTCCGTCCCGTCCAACACAAGATGGCGACTGCTCGTGTGTGGCATGTTGTTCTGGGGTGCGTAACATTAATATGAAAAGAACAGCAGCAGTGGATGAATGTCTCAGGTAGTGTAGCTTAAACGCCATATGAATTAAATGGATAGTTAAAAGGATAGTTTATTTAAAAATGAAAATTACGTCATTTACTCCCCCTCATGGTATTTTGAATCTGTATGCTATGCATGTTATTTGTTTCAACTTAATGGACCTTAATACAGCTGTTTCCCAATTTTGAACTGGTTTGATTCTTAAGTTTAACTCGCTGACTCAATTATTTGGCTATTTTGGTTTTCGAAATACTAACTGGAAAGGAAGATTGTTAGTGAACAGTAACTTCAATTTAGTTCTTTTACTCACACAAAACTATCATATAACCTCAGCGGAAGAGTTAAAGAGTGTTCGAATTAAAAAGAGCTCACCCACAAATTAAAAATTCTGTCATTATTTACTCACCCTCATAGTTATTCCAAACTCATGGGGGTTTTATTCCATCTTAAAGCACCTTCATGCAGCTGTTTCCCATAATGAATCATTCAGTGAAACTTGTGAACCGGATCAAGTGTTTAATTTAAAAGAACCAGCCCAAAAGAATGATTTGTTTCCAAATTGGGTAGAGCTGGTACTCTGAGGAAGCACGTTTATGCCACTGAATAAATAATTTTTAAAAAGTTTGACTTTATATCACAATTCAGACTTTTTTTGCTCGCAGTTGCGAAAAAACCTCAGAATTGCAAGATTTAAACCCACAATCCTGATTTTTTTTCCTCAGAATTGTGGCATAAATTGCGCAATAAACTGCACTGTAAGAAAAAAAATTCAGAATTGCAAGATTTAAACCCACAATTCTGAGGAAAAAAGTCAGACAAACTTTTTCCTCAGAATGTCCAATTCTCCGTGGGGATATTTTAATATTTTGACAGATTTTTTTTCTCAGAATTGCAAGTTTATATCTCACAATTCTAACTTAATAACTCACAGTAGCATGTAATAAAGTCAGAATTGCGAGATATAAACTCAATTCTGAGAAAAAAAATTGAAAAAAGATTTTAACTTATAATAAGTTTATATTTCAGTTCTAAAAAATAGGAAGTCAGAATTGTGAGTTTATATCTCGCAATTCTGACTTTTTAACTTGCAATTATGAGTTTATATCTCACAATTCTGATAAACCTTTCAGAATTGCGAGATAAAACGTTGAAAAAAGTTTTTTTTATTCAGGGGCTAAAACAGGCTTCAATAGAACTCACTGGTTTAATGATTTGATTGCTTAGTTTCTCTGGCTTATTAGAGGGAAAGATTATCAGTGAATAACAACTTAAATTTTTTTTACTGACTCAAAACTACCATGACTTAAGAATACCTGGGATGTAGTGCAAAATTCATATAAACCAATTTTGTGGTGCTTTAATTTGTCATTGCTATGAACTTGTGCACTGTGATCTATGAACAAACACTATAAAAAATAAGTGCATATTGATTGAAACCACATAATGGTGGGTAGATAATGCTGGAATTGTAACTTTTGAGTGAACTGTTTAAATTTAGATTTATTTTTTTAAGATTAGATGGTCATTGCCTACAGTTTCAAATGCAGTCATCAGAAAGTCAATACATAGAGAGTGTTATGGTGAGAAAATGATGACTCTTTTGCAGAAGCCCCCAGTGGTACAGGTGCATGTTTCCTGTTGGGTGCAGCTGCAGAAATCTCTTAAAAGAGTGTGTGTGTATGTGTATGTGTATGTGTGTGTATGCGTGCATGCACTGTGGTGAGGGCGTTAGGCCGCTATGGGCCACATCAGCTCAAGCCTGACTGGGCTGCTTTGTGTGTGTAAAGGCTGAAGGCTGTCTCATGTAATATTGAGAGGCAGAGTGACAGTACAGGCAGACCTGGTGCTGAGTTCCCAGTGTTTGGCCTGATGTTTTTGGGGGCAGTACCGTTCAGAAGGCCCTTCCTAGAGCTCATGTTCAATAAAAAAAAAAACACGTCTTCTCTGCCTTACCTGGGTATTTGACTTTCATAGACCAAAACGAGAGAGACAGACAGGCAAAAAGAAAGAATTCAACAAAGTGAGGGAGATTCACTGTTTATAAATGATGAAGTGGCTTACAATCACCCAAAGAAAAAACCTCATTCACCCTACAGCTCACTGTACACACACACACACACACACACACACACACACACACATATTCAGGCAGGCATGCTTTCACACTGATGCATGACTGAACAGACGCATATGTACGCACACAGCCTCTCTCTTCTTCTCTCTTGCTACATCTCTCTCTCTTTGCTCTCATCTCTTCGCTCGCCTCGTGTTGCACGTGCCTAGTGTGTGTGCGTGTGTGTGTGTGAGTGTGATTGTATGGGGGCTGCCTGCTTCTTCTGCCAGAGCTTGTTAATCTGCTTGACTGCAGATCCCAATCAGGAGAGAGACAGAGAGCGGGAGGGGGAGAATGAAAGAGACAGAGAGATGAAGAGTGGGTGTTTAAGGATGAATATCCTGTAGATATCAGTTGGGATTGAAAGGAGATGGTGAGAAGAGAAGCACAAGGCTTTGCCCTTTTTCATGAGCGGCTTAGATGAAGACACCTTGGGGGCTTAAAAACAATATGAAATATATATTTAAAAAATTTTCTTAATAAATGGTTGGTGTGATTTATGCTCAGCTTTCTAATGGAAAATATGATAATCTTTCATCAAAATGTAATAACTTTCTTTCAAATCCCACTAGATAAAATCAAGTGCCGCTTTACGGAATATTCTGTTTGTCTTGGAAATGCATCAAATTGTGGAGACCGGGACGGTTTACTCAAAAATGAAAAAGTCTTTATTTACTCTTCCTTTTGATGTTTTAAGCCACACTGATGGTCAATAGTGATCATGTGCATCAACCTCAAATAAAGCACTGTTAAAATAGTCCATACAACTATTTGTAAGTCTTGTGTGGAATAGAGAATAAAATTCAGAAGATGACAGATTTTCAATAAATACTGTAGTTATTTATAACTGTTTTTTTCATGTCCCTGAAAACATAAAAGCATGCAGATTTAAAATGACGTGAAAGTAAACAATGACTGTTTTCATTTTTGGTGATTTTTTTTCTTTCACAGTGTTGCAAGTTTTGTCTTTAAAGACTTAATTTATTACATTTCTGCTAGGAAACCAGGGCTGACAATTGATAAAAACAGTATTCATGTATGTACATAATATACAGTACTAATCAACTAATTAATCGAGGCCTTATTAATAGCATATGTTACCCTGGATCACAAAACTAGTCATAAATATCATGGCGAGTATATTTGTAGCAATAGACGACAATACATTGTATGGGTCAAAACATTTTTCTTTTATGTACAAAATCAGTAGGATATTAAGTAAAGATTATGTTCCGTGAAGATATTTTCTAAATTTCCTACCATAAATATATCAAAACTTAATTTTTGATTAATAATATGCATTACTTAGACCTTCATTTGGACAACTTTAGGCGATTATCTCAAAATTAGATTTTTTTTTGCACGCTCAGATTCCAGATTTTCCCGAATATTGTTCGATTCTAACCATACATCAATGGAAAGCTTATTTATTCAGCTTTCAGATAATGTATAAATCTCAATTTCAAAAAATTGTCTCACTGTGGTTCAGGGTCACATATATCTCCTTCAAAATTAAGATTCAAAGTCAGGAGACATAATTCATTGTTTTTTTTTTTTTTTTAGTGCTGAATCTGCATTTCTGATGAATAGTGATTGCCATGTTGAGCTGGAAAGTTAGGGGTTATTAATATTGGCAAGTTTTGTCACAATAATACCAATACCAGTGAAATTTCACAATTCTCAGTCTTAATTTTGAGACCAATGCAAAAACTAATGTGCTAATTAACAGTGCTTTGTTTAAAAAAGTTGATATTATTATTATTATTATTATTATTATTATTATAATAAAAAATATTAACAAATTAAACAAAGTGAAAGGTAGCATTTATATATTTGTTGTTTAAGTAAATTAGAAAAGTTTTATTAAGTTAAAGTTTTAAAATTAAGTAATTATTCAAACTGTAATGAAGAACAAATAAGCAAAGTAAGCACAGTAAGTGGTTTTCTCTTTTTATTATCAGCATTACAGTTTCATTATTATAAATGACATAATAGATATTGGCAGAAACCTGCTGTGTTTACATTGATGCCATGCCAAGCTGGCGTTTTGACCAGGAATTGCACATATATGAGCGTTCAGGAGTAACCACCTGTCACCAGACAGCTTTTAAGTACTGAATTGAGTAGTACCAATACTACAGAAGGAACTGAATTTAATTTGAGTATCGGCTCGACACCCAAGTCAACACCAGTGGCACTTCTGACGTGCCTGATAGCAGCAGTTTCTTTCAAGTGTGACCACTGGTGTTAGATTGTCGAGATGAAATGACTGTGAACTCTTAACCTCTGTCTGTAAGAGATGAGAAATCTGTGTGCGCTGGACATCAGCTAAGCCCTCTTCGATATCGAGATGATGTACTTCAGCTTATTCTCTCAGATCCGCCTCCATAGTGGGCTGAGCCGTGGGCTATCAGCCCAGATCAGCAGCTAAAATGACTCCATTAGCCTCATGTATGAGTTATAGTCAGACTCGCCTGATAATGGCAGACACGCTGCCTTTAAAGGAGGAATTGAGATTGAGGGATGAAGAGGAGGAGGAGTGGAGGGTTCAGAGGGGCCGCTAATCTGTCAGATGGGTGTATCTGGACGCTATCGTCTGTGTAAGCCGGCAGGCTGCGGCGAAGCTGAGGCTTTAAGCGTGTTCTCAAGGGATGGCCGGGGGGGTTGCAGCCTTCTCCGCTTTACACACTGCAAATGGAAAGTGACATTACAGTCTGCCTGCGTTGGACGTCAGCACACACTCCAGAGCGAGTACTTATACGCTTTAAGACCACCTTAGACCCCTGCTGTGTCTTTTTCAATATCAGATTCTTAAACTTTTACATTGGTCCCTCTCAAATGTTTGCTAATATCCCACATAGGAAGTGGGAGTTTGAAAAGACGATACGGGATGGAGAGAGGAGGGGAATAGAGGACAGAAATGAGTCAGCTCGCTAAGTCATGGAAGAATGAGAGCATTACTGGATTAGAAAAGACACACAAAGATACAGAGTAGAAAACCATTTGAAAAAAGAAAGTGAAGGTCGAGGGGTAACAGATGATATAATGTAAAGACAGGAAGAGGAAGCTAGAGAGAGGGACCGTACGGGGGGGAGGGAAGGAAGGCGGTTGCAGGGGGAGGGGCGCTACTGAACGAGGTTAGCCAGTCAGAGGCAGCGGAGCTCTGCAGGGGAATCTTCCCTTGGCAACACAAACAAGCACCCGCCCCATAAAGGAGAGACAGCAGGCAGAGAAATACAGGGACAGGTGAACAGATGGAGCCGACTCAGAGACAAGCTGATCAGCTGACCCGCTCCTCACTGTGTGTTTGTGTGCGAGAGAGAGTGTTATGTATGAACGTTCGCGCTAGATCAAATGCTTGCAAGGTTGTTGTTTTTTTTTCATCAAATCGTCATCTAAATCTATAAATTATTAGCAGTGCTTGCCAAGGCTAATTGCTTATGCTGATACTTGGGGTTAGGGATTTCAACTGTCCCTATTTCTAAATATTTTATTTTGATGCTTAATTTGTGACCTCGAAAAAGCTTTCATGGAGAGGTGTGTTTGTTACATTTCCAAGTAATAACATTTTTTCCCTCTCAGAACACTCAGAAAGCAACTGCATAGCAACAGCTTGACCACACTCTAGGCTTCACCACTTGCATATTAGTTAGTTTTAATTCATTTGCTAATATAATATAGTATAATATATAGGGATGCACGATATGAAAATTTCTAACCGATACCGATAGCCGATAATTAAGTCCTTCTTTTGGCCGATGCCGATGCCGATACCGATACCGATACCGATAACCAATACATTCATATTTTTATATGATAATTTTGTGCACACAGGAGAATACAAAATCTAAGATGAACTAATGAAATTTATATTATATATCTGGGTCTAACAATCGTAGCAAACAGTCCTGACTCTTCAAAAATGTTTTTATTTTTTTGTGTAAGGCACCACAATTCTAAATAAAATAAAATGCTTTGACATTTTGTCAACCTGGAAAAAATGAAAAGTGCATCGTGGAGTAAAGTCAGATGTCCAAATGTCTGTGGTAAAGCTTACATGCAGTCCATTCTTATTGATCATATTATGAATGTGTGCAGCAGCCAAATCGTACAAGACGGGGAATAAAACATCAGAATGAGATAAAAACATCTCAACTCTTCAGAATGCCGCAAGCGCAACGCAGGTCATGTGACATGAACCAACCAATCAGCTTCATCCTTTCCCTTAAGAACACTGAAAGCACTGGCAAGGTGGAGAAACAGCTTATCAAAGCTGTACAGGAATAAACATTTTTAAATAAATTTGATAACAGAGCTACTGCAAGCGATTTTTAATGCTGAAAATCTATTTATTCTTTGCTGAAACTACCGCGTCTTTATGGAGAGCGCATGTCATGGCTGCTTAGCAACGGCAGACGCCACTGGAGCTCAAACTACAGAGCGGTTTGGCAAAGACTTTGGGTTTGGAAAGAAAGAGAAGGCGGCGCTTCAGCGTTTTCCACGTGTTTTTAGGCGCGACATGTGAACGGCCCCTAAAACAGATTCACCGCGATGACGACCTCTGAAGTGAGATATAAGATTGTTAAAACTTAACGGCTTTTTACCTCCTCTCGGATTCCTTGCTAAACATGTGTTGCAAATAGCAATAGCATTGTCCTCCTCTGTCACCGTGAAAAACTTCCAGACCTGCGAAGACGATGATGACGACACAGATGATGACGTATTAAACACGACAAAGGCCGAGAGTCACTGCAGTTTACAGCTTCAGTCACTTGCACTCGGAAAGCAGATGAATCTCAGATAAACCAGACTGATTGATTGATTTACCAGCAAGAGTACTTTATCGGATCGGGTTTCATTTATTTATCCGAGCAATAAAAATGACGTCATTTTTACCCATATCGGTCGATAATTTATCTGTCCGATAAATATCGTGCATCCCTAATAATATACACTGCCAGTCAAATGTTTTTGAGCAGTAAGATTAAAACAAAATAAATGTCTCTTCTGCTCATCAAGCCTGCATATATTTGATCCAAAGTACAGCAAAAACAGTACAAATTTGAAATAATATTTTTATTTTATTTTATTGTAATCTTACTGTTCAAAAACTTTTGACTGGTAGTGGAATATAATATAATTAGGGCTGTCAAATCGATTAATCACAATTTATTGCATTCAAAATAAAAGTTTGTGTTTACATAAAATGTATGTGTGTGTATTATTTTATTTAAACACAAACTTTCATTTGGGGTTCAGTTAATTTTAATTTTTATTGTATTTTATCATAAGAGACTTCTTTCAAAAACATTACATCTTACTGTCCCCAAACTTTAAAACGGTAATGTATATGAAAAAAATATATATAATGCATTTATACTATAAGTGTTAATTGTCCAGTTGACATTGTTGATCTGGATTACATTGTTTTATGCTGTATTTTCTTGTTATGCACACTTTCTATGTCACTATGACCTCTGTGAGACAGAAGACAGCAGTGCTGAAAACGGTTTTCCATTCAGCCTCGGTACCCCCATCAAAGCTACTTAGAGAAAATCTTGTTTGGAAAATCTTCTCAAAAAAGACTCAAGCTGTTTTCAGGCCGAAACCGATAAACTGAGTTTCTCTCCTTTTCAGCCTTGTCTAACTTATTTCCAGCCCACGGTCGTGTATGGGGCTGTGCAGTTTCATCGTTTTCCAAGTCATGGTGTAAAATCGAATTTAGCCTCTTCACTCCCTCACGAAACATTTTGCTGATGTACAGTGTTCTTGGTTTACATGTCACATGTTACTCTGTAGGTTTAACAAATCAGTGCTGCCTCTCTGTGATTGACATTTGTGTTACTTTCTTCTCCCACTCGGAATGCTTTAAGACGTTGAGAAAGAAAGGCTTTAACGGTTGCAACAGTCCAGAGCCAGACGGGGACGATTCGATCGACCAAAGTCCGTTACAGGAGGACAAATACCGCAAGAGCGAGGAGCTGGACATCCTCTTCAAACGCTATGGAGTGAGTATTCCTTTTCACCTTGTCGTTCTAACCTCCCTCCTTTTCTTTCTTCCCCTCTGTCTCTCGCTCCTCTCCTCTCCTCTCCTCGGTCGGAAATAAACCAAGGCTCTGAACAAGAAAGAGCACCGGGATTCGGAGAGCCCAGACCCCGAGGAGCCCTTCTCCCTCACGCCTCGCACAGAGGAGAAGTACAAAAAGATAGACGAGGAGTTTGATAAAATGATGCAGAGCTATAGGCTTTCAGTGAGTACCCGTGTGAAGAGGCCTGCTTTTGGCCCGGCAACCAACTCACACAGCCTGCTGTCGGCCCGGCAAACCAACTCACAGAGCACCTAGCAACCATCTCTCACCCCATTCCCTTCCCACCACCCCTCAATCCCTTTTGAATGTGTGTGCTTGGGTAAGGAGAGGCCAAGAGGGCAGGGTGGGCAGCATCCCTTTGATCCTCACGATCCACTTTTTGTGATGTATAGCTGTCTTGATTCTGCGTGCTGTTGTTTCTTGTGTTCTGCGATGACTGATGCTTGTATCGCGTTTGCCAGGAATAGACTTCTGACTCATCTGGGTCCCGATTCAGGCGTCGGTGAAGATAATTTTCATTAAGGCACTGTCAAGAATGCTTTATGCATGAGCCTGCATGAGGAATCTCCTCTCAGGAGGTACAGAAACAAGAAAGTGCTGCTCGCGTTCTCAATGTGTCGTGGGCCCAACTTTGATATAATTTACACGGTGAACGTGATTCAACACGATGTGGGCAGCAAAGATTGATTAGCGTAGTAAGTTGCGGTCTCTTTCCTCTGTAATGCAAATGGGACTGGAAATTAGAAATTGCTCAGTAACTGATCCAAAAAGCATTTCGTCAGCTGACGAAGGGCCAGTTTTCCTCTCCCTCGTCCCCCCCCTCCTGTTCTCCGCCCAGTGCGCCGCTCACGGGCCGGAGCACAAAGAGAGTCATCCAGCACTTCTCTCTTTCTCTGCCACATAATCCCAGCATGAGTGCTCGAGGAAGCAAAGCTAAAACCTTAATCCTTCTCACTGGGGACACCCAGCAGCATGTGTACTACGAGCTCTACTTAACAGGCCGGAAAATGATCAGTTTGTAATGAGTTTTTAAATATTCACCACTAACTGTCTGACTTGGCTGTTTCAGTGGATGAAGCTGGATTGTGAGGAAATTTACTTGAGATCATCTTTCTAGAAAATTTTTAAATGTAAAATCATTTAAATTAGCTTTTTATTTCAGAATTGTTTTCAAAAACAAGGGTCCCACTTTTTATGTGACCCTGGACCACAAACCAGTCATAAGTAGCACGGGTATATTTGTAGCAATAGCCAGAAATACATTGTATGGGTCAAAATTATAAATTTTTTTATTCATGCCAAAAATCATTAAGATATTAAGTAAAGATCATGTTTCATGAAGATGTTTTATAAATTTCCTACTGTAAAAATATCAAAACTTAATTTTTTATTAGTAATTTTTTTTTTTTTTTTCAGATTCCAGATTTTCAATATTGTCATATCCTTACAAACCATACATCATTGGAAAGCTTACTTATTCCTTTTTAAATGATGTATTGACCCTTATAACTGGTTTTGTGGTCCAGGGTCACATATTAGGTGACTACTGTGTACTTATTGTGTTCATATTGTATTGCAAAACACTTTGGCTGATATTGAGATGGAATACGGGTAAGGTTAAGGACAGGTTTGGTGATTTGGTGAGGTAGGTTTATGGGTTGGCTAAGGGTATTAGGGATGGGTTAAAAGTGTAACTATAAATGTAATTACAGAAATTAATTACACATGTAATTACATGCAGGTATTGTTTTTTTGAATATACATACAATGTAAAAACATGTATCATATATTATTTAAAAGTTTTTTGAGCACCAAATCAGCTCATTAGAATGATTTCTGAAGGATCATGTGACACTGAAGAATGGAGCAATGGCTACTGAAAATTCAGTTTTGCATCACATGAATAAATTGCGTTATAAAATATATTAAACTAGAAAACATTCATTTAAAATAGTAATAATATTTCACAGTATTACAGTTTTTTTCAGCATTTTTGATCAAATAAATGCAGACTTTGTGAGGATTCTTTCAAAAACATTTAAAAACCCCAAATTTTTATTTCATATTTTTGCTTACTTCATTAATGTTGCGAGTAAAAATACGCTGAAACTTTTTTGATCAAAATCTGCTCAGCACTCTGCTTGGCGAATCAGATTTTCTATAATATTGTGTTATATAAAGTTTTTGATAGCATTTTGCTTTATCGTATTTGAATCTATTGTGTAAATTGACCCTGAAGGATCATTCCTCATGTGCACTGTGATTCCACTAAGCTCCATTCCAAAGGGACTTCATGTGAATCTGATTTGCCAACTTGTTTCCCAAACCAGTCAGTCTTTCTCACTTCACTGGTCACGCTCTTCCTCAATGTCACACAGTGTCTTTCAGTACCAAGTGTCGTTCTTATCACAGTTGTCTATCGCTTGTCTGTGTGTCTAGACTGATATAATCTTGAGTCTGTTGTATTTATCTTCAGTTGTTGAAGGCACATCAGAAGTGTAATATTGCACTTTCTGGCTGAGAAATTGGAAACTAGCAAACTAGATTTTTTTTCGTCTTGGTGTGTATTCAGAGGTGTGTTTGGTGCTCCATATTTTAAACCAGCTGCTCGTCTCACACTAATGACCCTTCCCTCTCCTCCGCCCTCCCCTCCTGTCACTCTGCCTGGCCTGCGTGCAGTGCTGGAACTTAGTTGCTGTTTTGTTCACAGGCTACATGGGTTACTCCCTCTAGAACCATAGCTTGGATGTGTTTAATTTGGAATACTCTTTTAAAACAGCTTTGACTTCAGTATATCTTATTTAAAGTAAATTCTTCAAAAACAACAGTGGATATAGAAGACATAAGCACAAATTCTAATATAACAACAAAGCAATTGATGGTCAAAACTCACCGTCTTATAATCTTAAAGGGATAGTTTACCTAAAAGTGAAAAACCTGCAATTAATTACTTGCCCTCATGTTGTTCCAAACCTGTAAGACCTTTGTTCATATCTGGAACATAAATTAAGATTTTTTTTATGAAATCAGAACGCATTCTGACCCTGTATAGACATCAACGGTACTACTAGTCATTGTTTTTGTTTTCTTTGCGCGTATAAACTATTCTTGTAGCTTCATAATATCATGGTTGAACCACTGATGTCACATCGACTATTTTATCGATGTCCTCACTACCTATCTGGGCCAGAAAGCTCTTGGATTTCATCAAAAATGTGTGTTTAGAAGATTAATGAAGATCTTACGGGTTTGGAACGACATGAGAAGAGTAATTAACAGAATTTTCATTTTTGGGTAAACTACCCCTTTAAAACTTAAGGTTCTTTATTGGCTTCCATGAAGTTCCATATAGAATGTTTACCATCCATTGCACAAAAGGTTCTTTATAGTGAAAAAGATTATTAATACTGTAGGTTATTAAAATGTTCTTCACACAAAAAACATTGCTCACTGAAAGGTTCTTTAGAAAACTCAATCTCTCTTCTATAGTAAACCCCTTTTTATTTCTAAGAATGGAGTGTCTGTAATCTGCGCACTTCAAACTACATTTTTCTGCTGAAGCTCAGACAGAGAGGCTAGAGGAGAACGGGCGAAGGACAGAGGAACAGCCAGACTAACTCTATCAAACTGGGTCCCACTCAGAACACAGGAGGCCTAGTGCGGCCCACATTCTAAATTTAGAGGCCCTGGTTTTGCAGAAGGATCATGGGAAAATGGGTCTCCATCAGAGCATCTGGACAGTTTGAGTCCACACTGATTGCCGAAGCTGGCTAATTGCGCTTCGCAAAGCTGGAGAACGCGGATCGGCTGACTCAGGAGTTGTCACGGCCACATGCCCCTCGTTTGAAACACCTGAGCCTTCTGTGCGCGGTGGGTTATTCCCTAGAGCCACATTACCAGTTTAAGGACAACTGTTGCAGAGTAAAATTGAGTACAGTCCTGGGATACAAAACAAGTGTAACCATAAACACTGGATGATTCAGTGAAATCTCCATGCAAATGAAGTGAAGACTTCCTGTTCCTTTCATTTCCAGCCTGGATAACATCAACAGTTTTTTCGGTCTTACAAAATTAACTCTGCACCTCGTAGCTTCACATGCTCTGCTTTGGAGATGTTTGCACAAGTCACTGCATGCTATTAAAACCAGTGTGTGACCATATGCGCGATGTCTCGATGTACACGTGAGTTTAAGCTGCTAACCGTTTCGCTTTCTATCTGTGCTTCTCAGTCCACAGTGCCACCGCCCACTTTCTCCATGCCAGTCACAGTGCCGGTGTCCAGTCAGAGCCCTCTGCCATTCAGCAATCCCAGCAGCCTCGTCACCACTTCTTTCGTCACCTCCACTCTCACA
Organism: Garra rufa; assembly: GCF_049309525.1. Lineage (NCBI taxonomy): Eukaryota > Metazoa > Chordata > Actinopteri > Cypriniformes > Cyprinidae > Garra > Garra rufa. The sequence goes on from NC_133369.1 coordinate 22,084,018, forward strand.
GATCCGCGCCTGCTGTCGCCACAGCAACCGCAGCTGCAGAGGAACACGGTGTCTCCAGGCCTGCCACAGAGACCTGCCAGCGCAGGTAAAATCCTGAGCAGATCAATGGTGCTGGGTACCAGTAAGCAAAGCTGGAAGGAGGAAATAGTAACTCATGTTGTGTACATGAGCTTATAATGTTGCCCTGTAGGTGTCGGATTACCCTGAACAGCTGTTTCAGAGATATACCACTGATTTATGCATAAATCAGTGGTATTGGATAAATACATAAATTGGATATATTTTTTAATAATATTTAAAGTGATTGATTTTAGTGTTTATTTAATTTTTTTTTATTTAATAAGAGAAAACTATGGAAGCCCTTTTCCACTACTGAATAAAACTCTGAATTAAAAAAAGGTTATTGCGAGTTTTTATCTCACAATTCTGACATTTTTACTCAGAATTGCGTGATATAAACTTGCAATTGCATGTTATAAAGTCAGAATTGCAAGATATAAACTCACAATTCTGACTTTTTTTCTGTCAAATGCAAGTTTACATCTTGCGATTCTGACTTTTTTTTTACATCTTGCGATTCTGACGAACTCTTGACTTTTTTTTCAGAATTGTGAGGTGTAAACTTGCAATTGCGAGTTTCAAATCCAATTTTGAAGGAAAAACTTTGAAGGGAAAGACTGATAAACAATCGCAGTTCTAAGAACATGAATTAAACATAAACATGAACAAAAAAAGATATAACCCGCGTGGATATAACCCGGCTGTTATAAGTATATAACATTTTATTCTGAGAAAAAAATCAGATTTGAGTTTATATCTCGCAATTCTGACTTTATTGCTCACAATTGCAAGTTTATATCACACAATTCTGAGAAAAAAAAGTCAGAATTGCAAGGTGTAAATTCGGAATTGTGAGAAAAAAGCCAGAATTGTACGATTAAAAAAGTAGCAGTTACCTTTTTTTTAGTTTTTATTCAGTTTAAAAAAAAATGGCTTCCATAGAAAACATTTTTTTAACTAACTAGCATTTAAAAAGATCAAAATACTAGAATGATTTAATCAGTGTTAACTAATGAAAGCTTATTGTAAAGTGATTCCACAGAATTGTAATACAGGCATTTATCCGTTATCAGCCATAGCATCAAAATAAATATCACCTTCATTTTGACCAAAATTGTAATATTTATGCATTCCTATGGCATGTATTCTTACTTCAAAACAGGCTGAAGTAAGACTACATATACGTTTACATTTCAGTATTTTAATACCAGTTGTAGCATCCATTTTACACCTGGTATCAACATGTTGAGAGATACAATTGTAAACGAGGTTCAGAGGATCCTATTGTGATTTGATCACTTAAAGCTCCTTTGGAGGTGGTCAGGGACACATTGCATTTATAGTGTAAACACTAATGTTTCCTGATGCATCCTTGAAAACTCGAAGGACTACTGACTCATGTAAAACGCAATCTTTGCTAGGAAAGGCTTTGAAAGAAAAGCAACTGCTTAATCGATTATTTTCGAATGGAACAGAAGCTTTATTGCCACAAGGCAGTTTTAGTGAAAATGTCGTAGGCTGATAATCACAGTATTTAACTACTTAGCACAAACCGATTGATTCATGTTGCATACGCAGCCAGTAAACTTGCTGCTTTACATTTAAATGGCTGGTTAGCATTCACTAAAGCATTTCAAATTTCACTTTCAGAGTTCCACCGAAACCCTCCACATCCCCAGCTCCACCTGTATAGATCTACTACAGGTTATTATACATGCTACTTGTGCAGCAGCAGTATGTCTTAAATACTCACAGCATTATATTGTATTGTATTGTATTGGCAGTAGCAAGTTCCTGTACTTGCTTTGCAGCAGCAATACATCTACAACCATAATCTTTAAAAACAATAATAATTAAATACCTGTACATTATAGATTTGTGATGCCTAAATCTACTTGATTAAAAATGTACATTTAAAGTGACTGATTTTAGTGTTTTATTATTATTTTTTTTTTAATAAGAGAAAACTATGGAAGCCTATTTCCCCCACGGAATAAAAAAAAAAGATTATCACAACTTTTTATCTCATGATTCTGTCTTTTTTTCTCAGAATTGCGTGATATAAACTCACAATTGCAAGAAATAAAGTTGGAATTGCGCTATAAAAACAGAATTGTGAGATATGGGCTTGCAACTGCGAGTTACAAGGTCCAATTTTGAGGGGCCCATAGCATAGCCAACAGCAGCAGCAATTCAACAGCGTAGCAGATGTATTCCACCAAGACCAAGTACATTAACATTGTCATATCCATTACCATGCTAAAAATCTTCAGAGAGCTGTCATGTTAGAAACTGAATTTATTCCTATGCTGGCAAATCTGAATTTTCAGCAGCCATTACTCCAGTTTTCAGTGTCCTGATCCTTCAGAAATCATTTTAATATGCTCAATTGGTGCTCAAGAAACATTTATTATTATTAGCAGTTTCATATTTTTTGGTGGAAACAATAAATTTTTTTAAGAGTCTTTGATGAATAGAAAGTTCAAAAGAACAACATTTATTTGAATTAGAAATCTTTTGTAACAATGTAAAGGTCTTTATAAATTATGAATTTAAAAAATATTGCTGACCCCAAAACTTTTAAACAGTAGCATATAGTATATATGATACAATATACTGTTCAAAAACAGTAAAAAATCTGATGCACAAGACTGTCACGAAATAAGACACCCTTCCTTGAAATTCTGGACCCCATCCCCCAAAAGACACATGTTCATGCCAGGTGTAAACAGCAGCTTGTCTTGGCTGACCTTTTGTGCTCAAATCACCCGAGACTAATGTTATTTCCTTATTTTTGCTCTGAAAACTTCATGTTTAGTTCCACTTTTATTGGCATTAGATCTAGATTTAGAGTCTGTAGTCTGGACTCGAAATTTCAGCCTTCCTCTAAGCTATTCTGTCCATTTTCCAGGTGCTCTTCTGGGAGGTGACCTCAACAATTCAAACGGAGCGTGCCCAAGCCCTGTGGGTGAGTCTTTCCTCCTACCAGCCAGACGGCCTCGATAATACCTCTTCATTTTCACCTGAATAATACATCAGTCTGAGTCAAACTGCTTACAATCGAAGGGCACGCTTAAGACCTGCAGAGCAGAGTGAGGGTTTTCAATCTCATCCGATAAGATCTGATGTGATCTGACTGTGATTATGAGAATGACAGCCACTCTATGAAGGTTGTCCGGGCGCAAAAATCTGAAAGCGAGTGATCAGGCTATCGGACATCCACTGTACACTCGCACACCTGTTTGCTTGTGACAGCTGAAGCTCACACTGTGTTCTCTGAGCATGCCTGTAAACACCCTCATGGGACCATGAGGCACGAGTGACAGAAATGTTACGGGTCAACACCACACATGTCAGTTTTTCCTACTCCGTACTTTCATTTTATATTATCGTTTGCGTTTCGTTCTCTTTCTCTTTCCATTTCTGTGCCCTTGCATAATTGTCTTCCCATCATCTTCCCCTCTCAGCTGTTCTTCATATCTCACTCATGACATTCTGAATACCAAGCTTAAACCAGCACGCTCCGTCCCCTCCCCTCCCCCTCTGTCACACTCCCTTCTCTCCTCCCAGCCAATCTTGACAGTCCCTGACAGCTGTAGGTTCTCCTGCCTCGGATCTTCAAAGAGCACATGAGTCTCATGGACATTTTAAGTGGGCATTTAAAATGTGAACATTTAATCAGTGAAGAGGCCTTATGGAGTCACTGGAAAAACACCCCCCATGATTACTTGGAATTGTGTGTTTATTCTTTGGCACATTCCATGAATATTCCGTATTTTGTTGTGCCATTTCTTTTCTTTTTTTTCTTTTTTTTTAAAGAATTAGAGCCCCGCTCCTGTGTTTTTTGTTATGTGACGTTTTAGACGTAAACTTAAACAAGACTTAAATGGTAAAAATTGTATAACAATGACATACTTGTGACATTATTATTAGAATAGATTGATATTGAATATAATTCTCTTATGCTCATCAAGGCTGCATGTACAAAAATGTATTTTAAGTAAATAAAAATTAAATATATATTTTAAAATATACGTTATTCCTGTGATGCAAAGCTGAATTTTCATCAGCCATTACTCCAGTCTTCAGTGTCACATGATCCTTCAGAAATCATTCTAATATGCAGATTTATTACTTTTATAACCATTGAAACCATTGGGTTTGTTTTTTTTTGGAACCTGTGATTCTTTTGTCAGGATTATTCAATGAATAGAAAGTATAAAAGAGCAGCATTTATTTTTAAATATAAATCTTTTCTAACAATTTAAGTCTTTGCTATCACTTTTTATCAATTTAACACATCCTTGGTGAATAAAAGTATTAATTCTTTAAAAAAAAGAAAAAGAAAAGAAAGAATAGAAATGTACCGACCACAAACCTTAAAATGGTAGTTTATGTTGTTACAAAAAATATATATTCTAAATAAATGCTGTTAAATAAAAGTATCACAGGTTTTAAGAAAATATTAAGCAGCCCAACTGTTTTCAACATTGATAAATCATCATATTAGAATGATTTCTGAAGGATCATGTGACACTAAATACTGGAAAATTCAGCTTTTCATCACAGGAATAAATTACATTTTAAAATATATTCACATAGAAAACAGTTATTTTACAGTGAAATTGAAATAATATTTCAGGTTTCTCTCTGGATTGATCAAATAAATGCTGCCATAAGCCATATATATATAAAACACTTTCCACAAATAGGGTGCAAAATAGTAAATTATTAAAACTAGTTTACTTTCTCAATAAATGGAGATTATTTTGGGACAAAAAATTATTCTTTTACCAAAAATTTGATACTTTTTCCCCCCTAACTTTGATAACATGATTTAACGTTGAATTTGATCAATAAAAGCAGTTTGGTAAGAGCAGAGAGAGGTTCTTGAGAAAAAAAAATTCACTCTATGTTAAATTGATTCATTTATTTATTTTTATTATATATGATCAAACTCAACTTTAAACCATGTTATCAAAGTTGGGGGAAAAATCATCAAATCAAAATTTTGTCCCAAAGTAATCTCTATTTATTGAGAAAGTAAACTAGTTTTAATAATTTTCTATTTTGTACCTTATTTGTGGAAAGTGCTTTTTGTATGTGTGGAGTGAATATTTTTTTTCCCCTAAGAAACTTTCTCAGCTCTTATCGAACTGCTTTTCTCTGTCCATTACCACTCCTTGTGTCTCATTCTCTCGCTCTCTCTCTCTCTGTCCATTGCCCCTCCCTTCCCTCCATTCTCAGCTGTTGCTCTGGGAATGTCAGCATTGACGTCATATAGCATTCCTACCATTCCCATGAGAGAGAGGGACAGAGAGCGAGAGAGACATGGACAGAGACGAAAAGAAAAAGGCAGTCAGACCTTTGAAGTGGAGATTAGTAGAGACCAGGGCTTACAACCAACACTCACACTTATTTACAGCACACTTACAGATACACATGCTCATATCCACTATATTTACCAGCATACTTTCTGACCCAAGTTCACCGAGCATAAACAAGTGTGTTTATACACATGTTTCTGCCCCAGCCCCCTGCCCCTCTAAAAACCAGACTGAACTTAAAGCTGTGTTTCCTGGGGCAGAGAACAGCTGAGCACGTCTCTTCTCTGCTGCCAAGGAATTGCAGCTCCCTTTGCAATCTCTTTCCATTCAGAGCTGCTGACGCGGTTGTTGCTCACACACACACGTCCAGCGGAGCAACACACAGTTGTTGTTGCCCTGTAACCAGAGCTCAGATAGGATAAAATATCAAACTGCAAAAGTCTCTCCAGCCTGTTAAATGATTCATAAACTGAACACCTCTACTTTCGATAGACAGTTTTAATTTAGTGTATTAATTTAGTTTAGTTTTTAAAGCGTCAGCTTATAGCACATTTTAGAAGCAGTAGGGTGGTTGGCAGAGCTTTCATACTAAATTTACACTGCCGTCCAAAGTTTGGGATCAGTAAGATTTTTAGTGCTTTTAAAGTTTCTTATGCTCATCAAGGCTTTAAATGTTTTAAAATAAAGTGTATTCCTGTGATGCAAAGCTGAATTTTCAGCATCATTACTGTAACTGTAAATTACAGTTGTGCTTTGTAATATTTTGCTGGAACGTGATATTTTTTTTCAGGGTTCTTTGAAAAAAAGAATAGCATTTATTAAAAATCTTATAATATGTGATAAGGGTCCTTATCCATTTCCAGATTTCCATTGATGTATGGTTTGTTAGGATTGAACAATATTTGGCCAATTTTCTCAAAATATTGAGAAGTTGTCTAAATTAAGTTCTTAGCAATTATCTTATAAGTTTTGATATATTTACGGTAGGAAATATACCAAATATCTTCATGAAACTTGATTTTTACTTAATATCCTAATGATTTTTGGCATAAAAGAAAAATAGATCATTTTGACTCATACAATGTATTATAGGCTATTGCTACAAATATACCCGTGCTACTTAAGATTGGTTTTGTGGTCCAGGGTCACATAAAAACTACCATTTGAAAGTTTGTGGTCAGTACATTTTTTTTTTTTTTTGAAAGAAATTCATATTTTTATTCACCAAAAAAGTGATAGCAAAGACTTATATTGTTAGAAAAGACTTCTATTTTGAATAAATACTGTTCTTTTTAATGTTTTATACACCAAAGAATCCCAGGTTAAAAAAAAAACATTAAGCAGCACAACTGTTTACAACACTAATAATAAAAGTAATAAATCAGCATATTAAAATAATTTCTGAAGGATCATGTGACACTGAAGAGTGGAGTAATAGCTTATGAAAATTCAACATTGCATCACAGGAATAAATTATATTTTAAAAATATATTAAACCATTATTTTAAACTGTAATGATATTTCACAATATTACAGTTTTTTCTGTGTTTTTGATCTAGTAAATGCAGCCTTGATGCGCTGTATGTACTTTGAAAAGACTCTTTTCATAAATACAATATATATATTATAGTTATAACAATAGAAAAACACATGTAACATTTTGTTAAAAACATTTTGTTAAAAAAACATTATGTTAAAAACATTACATTACACTACCAGTTTGTAGATTACAGGTTTTAAACTTTACTGGTATTAAGCAGGAAAATAAATAATAATAAAAACCGGTAACGATTAATAAATGCAGCCCAAAGACAATTTTTTTTTATCAAAATATAATTGTTTCTATTTTGATTAAATAACAGATTTTTTTTTTATTTAACTGTAAATAATTTTGTTAGTTTCTGTTTTGTCAGATGGATAGGATATCTTAAAAGAAATCAGTGACTGTGAAATCAGATGATGTTGCTGTTATGTTACATAGTGACAGCACCGTATTATAGCCCAGAAATTTACCCTGTGCCATCCAACTCTTGTAGCCAACCAACCCCGTCTCCCATACAGCAGCATGTTAAAATAGCATTGCTAAAAATATTTGTAGTATAAATATTTTGGATATTTCTGTTCAGCTGAGATGACAGTGCGTTGCCATAGCACTAGCAAGTGACGTTCATGTTGTGCTGAGAGAATAGTGTTATTCAGTTCCAGAATGTGGGAAAACATTGGGAAAGTCCCCAGTCTCTCTCTCTCTCTCTCTCTCTCTCTCTCTCTCTCAGCCATGCTTTGAAACACAGATCATAACTCATATACTCTGCCTGCCTTTGCAAACACTGCTCTTGAGTTTGACTACTTATCAGATTAGATCAAGCATTGCATGTGCTACAACGTCATAAACAAAATAGAGCGAAAATATGTCAATAACAAAGCTGGGAAGAAAGTCGAGGAACAGGATGAACTGGTGTCAGTTAGATGCCCTGATCCCTTCCCTGAGTGCGTCGGCTTGTGCGTGCGTTTCCTCCCTGAAAGGAATGCAGTTCTCCAACCTAAAAACCGGTAACGATTAATCCTCCAATTACAACATAATAGAGTTGTAATCCCGAAAAAACAGAGGATTTGGTTTGCAGCGCAAAGTGTTGGAAAACACATCTGCCGTGGTGAGGGAGACCCTAATAGGATTATTTTCCCTGGTGGGTAATTATTGTGTTTTCCCATCAATACAAATTACAGGAAACACAAAATATGATACCGCTCATGTATCTGAATTTTGTGTTTAAAAAATGCAGAAGTGTTTCTTAGGGTTAATGAGAAAGAAATGAAAAAGAAACCCAACAAGATCTTTTCTTGTAAGTAAATACCAGCTCTCTGTTGACATCTTTTTGTCTTTTTCCTGGTTCTCTTTCTTTAGCCAATGGTTACGTCAGTGCCAGGGCCTCCCCAGGACTCCTCTCAGTCTCCAACGGCAACAGCATGGGGAAAGTAGTGCCGGCTAAATCTCCCCCTCCACCCAGCTCTCAGATGGTGAACAGTCGTAAACCGGACCTTCGGGTCATCACCTCCCAGAGCAAGGGTCTCATGCAGCTGGTGAGCACTTCCACATTACTCTACATGAGCCTCAAATCTCAAAGCTCTTCCATGTTACAACATATGAGGGCTAATGTTAAAGATGGGAACAGGTCTAGGTTTATATGCTACACAGGAATTTTTCACAAGGACTATGAGAAGGGAAAGTAAAGCTGTCAGATACACTGAGCTGATTCATATACGTCTGTCTGTCTGCTCTTAGTGTGTGTGTGTGTGTGTGTGTGTGTGTGTGTGTGTGTGTGTGTGTGTGACCTCGTTTACACCTGGTGTAAAGATTCATCCGGATTGATCCGTTCACAGGCGACCGGTACTAAATACAGTTGTAAACGAGTCTGAAACATTTTGTCACCACATTACACTACCAGTTTGTAGATTACAGGTTTTAAACTTTACTGGTATTAAGCAGGAAAATAAATAATAATAAATAATAAAAAAAAAAAGAGGGCAGTCGTGGCCTAATGATTAGAGAGTCAGACTTGTAACTCGAAGGTTCCGGGTTCGAGTCTTAGGTCGTTTCTGTGACTAAGGTGAAAAACTTAAGCAAGGCACCGAGCCCCCAACTGCTCCCTGGGCGCTGCAGCAATATGGCTGCCATCATATCTGTAGACTAAGACCTTAAAGGTTATTAAGACTTATATGGATTAATATAACATAAATTATGTCTCTTACTGAAACATGTTGTAGAAAACCCCTGAAAGATTTACATTATTTAAAAAATCCAGATCGTTTTATACATATTTTGGACTATGAGGGGTCATCATTATTTCGATGATGTCAAATGGTTGCACGCAGTGATATGCTGTTTACGTCATTTATGCTTAGATTTGACTTATTAGAAGGGTCAGAGAGCTGCAGAATGAATCAAAAATATATATTTTTAATGACAAAATGTTCATTTTGGGGTGGAGTAACCCTTTAAACCAAATGTCTAAACTTTCAGTGGCTTCTGCATCATGACAAGCATGGTATTTGACATTCTGCCAGGATGGCATCTAGCGTTTCTAGATAAAAGAGAATAAAGATGTTGGTCTTTTGAAAGTTTTATTCGTTCACCAACATTTTCCCAATCTTTTCTCCTCTTCTTATCGCTAGGAACGCAGTGAAGACTTACATCGCTTCTTTTACTACCCTTCGACTGCAAATTACAACCAAAAGCCATACAATATTGCATCGTATCGGTATTTTTATTTTATTTTTTTTATTTATGAAGACACAATTTACGCTATATTAAGCCATACAAGTCTTAAAGGGATAGTTCGAGCATTTAAGACATGAAGTTGTATGCAATCCTTATCAGCACTATAGTGTATACACACTGACCCACACTGCGTTCACCTCCCTGGTCAGAGTTCTGGCCGCTGGAAGTTTTTCAAGAAAGTAGTCACGGTTAGTTTCCGGGGCCTCAAAACTGTGCGTTTTTACGTGAAAAAAATATATGCGTTTCAAAGCTTGATTAATTTACATCACAAAAAACACTCCTGACAAAAATCATACCTCAGTTTTAATCGGCACTATATTCTTTCCGTTTCCATCAATCCGCGCTGCTGTCAGTTCGCACGTTCCGATCAGCTGTTGATAGCGCGACTCGCTGACAACATGTCTGACTACGAAACTTCTGATGATGAAACCAATTTTAGCACAATGTCAGACGGAACAGACGATATATATATATTTTTATATTAGACCTCGTTTCACGTGATTTCCACAGGAGTCTAAACATCAGATTGTTTACTGTACAGTTTAGACATGGGATCTCCAGTCCTCGTGAGCTACTGTCTTGCTGGTTTTAGTTTTTCTCTGATGCAACACACCTAGCAGGCTTGTACAGAATGTCTCATTTGAGAAAGGTGTCCTGTCATAGGAAAACATCGAGCTGCAGGAATGTAGCTCACGATGACCGGAGTTGGAGATACCTGGTTTAGACCTACCTGTATGTGACTTCAAGCACACTTATAAACACGATGATACCGACACACGTTCCGCATAGTTACAGACAATAACAAATATAGCAAAGCATCATATTTTGTTGTGTTATATAGATTCAATTAAATTCATTAGTTATGACATTTACCGATTTTCTCACCACATAGACAGTCGTTTATTGTCGATGCTATCACTGCCCCGGTTAGAATATTCTCAGTGTAACGTTAGCCTAAAAACCGACGTTAGCTTCAAAATAAACCTGTCGTATGCGACATAAAGTTAGTAAATAGAGCTTACCCGTGGTACTGGTACAGCAGAACTCTTTAAAATCCGTTTTTTGATTTTTCCTCCTTGGTTGGGGATGTAATCGTCTTCGCTGAAGTGAGCACTGCACACACGAAAATCCTTGATACTGGATATTTTACGTTAGCTCCCGCAGAGTAGCCGATGGCAACCAGCCAAAGCTGTCTCATAACTATATCAGAAACAGGAAAACGATGGAATCTGAACGGCGATCCCTGCACATTCTTGTGGTCACAACCTGGGAATTTACAAGTTCGCACCATTGCTAATTTTCTACTTTTTACGTCGTTGTCATTCGAGTGTGTAATGGAACAGCTGATCAGAACGTGCGAACTGACAGCAGCGCGGATTGATGGAAACGGAAAGAAAATAGTGCCGATTAAAACTGAGGTATGATTTTTGTCAGGAGTGTTTTTTGTTTTGTAAATTAATCAAGCTTTGAAACGCATATATTTTTTTCACGTAAAAACGCACAGTTTTGAGGCCCCGGAAACTAACCGTGACTACTTTCTTGAAAAACTTCCAGCGGCCAGAACTCTGACCAGGGAGGTGAACGCAGTGTGGGTCAGTGTGTATACACTATAGTGCTGATAAGGATTGAATACAACTTCATGTCTTAAATGCTCGAACTATCCCTTTAATACTCAGGGTTATAATACTGCAAACGTTCAGTGTTTTGGTCTGAGAGACTGAGACTCTTTTCTTGAAGTCTCATCAGAAGTGGTCACTGGAAACACATGTTACTGGCAGCTGTGTTCATATCAACCGGGAAAGAAACCAGGTGTAAAACAGGGAATGTGTGTGTTGGAGTTGTAATCTCTGTTTTCTATTTGTTTCTGGCCTCGCAGACAGATGAAGAGCTGGAGTTGGTGAGTGAGGTGAATACAGCTCAATTCTTTTGACTGTTGTGCTGTGAGCGGTTTCACAACGTTTGAAGAATGTTTGATGAATGTTTAATGGATGTTGTGTATGTTTTTTTTATACACGCCATTATTCACTGATCAAGCTTTATTGATTACACTGTCTGATTGGTTAAATTATATTCATTTGTGTTGAAGCATACAGTGTATTTCATACATGATCTAATTGGTGGTCAGTGAATTGGAGTTAAATGCGCGCTGTTTATTCAGTTGCAGGCTGACTGCCTGATTACTGTGTGCGGCTTTAAATGAATGCGCACACTCAAGGCGAAATGCACATATGCATGGGTTGATCTCACATGAGTCAGACACACTAGATCAAATGTGGAGCGCAGCGGAGCAGAAGCCCTCACTCCAGAGATCAATTTGTCTGTCTGTCTCTCTCCCACCTTCTTTCACTTCTTGATGTCTTTTCCTCTAATGATTGTTGTCCAATGACACATTAAGTGTAGTGCATGCACATCTGAGTTTGGGGTGGGAAGGGAGGGTGTTTCAGCCATCTCAGCATCTGGATCTGACTGCGTGCATGAGCAGGGCAAACCAATGTCCAATGACTGCTGAATCATAGAAGTCTGTTGACTGGAAAAGTGGCCTCTATCTCAGTGCCCTTGCAGAACCAAGAGGACTCTCAAAACGCCCGAGGGGTTTAAATGCAAATGTTTGACACTGGTTTGCCCTGCAGACACACTCTACCCATTTTGTTAT
>NC_133369.1:22096833-22298266 GCF_049309525.1 Garra rufa
AGATAGATATATCACTGGAGTAGATGTTATATTATCATAACTATAGGAATCCGATGCTTTATATAGAAAAGTGTGTTTTTGTAAACTCTTAAGTAAATATGCATTAAATGTTCGTCTTTGTTTTCATGCAGAGTACCAGCTAACAAGTGCAGATCTCACAGCCCTCCAGGCCTTTACGCCGTCGGGTGCACTGTTGCCAAGCAACATGACCACTTGGCAACAGCAGCAGCAGCCATCTGTATCCCAGCAACAACAGCAGCAGCCATCCGTATCCCAGCAACAGCCTCAGCAGCAGCAACAACAGCAGCAACAAACACAGCAGCTAACTCTGGCCTCCCTCAGTAATCTTGTGTACGTCTTATGCCTTTTACAAACTTTCTGTCTGTTGCTCGCACCTACTCACACATGCACCTGGTTCTTCTATTCACTAACCACATGTCCATAGTGTGAGCCCACATGCACCACATCTACTTCCTGTCTACAGTGTAGAAATGACTGTTTCGGTGATATACGCCTCAGTCTGAGTGTACCTTTAGCTACATCTAGGTAGATACTGTAAAGTTTAGCGGGTAATTCTTTACAATAAGGTTATATATTTTAATAGATTAAATGCAGGTAACATGAATTAAAAATTAAAATACAGTTCAGAAGTTTGGAGTAAATAAGATTTGTATATATTTTAAATATGTGACCCTGGACCACAAAACCAGTCTTAAGTAGCACGGGTGTGTTTGCAGCGATAGCCAAAAGTACATTGTATGGGTCGAAATTAGAAAAAAAACTTTTATGCCAAAAGTCATTAGGATATTAAGTAAAGTTCATGTTCCATGAAGATATTTTGTAAATTTTCTACTGTGAATATATCAAAACTTCATTTTTAATTAGTAATATGCATTGTTACGAAATTCATTTAGACAGCTTTAACGGCGATTTTCTCCAAATTAGATTTTTTTTTTTGTTCCAAACTTTTAATAGTTGTAGTTTTCAAATATTGTCCTATCCTAAGATACATCAATGGAAATCTTATTTGTTCAGCTTTTTAGATGATGTATAAATCTTCATTTTAAAAAATTGACCCTTATGACTGGTTTTGTGGTCCAGGGTCACATATTATTATTCAACAACAATGTATTAAAGGAATAGTGCACCCAAAAATGAAAATTCTGTCATTAATTACTCCAAACCCAAACAAAATTATTGTTCCAAACCCATAAGACCTGTGTTCATCATATATAAAGATATTTTTGATAAAATCAGAGAGCTTTCTGACCCTGCATAGACAAGCAATGCAACTGAGACATTCAAGGCCCAGAAAGGTAGTAAGGACATCGTTAAAATAGTTCATGTGACATCAGTGGTTCAACCGTAATGTTAAAAAGCTTTTTTTTGCATAAATACAACAAAAATAATGACTTTATTTAACTATTTCTTTTCTTGAACGTAATGAGGGTGAGTAATTAATGACAGAATTTTTATTTTTGGGTAAACTACCCCTTTAAACTGATAAAATGTCACAGTAAAGACATTTATAATTTTACCAAAAATATAAATGCTGTTATTTTGAACTTTTTGTTCATCAAAAAGTCCTGAAACGTTTCCACACCATTATTAAACAGCACTGTTTTCAACATTTATAACAAAAGCATAGAATTAGCCTTAAAATATATATTAAATAGAAAACAGTTGTTTTAAAAACTTCCAAAATCTTACTTTGTTTACAGCATTTATTATTTAATTTAACGTATATTGTTTATTTTACGCACAGTATACTAATGCTGTCAACTTTTCAGCAGGTTTAAATTAATTTAAATGATCAACCAAGATAATAAATGCTGTAAAAATTTGTTCATTGTCAGTTCATGATACCTAGTCCATTAACTAATTGCACCTTATTGTAAAGTGTTACCGTTTAACATTAAGCTAACATTATTTTTTTGCAAGGTACATTAGCACTAACTAGTGTCCTTCCTAGTAGGGGTGTAACGATTCGGTTGGATATGACTGTTTTGTTATTGTCGATTTAATCAATTGACGCCAAATTGACGCTAATGCGCACAGGCATTTGCAAGCTACTTTAAAGCGAATAAAAGGAAAACTCTAAGAAACTGCCTCACCGTCACAACCCTCCTGGAGAAGTGTTTTTTTCTTTGGGGATGGGTGAGACATCACATTACCTGTTATGTCGTTTGGGCTACCTTGTTGAGCACACTGTAAGCCCTGTAACTTTTTTAATGTAATACAATTAGTCCAACAAATCATTCGGTTTGTAATGCGTACCGAACCGAAAGCCTCATACCGAACAGTTAAATACGAATACGTGTATCTTTACACTCCTACTTCCTACACAAAATTTTTCGACATTATGTTGTTAATCTGCAATTTTATTCCCACCACGCATAACTGTAACACTTTATTCTAGTTTCATTTTGAGTCTCTGCTTCATCAGCTATGGAGAGAACATTGCTACTCTGTGACTCAAAACTGTGTTACAGGGGCATCTAGACGCCCTGAATATGATGTTTCATGTTCAGGATGTGAATTTAATGTACAGGGCAGAACAGCTGAAAGCCTGCGCTACCAATTTTCTCTTTATGCATCACATAATAGCCTGGGGCTCAGGTCAAGGGCAACTGTATGCTACTTTATTAGCACGACACATACATCTACTTTGGTGTGATTTGGCTCTTTTGTTTTTTCCAGTCATATTCAGTGGTATAGCAGAGGTCATGCTCTCATATTAGCGATCAGATGAACAAGAAGTAATGACGGCAGAGGCTAATGATCATCGGTAGCGCACAACCTAAAGCCTGCGTATTCTCCCTCAGAGATTGACCTAAATAACTGTCTTTCTGTCTCCCACACAGACATTTTCCCTCTTTTTCTTCCTCTTTTCCTCCTCCCCATGGGGGGCGAACATGGAGGTGTTGTAGTCTGGCTTTAATGCCTGCTAACAGCGGGGTTAGTGCTGTGCTACGCTCTCATTAGCGTAGCTGTTCGTGTAGAGGGAGGGGGCACTACTCTTAATGCTGAGTACAGATTTGCTGATTTCTGGCGCAGGTCTAACCTGCCGTGTGTATGTGTGTGTTTGTGTGCTCTTTCTCATTTGTTTACAGCATGTGGGGCTCAGACAAACAGAACGGAGAGATGGCTCACTGCATCTCTGGTCTGGCTGCTAATCTCAGGTGAATGGGGCCCTGTGGGCCCTCTATGTCAGCCAGTCAAACCGTGGGCTCTCTGTGTTAGCCAGTCATATTCTGTGGGTGCAGTGTGTCAGCCTATTACGCGCCGCTGTCCTGTCTGTCACCTGCCGTGGCCTAGTTGTCATGGTTACCGTCTCGGACCGTGCTGAAGAATGTTCGCGCTTTCGTCGTCTCGCAGATGACCATCTCATCATCAGAGTCTCTCTTCGTTAAATCCAAATGTAGCATTTTATATGTGTCTCTTCATATATTTCTTGTTCATTGTTTTCTGTGCTCGATTAAACAAGCAATGCTTTTCTAATAAATGTAGCACTTAGTGTCCTGATAACTGTGCAGGTAGAGATTAATATTCGAAAGTAGGACAGACATCTCCATCATGTCCTCCCAAGTGGGTCAGGACTCTCTGGGGTTCATTCGTCCGTCCGTTTGTAACCTGCTGAATGGCCACACGTTCATCACGCCAGCATATCCTGCTTTGAATCACCTCAAGCACCACATATTATATAAACCAGGCTGTTCGGCACAGCAGCAGGTCAAGGCTTAAAAACTTTGTCTGCAACTACTGTATGATGATCATTTGATCGACAGTGTTTTATTTTAGTGAAATATTTCACATATTAATGCTTGAGACTGCTTTTTTCACATGCCAGTACTAGTAGCTGCCATTTAATATGCTATGTGCACATTATTTGCAGTCACTTTGGAAATAAAGTGTCTGCAGAATAACATGAATGTAGTATATATTTGTTTTATGGTTTTACTAGTGACATTTTCATAAAGAGTTGACCTTTTGCTAAGCCCTGCCTTGAATACATTGTCAGTCCTACAATAGGAATTGCTGCATTTTATGTTACTACAAAAACAACAACCAAAAATAGGTTTACAAACAAGTTTCACCCGGAGATAGCTAGTAAATTTTACATAGCAAGTAACAGATAGATTAAATGTGAAATTTTGAAGTAGAAGACTAAGGTTATGTTTTTTGTGAAAGAATTGTGAAAAAAAATTTTCGCAAATGTGAGTTTATATTTTACAATTCTGACTTTTTTTCTCACAAGTGCGAGTTTGTATCTCACAATTCTGACTTTTTTCTCGCAAATGCGAGTTTGTGTCTTGCTGTTCTGACTTTTTTTACTTGCAATTGCAAGTTTATATCTTACAATTCTGACATTTTTCTCACAATTGCGAGTTTATATCTGACAATTCTGACTTTTTTTCTTGCAAATGCAAGTTTGTATCTCGCAATTCTGACTTTTCTCGCAATTGTGAGTTTATATATCACAATTATAATTATAATTATAATTTTTCTTTCAATTCTGACTTTTTTTTTTCAAATTGTGAGATACAAACTTGAATTTGCAAGTTACAAAATCCAATTATGAGGGGGGAAAAAAGACTGATATTTTCTTAGAATTTATCTTAGATTTTATATCTCACCATTCTGACTTATTAACTTGCAATTGTGTGTTATAAAGTCAGAATTACAAAATATAAACTAAGAAAAAAAAGTCAGTTATGAGACACAATTTGTCACAATTGTGAGTTAATATCTTGCAATTCTGACTTTAGAACTTGCAGCAGTGGGTTAATATCTCAATTCTGAGAAAAAAGTTAGAATTGTGAGTTTATATCTGGCAATTCCGAGGTCTTTTATCATAATTGCAAGTTAAAATTTTTCCATAGGCTTCCATAGTAAAGAAATTATTCAATAATATAGTAAAACATTTACAGGGCACATTTAGTAGTGATACATGATATCCAGAAAGCATATAGGTGCTATTTGTTTATATTCCCAAATGAACACGAAAACATAGCTTATTGTTAATTTACATGTTTATTTCACTGTGCATTTATTACTTATGAATTGTTTGTACAGCTTATCTATGCAAGAGGTCAAGAGCCTAGCGAAGGGTCAATATAGCTTTTCTGTCCCTAGTTATTTCCATATATTATATAATGTTGCAATGGAAATATTTTGTGTGCTGCCTTTTCCCTCTATAAGTCAAACCTGCTTTTTTTTGGGTGAATTACACAGTAATTTCTGTCACTGACCTCAAGGGGGCGTAGGAGTAGTTTTAATATCATCCCATATTTTGTGACCTCTCCACCCTCAGTTCAAAGGAAAAAAATATTAATACAAATATGCTGTAGGTATTGGTTTTAGCAGGGCTGAGACGGACACTTCATTGATCAGTAATGCAGTAACCTTACAACACTTGATCAGAACTTCCCACTCTCCTGGCAGCAGCTGCTTCAGCGTTCTCTGCAAATACACAGTGAATTCCAAATGAATTTCTCTCTCGTTATGCCTGAGGAACCTGTCATTACGTCCCACTGTGGCCCTGGCTCCCTATTCCCTCTAATATAAATGCTAATGGAGCCATGAGAGCTCCCCGCCGCTCCGCCACCCTGTCTTCTGTTCTCATGTCATCAAATAATTTTCCCTTGCGCCTTGCTTCTCTGAGCGCCGTGACCTCGGCGACCAGGCCTTTCCTGACCAGACTGGGGTGAAGACTCACTCTTTCCGTAGTGCATGAGGGTGGGATATGTATTACTGTTTTTGGAAGCAAGCATTCAGTCGGGTTTCTTTCTCCTGCTGAGCGACTGTGTTGCTGTGCGTAGACATCTGTCTGTCTCTCAACTGTTGTAGATGTGTAGATGTGTGTTTGTCAAATGACGATGATTATTGTAGATGCTAGAGTGGGTTTCGCTTGTCTCTTTCTCTGCAGTGTGACCTCTCAGGGCAGCTTACTCTTGGGCAGGGAGGAAGGGATCAGCTGGTACTGTATCTGGCTTTTCCTCTCTCCGTCTGTCTCTGTTTGTTGTCTGTCTTGTGGCTGTTTTCTCTGCGCTAATGGCGCTAACTCTCCCGCACTCTCTTTGGTTTTCTCTCTCTATCAGTCTCTGGCTGCTTGGCTGTAGGAAGCTGGGCTTTGTCTTTGTCAGTGATTTGCTGAGTTGGCCTTTCTTTCTGTTTTGCATTAGAACATACTGAAACAGCACCTGCACCATCATCAATCAACCTGTACAGGCCCACAAGACCAAACTCTCTCCGTGTTTCACTACCCACTCACCCTCTCACTGTCCTCTCTCTCTTTCCTTTAGTTCACTTACTTTTTCTTTTTTTTCTTTTCTTCCTGTTTCATTTTCTTTTGTTTTGCTTTTCATTTGTCTTTTCTGTCCTTTGCTCTTTTCTCTGTCATATCCTTTCCCTTTTTCTTTTATTTTTGTTCCTTATCCGTATTTTTCCTTGTTTCTTTTAAAAGTTCCTTTCATTTTTCCTGTTTTCCCTTTTTCTCTTCTTTTCTTTAATTTACTTTGTTCTTTTTTCATCTTCAATTCCCTCTTACTCTTATCTTTCTTTCTTTCTTTTTTCTGTCATTTCCTTTTTCTTTTCTTTTTTCTGTTCAGTTCTTTTTTTCTGCCATTTCCCTTTTATTCCCTTTCCCTTTCTTTCTTTCTCTTTCTTTTTTCTTTCTCTTTTCTGTTGAGTTTCTTTCCTTTTTTCTGTTTCCTTTTTCCTTCCATGTCTTTCTTTCTTTCTTTCTGTCATTTCCTTGTTCTTTCTTTTCTTTTTTCTGCCATTTCCTTTTTCCTTTTCTTTCCTTTTTTCTTTCCTTTTCTTTTTTTCCTGTTCAGTTCCTTTCATTTTTTTCTGTCATTTCCTTTTTCTTTCCCTTTCTTTCTCTTTTCTTTTTTCTGTTCACTTTTTTCCTTTACCTTTCATTCCTCTTCAGCTCTTTTTTTCAGCTTTTTTCTTTTTTCTGCTGTTTCCTTTTTTCATTTCCTTTCTTTCTTTCTTTCCCTTCTTTCTTTATTGCCTTATTTTTGTTCAATTCCTTTCCTTTATCTTCTTTTTTTCTTTTCTTTTTTCATCTTTTCCTTTCCTCTATCTTTTTTTCTGTCCAGTTCCTTTCCATTTTTCTGTCATTTTTTTTCTTTCCTCTATCTTCTTTCTTTTTTCTCTTCTTATCTTTTCTTCTCTTCTCTTCTCTTCTCTTCTCTTCTCTTCTCTTCTCTTCTCTTCTCTTCTCTTCTCCATTTTCTCCTTCCCTTTGCTTCCTTTTTCCCTCCCAGAAAACCACTGTAATAGTTTTGTCTAACCCCACCATAAATAATACACCAAATCCAAATGCTTTAGGTTGCTGTCTAATTACACAAACACATAAACAATCACTCACTGCAGTTAAGGATATGTGGCATGTTGTGTTGTGTGAAAGGAGGCTGACCAAGTTGTGACTGCATGGCTAACAGGAGTTAAGCGACACAAATAATTTGTCTGGCTTCTGTGCATTTTATACCTGCTTTGTTGTACTATTATTTTTTGTATACTGAAATCTGGCTGTTCAGAGGTAGTGCAAAACATGGTGAAGCTGTGGGTAATGTTGGTGTTTGTCCACACAAATGTTATCATAATGCATCATCTTATTAAGATGTTAATTATTCTTCTTTCTCATTCCACCATAGGCCCGTGGGAACGATCCCTCATGGAGCTACTCTGACGGTTAACACTAACCCCAACATCAGCATCAAATCCGAGCCAGTGTCTCCTAATCGGGATCGCAGCACCCCTAGTTCCACCGCCGGGGCGGTGGGTGGCATATCAGGCCTAACCGTGACCCAATATCCGACGCTGCGTTTGGAGCCCACCGGCCGCTCTCCAGTCGACAGCATCAGCAGTAACGGCAGCTCTTACGAAGGAAGCGACCGAGACGACGGAGGGCAGCCGCGCCCTCCCGACTTCAGCTCCGCCAGCCTGGGTCTCCTCCGAGCTGCCGGAGAGCCGCCGGCCCAAGCAGAGCAGCAGGAGTCAGCCAATGTGAAACGCATGAGACTGGACACCTGGGTCACATAAACGCTGAAGGAGAGTGCGAGAGAGCTGCTCTCTCACCCGCACGTACACACACACCGACACAAACACACCCCTAGTGGCACCTGCTTTCAGCAGCCAATCTCAGTCCGCACTTAGACACATGCATGCGCCTGTCTCTCTGTCTCTCTCTTTCTCTCTTCCTGTCTCTCACTCTCAAACACACTCATATTTACTGGTGTGTGTGTATATATATTTATATAAAATATGCATATATGATCACGCACTAGATCCTCACACACACAGTTGCCAATCCAGGTGTAAACGTGTTCACAGATACGAGACTGAAGAGATGTACCGGGCGAAAGGGCTTTCGGTTACGTCTCTGATATCCCCGCCCTTGCTCAGAGAGGCCGTCTGGATCTCAGATCAACTTTTACAGGCCTTACCGTCGATCCGATCAGAGTTCAGCGGCACTGCTCTGTCGAAACAGCTTGTTATGTTGCATAGACAAGCCTGTCAATCTGTTTTTTTGTATTGATTTTTCTTTTGTTTTGTTTTTGTATGAATGGTTGAATTTGCCATTTATCTTCTGACTTTCTCTCTTTCTTTTTGCTTGAGCAGCTGCCTTTAGAATCGCCCCCGTTCCTTTTGTAACGACTTTAAAGTAGGATCTTTATCTTTGTTTTTCTAGTGTGCGTGCGTGTGTGTGTGTGTGTGTGTCAGCTCGGTGCTCATTCATTCGATCGCTAAACACAATTCAGCCAAAAAACTTCACTCGATCATGTTTCCATCTGTAATCTCGCACCAGTCCCCTCGCTTGCACACTCGTATGCGCGTGTCTACCGGCGGAGCTCGAAGCACAAACGCCGCTCCGCGTCCTCGATTTTCTGCCTACGCGTGGACCGTAAATGTGGTGTCGTTGATGGAAATGTAGATCTATCTGTGTTAATGAGATCCAGGCGTGCAGGAAACACACAGACGTGCTGTATCAGCCTGTGAGCAGCGGTCTGCCACATTATGCTATATTTATTGTTTTCGTCCGGCTGCGTAATTCAAAGATTAATTAGTTAACTTTGGGACGAGTATGCTTAATTATCGTTTGTAAGATTCCAGGTTAAAGTAAACGCGGTCAAAAAAAAAGTCTTGAGTTGTTGTCAAACTCAGGATGTCGAGTTTTTAGACATGTGAGATCATGTATATACAGAATTTCTCAGTGTTTCAGAACAGGTGTATAGAGAAAGAGTTCGCATCTCGGCTAGCTCGTTTTTAGCTACTAAAGAGATGGAGGTCGTGTAGCGCTGTGTGTGTGTGTTTGTGTGTGTGAGAAGCGTTGAGATTGTACATAGCGATGTACGTTCACATATATTCTGCTGGGTCTTTCTGAAACAGCGCTGTAATCTCAGTGGAACCGTCTCTGTCAACCTCTACCTGTAAATAAACTGTACCGTGTTGTAAGTTAGCAAGGTGGAGAGGCAGATGAAGGAGGATTTGACTGTTTTCAAGCGTGACTCTTTTCTGTCGTTTTTATCCTGATGGCGCGCACTTTAAAATCTTTCCCCCTCGTCCGCTCGCACACCTTCAGTCACACACTTGAGGAATGCTTCCTCGCATTGTCATTTACACGATAATTATACGTCATTTTTACAATAGGACTTTTCTAGAGCGATTCTAGATGGTATACAGCTTCACCTATAAGATGTTAAAAAGCATTCAGGGAAGGACGTTTCGTTTTTTTGTGTGTGAGAACATGGCTTATCGCACTTGCACATGTTTAACCGTGAACAGTAATAGAACTATGTCACGTTTTGTAAAAAAGAAAAGAAAAAGACAACAGAAAAAAAGAATGTTGTACTGAAATCTAGATTAGGCTTCACACGTGTTGCAGATGTGACAAATATGTACACAAATCGTTTTCTGTGCATTAGTGTATTCTAAGTGACAAAGATGAAGGACGTTTCCGAGACGATTCTGAAAAATAACAACAGCGTTAAATAGTGCTGAAGGAAAATGGGGTTCAAATATGGCATATTCCCCTCTAAAAAAGAGAGTTTTAATTGTTAGTGTATTTATATTCAAGGTGAGACTCACCTGTACGTCATCGGCTTCTCTACCTCTCCCTTCATCCTCTTGTATCTTTTCCTTCTCTCCTTTTTTCCCCACTCCTTCACTCACAGAGGACGACAGAAGCCATTTCATTTCACCTCAACAGGTGACCCACCTTTTGTTAAACCACACACGTACACACACACACATTCACACGACGGATGCAGTACCGGGAGAGTAAGCGTTTGTTCGGACTCATCACAGACCTGCGTTCGTGTCCCATCGACTGAGGTTCTAGAGCTACTGGGCGGACGTTTTCTAGAACTGCATCATGGCAGAGCGAGGCCTCTGCAGCGCACCCGTTGACTTTAAGACTGTTGTGTCCTGAGCTTTGAACAAATGCAGTGATTTCTATGTACGTTTATAAGATGACGGCCGGTGACGCGCTGGCTGGGTTGATTTTAAGGCTAAGACGACGTTTGAAAAGCTCTGGCAAGGACATCGTGATAAAATTAGGAATCTGAGTAATCAAAGAAAAGACAATCGTCCGGTGAATAGTTCACTTTGGCCCCCGTATTCCCTTTGTATGATGTCTAGAGATTCTCACATACTTTTTCTCGTGTTAATTTGTGCTGGTGACAGTTTTATTGTCTGTTTTTATTATAATTGTTATGATGATTATCATTACCATTATGGTTATCATCACTGATGGTAATAATTTAGAGAGACGGTTTTTATTTTCTGCATTTTTTTTTTTTTTTTTTTTGTGTAGGTTAGGCATCCTATTTTAATTTGATTTATTTTATTATATATGAATATTATATAAATATATTTTCGTTTTATTTTTTTGTTGTTTCTTTTTTTTTTTCGTTTTGTTTTCTTCAAAGGGGTGTTACTAATATTGCACGATTTATTAAGTAAAACAAAACCGTTGTAGTAATATTAGTACTTATTGCTAATTGAGGGAAGCGATAAAACAGGGTCGATAGAATGACCAGTTCAATGCTGCAATTTTTAGTCAATTGTACAATAGTATCTACACATAGTTAAGGTGGGACATCCACACGTTTAATTTATTCTGATCAGACACAATGCATGGGCGTCAGACAAGCAAAGAATGAGTCATATTATAAATAAACTGAAATGTAATTTCGATAAGAATATACAACACAAAACTAGAATAGAAATTGAAGAAAAAAGTTTAAAAAAGAAAAATTATAGCTAATATATTGTGTTCGGCTAGTCTGCTTTGAGTTTTGTTGTAAAAAATAAAAAAAAAGACAAAAAAATACAAAAAAAAATTCTGTTGTTTTCGGAGAATGATATACAATTTGTGTATATTTTCATAAACAAAGTATGCACTGATATGTTATTACAAATTCTATACTGCTTTTACAAAAGAGTGTTTGTTATTGTACCAAAGTATCCATTGTCCTTTATGACCCTTCCCTTTTGCGTATGTTTTATTGTATTTTATATATTAAATAGACAAGTTGACCTACACAGAAGTGTGAGTCTGTCTTTTACAAGTTTCTCTGTCTGTTTTCTGTGTTGTCTGTTCACTCATTTACATACAATCTTGCAGAATCTGCCAAATGTTATTTTACCAAAGTAAGAGGGATCATACAAAATGCATGTTATTTAGTACTGACCTAAGATATTTCACATTAAAGACGTTTGCAATAAAATAAAATAATAGAAAATAATAGTTGAATTAATAAAAATGATTATGACCTATACAAACTTTTACATACACTTGATTCTTAATACTGTGTTGTTACCTGAATTATTCACGGCTGTTTTTTGTTGTTGTTGTTGTTGTTGATAGAGTCCCTTCTTCAGAAAATTCCTTCAGGTCCCACAAATTCTTTGGTTTTTAAGCATATTTGTGTGTTTGAACCCTTTCCTTTTTGAGAGCCATCTTTTCACACTGAGGACTCATATGCAACTATTACAGAAGGTTCAAATGCTCACTGATGCTCCAGACGGAAAAGCGATGCATTAAGAGCCGGGGTGAAAACTTTTGAACAGAATGAAAATGTGTACATTTTTCTTATTTTGCCTTAATATCATATTTTTTTTTATTAAGCACTGCTCTTCAGAAGCTACTTACATGTTTCCAGAAGTCAAGATAAGTTAAATTTACCCTGATCTTCAAATTCAAAAGTTTTCACCCCTGGATCTTAATGCTTCGTATTTACTTCTGAAACATCAGTGAGTGTTTGAACCTTCTGTAATAGTTGCATATGAGTCCCTCAAAAAGTCCGAAAAACCTAAGAATTTGTAGGACCTGAAGGATTTTTCTGAAGAACAGCGGCCAGTTTAACTTGAGGACAAAAAGGGGCTCATGAACAACCATCACTAAACAAAAAAAAAATACAGCTGTGGATCATTCAGGTAACAACACAGTATTAAGAATTAAGTGTATGTAAACTTTGATGAATGCAAGCAAGAATTTATTTTTTATATATATATTTTTTGTAACATAAATTTGTAATAGTGTCTTCTCATTTAAACTACGCTGTTGCGATTTCATATATGACCACTAGATGTCAGACTTTCACTATACTTCACAGCAACACTGCTACTAAAATGCTACATTTGTAATTATTTTCCCCTCACTGAATCAGTTTTATAGTATAGGCCTACCTAGTTTTATAATATACATCCATGCTTGTTCAGAGGAAATCCAGGTCTCCTGGTTTATTTTAACACAAATTTAGATCGACAGATGACTATATGAGATAAAACTTTGTGTGTGATCTAATTATCCAAGTATGTGTTTCCCCTTATAGAGACACTGGGGTTGTTGTTGGAGATAAAAACCCCGAATAGTTCATTACCAGATCACGGTGATTCAGGCACAATGAAATGACCTTGTGTCTTGTGCATGTGTCTTTTGGTGGTGGGCATTGAATTCAGACCATTCCTCAATTACATTCTGTTCATCTGAGCACAGCGTCAGCTGAGTTTGTCAGTTGTGGCGTCTGGTGCAACCATTGAGCTTCTGTTTGTAACAGGTCCCCACTTATTGGATGACAAAGCCAACCTATTTTTCCTAATGCACTCAGACACACGAACCATTTCATCCCACGGAAAACCCCCGTCATCCCTAACAATGTAAATGTCAATTTATATTGATTGACAGAGTAATTGTGCTCAAAAATAGTTCAATTGAATTGTTTTCTAACAGTTGTGCTAAGATTGATTCAGCTTTCCAGCAGACTGTTTGTCTGAGGACTGAGAGTATGAAACAAGCCAACAAATGCACATTGCTTAAACAGACCCCACTAGAATTAGTCATCAAAAGTGACAAATTTGGATGCGTACAGCACAGCTTGGCAAATCAATATAATCTCTCAATGCAATGAGATATCATTGTAAAATATCCTAATCATTCTTCAGATGTGCGATCAATATCTTTGTCTATAATATCAGCTGGTGTTCGTTGCCCTCAGGAAGTGGGATAAATTACAAGTAGTGTATGTTTTCTAACTTTTAATATAAAAATTGCTAACAGCTTTTTTTTTTTTTGCTATACTTTTTTAAAATTTAAATAATAATAAATAATAATAATAATAATATTTTTGGTTATTATTATTTAAATTGTGTTTAAAGGGCCGTTGATTTACCCTTATAGTACATTGTTATTAAATGGATAAGAAAATATTAAACTCACAGTAACAGTTAAGTGAACAGGTGTAAACTAGGGTTGTCACGATACCATAAAAATGACTTACGATACTATACCAGCTGAAGTATCACGATACCAAGTAGTATCGCGATACCATGCAGTATTTTGTTCATTTAAAACTCTATTCTACAAAATGAATCAAAGTTTCATAAATAAAAAGATGTAAATGAAAACAGACAACATTTTTTTCTCTGAATACTTCATTAATGTGAATGAATGACTGGCTATTGTTTTCCATGAAATCATGTCAACATAACTCATCTTAGCAATGCGCAGAAGCTGCATGAAGTGACATTTAGATGTGGTATTTATACATTTAGACTTTATTTATAATTGCATAAATAATAGATTACAGATTAATGTTTTAAATACAAAACTCTGAATATAGAAATATTATGGGAAAGAATGTAATATGATGAGAAACTTAAACCCGTCAGCAGGTGGCAGCAGTGTTTGTGATTGAATCACTGAGTCGTTCAAACGATTCTTTCAAAACAGCTGAATCATTCAGGAGTGAATCAAATGACTGTTTTTATGAATGGCTTAGTGAATCAGTGATTCGCCCAAACCAACGCAGATATGGATTCGAACACAGAAACGAAACAAAAACATCTTGCTGAACTGTCAGGAGCATTTTTGCTCGCATATCTTGAAAGTAAGCAGCTTATATATTAAAACATTAATTTATAATATATAAAATATATATAATGATTAATAAGAACCAAGTGGAAAGCAGCTAGTATGTTAATGAATGGAATTGCATTCGTGATCAACGGTCCTTCCAGAAACGAATTATTTCACCTGTTCTAAAAGTGGGCAAAGGAATGAAAATACGAAAAAACTATAAATATGTTGAATAAGTGATTCTTGAACTGCTATTTTTTTTTTAATAACATCAGACGGTCTGGACCCTCTCTTCTGATAAACTGCAGCGTGAACAATGACGTGCGCGTGCACCTTCTCATTTCAAACTGAACTGAAGCGTCGGGAAACACTGGATACCATATGAAGCTTAGAGACAGCCTGTAGGCTACTACACAAAGCACAGCAGAAAGACATTTTGGTATGCTGGCGTGCATGTTCAAATTAACGTTTTAAACAGTGTTCCTGCCGTGCATATACGATACTACCGTTTCAAAAATGCAACGGCACCGCGGGTATTTTTAAGCTTTAGTATCGTGATACTACCGTAGTACCGGTATACCGTGCAACCCTAGTGTAAACTTTGCCAAATTGCCTGGTTTTTCGCGGATTTGGGATACTTTAACACTGTTTCGCGGGTTGTTTGAAGCGACCCCAATAGCCTCTAAAATGCCAATTTTACACGGGAGAATAAAAAAAGTGTATTTTCCCCCACGGAATGCAGTTTTTATTGGGGAACTCCTATCGAAACGCGAGTTTTGGGCTAGTTTTAAACAGCTGTTGGGCGGGTTTTGTTGTGAAACCTAGCAACCCTCGTTGTAAATAAGTATGTTTTACAAGAAAATACTATTTAAAATTTTTCTCTTTAACATTTCGTGTTTCAATCAACGTGTTACTTGTAATTATTTGTGAAATTTCTAAATGAACATTGTTTATTTACCAAAAATTACTTCCAGTATTAACAATGGCAACTTATTAAAAACATTTATTTTTTTCCCAATAAAAATACTTTATAGCTGTAACTCCTTAATATCGCTTGTCACGTTACATCCTGTTTTGTCATTAAGTTCATTAATGATATCATTCTCTAGGAAGGGACACCATTTTTGGTTTAGGAAACAGCACAGCATGAACAAGTATTAGTAATGATTTGTCACGCATTTGCATTCGAAATGTAGAAGCTAAAAGAATGATGATGAATGTTGGGTCTTGTCTAATCTTTAAAACACTCAGTCACTCAGTATCTGACGTTGGTAATCAATAGCAATCAATAACAACGGCAGATGGTAAAGGAAGCAGAGAGAGCAGAATATCACTCAGCCTCTGAACACATTTCAGGCTTATTGAGATTTAGGCCTATTTGTAGAGCCGTGGTCTCGGGATTCTGTAGTCATTCCACTCAAATAGCTCTTGCACTGACACTTGTGAATGCCATCGAGATCAGGTTTAAATACCAACCTCTGTCATTTCAACAGGATCAGATTCTTACTTCAATAAGCTGGTCGTGGAGTTGCACGCTGTTGCATCAGGGGTGATTGTGTGGCGTCCTCTTCCACACGAAACAGGTGTTGAGGCATCTGACCACCCAGCTGCTGCCCTGGCCCACTTTTGTTTTAGCCCTCAAAAGACCCTGTAAATCCTGCTTGTATTTGTGGGTCATCTGACTAGCTGTTTGATTGCACTAAGAATAGAAGGTTTAACCTTTTGAAGATTAGTAACTTTTTTTATTTCATCTTGCCACCGGATTCTATATAATTACGTGTTCTGGTTAAAGTAGTATTTGTTAAAGTGCAGATGTGTTCATCCAATATAGCCACCATTGTATCCCATTATACCCCCCATCAGTGGCACCAGCGGGCCAGTGTGCATACAGAGGGAAATGAGGAGATGATGTCATCTATTATTCATTGTTCCTTATTCTTTCCTTCTTCTAGTGAGGCCTCTTTCTCTCAGACCAGTATTGTGTGGTTGCAAGCGCTCGGCTCCAAATCCCAGTGTGATTTGCTGTCACAATGAGAGAATTTAGCCTGTTCAACTGGAGTTCTGATTCACTGAAACGGAAATGGTTGGAGAAATAAAATGTAGAACTTTAATATTCAAAACCTAAAACTTTAATTCTATCTTTAAACGAGTCATAAAATGAGAATCAAAATTCCCTTGATCTTTTGACATATAATAGATCATTGTACTATAAAAACATCCTGTATGTTTCATAACTTTCTTAAACGCTTCTACATCACTGCCTGTTTAGCCCCGCCCACCGATTCTACATCACTGCCTGTTTAGCCCCGCCCACCGAGATTAAATAACGAGAGAGACAAATGCAGGTCTACCAGAAACTAGCTGATAAAGATGGCACATAGTGTAGTGTAGGCAAACGCAGGTTTAGGTAGAAAGCAAACGATAAAGATTGCTCCGAAGAAAACAAGATGTTGTACAGTACCAAATTATGGAAAAACAGTCTTTGCATTGCCCCTCTTCTGATCCCAGCATTAGGAGAGTGGATAAACTTTATTTTTAATTAAGTTTTAGACCACGTCAGTAAGAACTTGGTCATTTGCCACCGATTCTACATTGCTGCCTGTTAGCCCCACCCACCGATGTACATCACTGCCTGTTTAGCCCCGCCCACCGATTCGCGCTTGTAGTGTAAATAAGGAGAGAGGTAAAAATCAGGTCTACGTAGAAACCAAACAATAAAGATTACTACGAAGAAAACCAGGGGGGTGTTCCATAAAACAAGTTTACCAAATAAGTCAGGCTTATTTCAGTTAGTCTAACTTATTTTGAGCCAAATCAAGTGATAATAAGTCAGACTAACTGAAATAAGCCTGGCTTATTTGGTAAATTTGTTTTATGGAACACCCCCCAGATGCTTTACAATGCCAAGTTGTGAAAAAAAAAACAGGAAAGAGTGTATACTTTTTTAATTAAGTTTTAGAGCGTGTCAGTATAACTTTATCATTTGCCACCGATTCTACATTGCGGCCTGTTTATCCCCGCCCACCGAGTCAGCGTCGCTGCCTGTTAGCCCCGCCCACCGATTCGAACATGTAAATTAAATAATGAGAGAGGCAAATGCAGGTCTACCAGAAACTAGCTGATAAAGATGGCCCCGTAGTGGAAAAACATAGTATTTGCATTGCCATGTCTGATCCCAACATTAAGTTTAATGGTTTCCGACCGCATCAGTAAGAAATTGGTCCTTTGTTAACTTTATTTTACCACAGATTCGTTTAGAAACAAGGCTCAATTCGATGCAGGATTTTCAGAAAGATTGAAACTCAAAGTGTGATCTGTGTTCTAATGAGGGGAGTCAAAACAGTACATAAAACAGCTTATTATTTATAAATTATGTGTTTTTATATACAAATACATTATAAGTGAACACAAGTTAAACTTTTATAGAATGTCTAAAATAGGAAAAATGTTGTGTGTTCATGGAATTATTCATCAAAATTGTAAAATTAAAAAAAATAATAATAATAAAAGAAAACACCAATTCAAATTATTTGCAATTTTGCTTTTTATTAATCTTTTCCTTTTTTTCAGAATTGTAAAAATTTGAAGTTAATTCATTTTGTATAACATACATCAGAGCAAATACACAAAAGTATTTTATTTTGAACACTGACACATGAAGGTCATTGAAAAGCTGGTCTAATTAGTACAGAAACAACAAGCATGAAGTAAAGCTTCATAGTAAATCTTTAAGAATCCTTTCTGCCCGTGGCTGTCGTGGAGTACAGCGCCTTCATATCCCGAGACGACAGCTGGCACATTATGCCAGGCTGTTAACTCACATTACAGAGATCACATTGTACAATTACACACACTGTGCTGAGCAATCTTGTCTAGTTTCATTTCTGTGAATGTTTTTTGTAGTTGTTTTCCACTATGAATTTTCATTTTGGCTCAGTAATATATCTGTCCATCTATTTAAATAACATTGCTACTTTTAAAAATTTTTTTTGGTTTAGTCAGAAATGGTCTAAATCGTCTTCGGACATTGCTGTTATTCATCACCAGAGGACCAGGAATCCCCCTCATCAGCAGAGTCTTCAGATAGGACCATCTTGCCTTGCGTTGGCTGTTCATCTTTATGTCTCTCATCCTGGCCTTTGAGAATGTCCATCTTTTCCTTATGACTTCCATTTGCTGTTGGCATTACCTCCATATCTCTCCACTCAGCTCCAAAGACCATAGCCTGGTCTTCAGTCTTGGCAGGGTCATAAGTAGCTGCCATCTTCATTTTTCCCTCACTCCAGAAATCGTCCTTCATATTAGTGGTGAAAAAACTATGAATCTCACTTTTCTCTTCCTTTGACTGAAATTCCTCCTCCTCTCCTGAATTGTTGCTCTCGAAGTCCATCGCAGTCATTACTTTTTCTGAAAAACTCTCCACTGTCCTTTCAAGATGTTCGTCAAATTTTCCAAAGATGTTTTCTGCTAAACTTGGCATTTTATTTGGAATTTCTAATTTCTCTGTCTCATTCACTGGGGAAATGCTTGCATTTTCATCCATACTTGATGCTTGTGTGATCTCAGCTGTGTCTGGAGCATTAATGCTTTTGCCCCAGATGTTAGAATTCTCCCAGTCATCAATCTGACGACCTTTAGGTTCTTCTGTGATCTTCTCCTTACTGAGCACTTCATCAGACACATTGTTGACGTCAGACACAGAATCAGCCTTAGGGACTCCATTAGTAAAGGTTAATGGCTGCTCATTAAGAGCAGTCGCTGCTAAAAGGCTTGTGCTCTGAAAGCACTGGCTGGCATTTGGAGACTCATCTTCTGAGCTATTGCCCTCTTCCTGGTCTGAGTTGGGAATGTCTGATGTCATATCGTCTGGCTGACTGTCTGTGAGGTCCATGTTGGTGTACATGGAAACGTCCAGAAGATCTTCTGGTTCTTTGATTGTAGCTGCATCTTGGAACATGGTTGATGGAGTTTCAAAGGAGCTTTTAAGTTGATGAGATGTTTCAGGGAATAAGATTGGATGCTCTATGTTGACATGTTCTTGACTTTCATATGAATAAACTGTTTCATACTCAGGCTGTTCAGTGTGCATGTGCTGGTTTTCAGTTAGTTGTGGTTGCTCATTTTGCTCATAAACCTTGACATCATGATCTTCATCTTTCCTCATCTCTGTCATAACATCACTAACTTCTTCCAGGTTTCCCATAAGCTCAATTCTTGCATTTTCTTTCTCCACCAAGTCCAAACTTTCATGGACTTCAGTGTCACTTTGAAGCATTGTGCATGCCATATCACCATCGAGTGCTTCTTCTTTAGAAATATCTTCTGTCATCATCTCTGTCTTAACATCACTATCTTCTAAGTTTTCCTTGAGCTCAATTCTTGCACTTTCTTTCTCCACCATGGCCAAACATTCATGGACTTCAGAGTCACTTTGAAGCATCATGGATGCCTTATCATCATCTAGTGCTTCTTTAGAAACAACATCTTCAGTCATCATCTCTGTCATATCATCACTATCTTCTTCCAGGTTTCCCTGGAGCTCAATTCTTGCACTTTCTTTCTCCACCAAGTCCAAACTTTCATGGACTTCAGTGTCACTTTGAAGCATTGTGCAAGCCCTATCGCCATCTAGTACTTCTTGTTTAGAAACAACATCTTCCGTCATCATCTCGGTCATATCATCACAATCTTCTTCCAGGTTTCCCTGGAACTCAATTCTTGCGCTTTCTTTCTCCACCAAGTCCAAACTTTCATGGACTTCAGAGTCACTTTGAAGCATTGTGCATGACCTATCACCATCTAGTGCTTCTTCTTTAGAAACATCATCTGTCATCATCTCTGTCATAAAATCACTATCTTCTTCCAGGCTTCCCTTGAGCTCAATTCTTGCACTGTCTTCCTGGACTATGTCCAAACTTTCATGGACTTCAGAGTCACTTTGAAGCATTGTGCATGACCTATCGCCATCTAGTACTTCTTGTTTAGAAACAACATCTTCAGTCATCATCTCTGTCATATCATCACTATCTTCTTCCAGGTTTCCCTGGAGCTCAATTCTTGCACTTTCTTTCTCCACCAAGTCCAAACTTTCATGGACTTCAGAGTCACTTTGAAGCATTGTGCATGACCTATCACCATCTAGTGCTTCTTCTTTAGAAACATCATCTGTCATCATCTCTGTCATAAAATCACTATCTTCTTCCAGGCTTCCCTTGAGCTCAATTCTTGCACTGTCTTTCTGGACTATGTCCAAACTTTCATGGACTTCAGAGTCACTTTGAAGCATCATGCACGCCTTATCATCATCTAGTGCTTCTTCTTTAGAAACAACATCTGTCATCATCTCTGTCTTAACACCACTATCTTCCAGACTTTCCTTGAGCTCAGTTCTTGCACTGTCTTTCTCCACCAAGTCCAAACTTTCATGGACTTCAGAGTCACTTTGAAGCATTGTGCATGACCTATCACCATCTAGTGCTTCTTCTTTAGAAACATCTTCCGTCATCATCTCTGTCTTAACATCACTATCTTCAAGGCTTCCCTTGAGCTCAATTCTTGCACTTTCTTCCACCACCATGTCCAAACATTCATGGACTTCAGAGTCACTTTGAAACATTGTGCATGCCTTATCATCATCTAGTGCTTCTTTTTTAGAAACAACAGTTTCCGTCATCAGCTCTCCAGTGACTTCCATGTCTGGTTCTTCTGTGAGATCCTCCATGGTGTTGAAGCGTTTGGAGGCACTCTCATTCCAGTGGCCTGCTTCCATTCTTTCTTTCTCATCCTCACTGTCACTGGTCTCACCGATAAGGTGCAAGGCCTGCACGTTCCCGTCTGTTTCCTCATCGCTCTTATAACGAATCAAGGGCCGAGTGTCTGCTAGCGTGTTCTCCTGACTGTAGCTGTCACACTCATCAGGATCGGTTCTCCACGAGGCTGATACGTTTGGGGAGTTATCATCTTCACTTTGGTTCACTTCTTCTCCCTCAGATTCCTCAAGTGAAGGATCTTCATTTACTGTTTCATCTGAATGGGGTTTGGTTGATGGTACGGTGTTCTCTAAACTCTCCTGATGACCACTGCTCTTGGGAGAACCTACACCTTCATCCTGAGCAGAAATGTCACTCTTAATAACTTCTATCTCTTCTTCTCTTTCAGTCACACCTTCTGCTTTATCCTTTGTGTCAGCGTCAATGTTCATTGCATCATCTTCTTCCACCTCAGAATCAGGGCTCATCACTTTTGTCTCATTCTCTGGTTCAATTTCTTCCTGTCTGCCCCACTCATTGATTGAATCAATTGCTGCCTCAGGTTCACTGTTCATTTGCTCTGTTACCTCCTCACTTATATTGCTCACATTGTCCAGTTCATCTGTCTTCATTAAATCTTCATGATAGCCAAAATCACCAACCAAATCTAAAGTTCCTCGCTCGAGGAATGATGAACCAAGTATACTGGTGTTCGCACTGATATGGCTAGATTTTATTGTATCATTATCATTCTCTGCATCTCCATATGCATCTATGTGGCTTTCACTGATGTTCTCTGATCTTACATCCATCTCAGAGGCGTCATCTTTTTCATCCTCTGCAACGGTTTTATTTTCTTCCCAAGCAACCTTAGGTGCATGTGAGATCCGAGCCATTTCAACAGAAACCTCAGTGTCCTCATCCTTCCCTTCTTCTGAAACCTCTGCAGGATCTGTGAACGGACCAGTCCAGCTTTCTAACTCTGGAGTTTGGGACAAGTTACTTAATTGTTCAGCTGACACACTTATCAATGCAGATTCATCAGTTTTAGATTCAATCACTGGAGACTGTTTTGGTTCACCCTCCTCTTGAATCTCAGTATCTTCTGGCTTGAGCTGTGGTTCTGGTTCTGCAGCTGTTTTGGGGAGAGTTGTTGTGAGGGCCATGTTTACTTGGACTTTCTCTTGCTGCAAATAATCCACAGACTTCTCAGAAGCTTTCTCAGTCTCCTCTGAGATATGAACCTCTGTCTTTTCTGTCACTGAGGCTCTGATTGGTGTTCTTTGAGGAGTCCCTCGAGTCGGAGTCCATGCTGGAGTCGCACTGGTCAGCAGAGTGCGGGAGGATGTGATTGATCTGTGACTTGTAGACACAGTATTGCTGACATGGCAGGAAGCAGCAGTGGTCTGTGAGGCTGGGTGGGTCCCAGTGGGCTTTGAGAGCACATCTGTAACAAGAAACAAGAAGACGGTGAGACAGGCTTTGTCAAACAGACGTATTTCAAAATCTTTGATGAGAAAAATATCCATAATTAAAACATAATAATCAGTTTTCTCTTGCTTGCGCTAACTGTCGTACACATAAGCCTTTTCAGGCAGATGTATGAGTTGTGCATGCGTTGGTGAGAAGTGACGATCGCGTAAGTAGAGAGAGCAAAATAAAACAACGTTCACGAATTAGACGTACAAAATGAGGATTTGTAAAGAAAAATGTCGGAGTATTTCAATATAAGCCAAGAGGAGACTGGTTTTCCTTTGCTAAATTAAGGAAACTTTGCTTCCTTTGATCCTGAAAACAAATGTTGGTTTTCGTGAGATACATAACAACGCATACGCCCTACGTCATCCGCCCAAAACGTCTGGCATGTAAGACAGTTAGCGCAAGCAAGAAAAAAGTGATTATTACGTTTTAAATATGGATATTTTTCGCACAAAAACGCATCGATTCGCTACAGGAGGCCTTTATTTACCCCCTAGAGCTATCTAAGGCACTTTTTTATTATGGATGGATGTGCTTTATTGGACTTCTTTTAAACTGTTGAACAGAAACACCCACCCACTGCCATTATAAAGGTTGGAAGAGCCAAAACTATTTTTAATATAACTCCGACTGGATTCGACTGAAAGAAGAAAGTCACATACACCTAGGATGCCTTGAGGGTGAGTAAATCATGGGCTAATTTTCATTTTTGGGTGAACTAGCCCTTTAATACAACTTAAAAAAGGACCGGCTCATAATGCATTCAAAATGTGAGGAAGTTCATTTACAGTGGAAATACAACAGTGGCTGATGTCCCATGCCCTGATAACTATGATACTATTGTGGTCAACTGGAATGGATAAAGCCCCCGGCTAAAGAGATAGATGTAGATAGTATGAAACAGACAGACATAGACCCCTGATCTGACTCCCCGGGGGAGTTATCATACTACACACTAGTCGTGAACTGTGAGTGAGCCGTAATGGAGATGTATTGATCTTCATTATGCTTTTCCAGGCCTGCATTACTGGAAAGTGGCACCATCTGCTACAGTGACCTATGGGACTAGCACAGGAAGCTAGTTTTACAGGCTTCGACAGATACCTCACCATGCAATAAGCACACAGTGTCACAAAGTACTAATCATTAAACCCACCAAGAGCACAGCAGTACTTAGGGAAACAAGACCTGTGTTTAGATGAAAAATCTGTGTGAGCTTAATTTTGTAGTCTAGTCTAGTCTAGTCTAGTCTTTGTAATTATTATTTTTCAGATTTATCCACCTTTTCCTTCAATGCGGACGTAAGCCTATGAGTGAGACTTCTAGGTTCTACATTTTCTAGATTTTTTTTTCTGAAAAAACAAAACTAAAAACTTTGCCCAAAAAGCCATCACTATAAGAAATCAAAAGAAAAATAACAAAATGAAAATGAAAATAATTTTTTAAAAGAATGTTACCTAAAAAGAAGGCAGAGCTGGTCTTTTTTGTTGTGGGTCTGTCAATTCTCAGGCCCTCGCTGTCCAGCAAAGCTCTGGAAAGAAGCAACAGAACATCTGTCAGCATCACAGCACTTACTTTAATGTGAGGGGTGGGTTAAATGAGATGGAGTCAGATTCTTGAGCTGCAGTCCTGTGCTTAGTTCTGTTGTTATGCAAATAGCATGTCAGATTTGTCATTGTCAGCCCATCTGCAGGACTCTGGCATCAATTTATTTACCTCCTGCAGGCAGCATTGAACAATTGGAAGGATTGGACTTTACAAATGTACACACACACACACACACACACACACACACACACACACACACACATTGCTAGTGTAACAGATATCCTACCAAATGCATGCATTGTAATTTACATAAAACATCACACAATAATTTTTTTAAACATAAATGTGGATCCTTTTTTATGAAATACAAATGTATTCCTATATTCAAAAATACTTGACAATGTAATTAGAAAATGATGTACACTGTACACATTTCAAATAATTTCACATATTTAAAACCCTTCCCCATCCTTCTTAAGTACCTGTGCATGTAATGCAATGCAACATCATGATTTAGAGCAACAGCTAAAATGCTTGGTGAAAATTAATTTCAGTCTGCCCTCAGCAGACATAAATCGGTCAGATCTGAAAGATGTTATTGAATGAATTGCTCACCCCCCTGTTTCACCGCCCCTCCTCCAAGCAGATGGATCAGGGTCAGTGCCGGGTGGGAAATGGAAAGGGTTGATTCTGATTGACTGATCTAAAGTTACCCCTCTCAGGGTGCCTGAGATGCTTTTTAGAGCCACTGATGCATGATCATATTAGTTGGGCCTCCATAAACTACAAATCCCACAGTGCAGGAGAGGCTCTCCACTCTGGAATCCCATTAGGGACAAAAAGGAGAGATTCATCAGAAGCTACATGCATATTTCACTGCATGTACAGATGGTTCAGTAGATTATTATAAAGGGAGGTTGTATTACGCTGATGATTTTGAGGACAGGTACCTGTATGTGGCCACCTCCAGTCCAAGAGACATCTTGACCTGCAGCAGGTTTTGTCTGTCAACCATGAGGCTGTCTATCTGCTGCCCCATGCTGTCTTTCTCCAACTCCAGAGCATCTACTTGGGCCTGTGCAAAGATATAAGATATTTTTTCTTCAAAAATATATATTAAAGTGAAGAGAATGTGGAAAATTGCATTATTAAAAATACAATTTTAGAAATAAAATGTAAAAAAGGAACCCATTTAAATAAATAGATCCTGTTCCAAACCTGTATGTCTCCATTGACTTCCATTGTATGGACAAAAACAGATGAAACATTATTCCAAACATCTTATTTTGACAGAAGAAAGTAAGTCATACAGCTTGGAACGATATGAGAGTGAGTAAACTCTCAGGCATTTAATTGGCTATGCAACAAAGTCCATAAGATTAAATTAATACCTGAAGATGGTGAAGCTCCTGTTTATGTTCTTCTCTCTGTTGCACTAAATTTTTCTCCAACATCTGCCTCTTAGTCTTAGTGCTCTCAAGCTCCTTTCCCAGATGCTGAACTTGATGCTGGTTTTCTTTCTTCTCCTGATGAATCTTTGCCATGTTGGCTTTGGCCTCGTTCAGACTTTCCTCCAGACGTCCAGCCAGTCTCTGATAGTTGTTGGTTGCCTCCTGCCAGGCTTGAGCTGCTCTGTGGCTGTATTCTTGTCCTAGGTCTGGGATGATGGTGGTTTTAGTGAGGTGTGGAGCCATCAAGACTAGCTTTGTTTGTTTCAGAGAAGCCTGCATCGTTTCCATGTTCTCCTGGTGGACTTGCATCTGTAGCAAGAGGTCCTTCTCAAGTTGGCCAACCTTCTCCCTAAGCCAAATCTGAGCTCGACGCTCCTCTTCCAGCTCCTTCTTACTCTCCATGAGTTTTCTCTGTGCATCAGCCTGTGCATTCTTCACCTTCTGTCTTTGAATACTCACCACCTCTATATCCTCTATCAAGTTTTCCACTTCCAGTTCCACATGGTCTTTCTTCCTCCAGGCCTCCTCCAACATGCACCTGGCCTGGCTGAGAGCATCCTCTTGAGCTTTACGCTGGCCTGTTGCTTCCCTGCTGCTCTTGAGAGTGTGGATTTCCTCTCGTAGTAGCTTGTTTTCCTCCTCCAGAAGCTTCACGCGGCCTAAGTATGACTCGAGACGCTGGTTCAGCTCTAGCAACTGGTACTTTTCCTCCTGAAACTGGGTGAAGGGGATTCGGGCACCCAGAAACTCCATCTTAGAGATGTGGGAAGTGTCTCACTAGAACTGTGCACAGGCTGTGAAGAGCTGTTAAGTGGTTGCAATGACAGGCTCGAGGGTGAGGTCTGGACCACAGTCCCAGTGCCCAGCGGCTGAATGGACAGGGGCGTGAAAGACCGTCCTTTCATAGACAATGAGAAGGGGGAGGGCGAAGGAGTTGAGGAGGAGGGGTGGATGGACCGAATGCAGTGATGTAATTTGGAGAGTTAACTCTACCACTGCTGGATTACTTCCAAACCTGTACTACTTTCTTCCTTTCTTTCTCCTGTGGATCACAGCAGGAGATATTAGGCAGAATGTTAGGAACTGACATCCTCAGTCACCATTCACTTCTAGTGCATCTTTTTTTCTATACAGTAAAAAAGATTGATGACTGAGATTGTCTGTTTGGAACAACATGCGGGTAAATATTGACAGAATATTCATTTTTGGCTAAACAATCACTATAATTCTTGATGGTCTCTACATTGTCACATTATTTTACTGCCCCCTCTTGTGGCAAGATGGTGACACATCAGACAAAACAGTGTCCTGACAACCAGGTAGTGATGGGATAAACGAACCTTTTTAAAGCTTCGAATCAATTGAACATTGCAAAAATATTCACAGTTTCGAAGCGCTGGAAACACCACACTCTATGACGCCTACTGGTCAAAAGTCTGTAAATGCAACAAAAACTCAGGCTAAAACATGCGCAAAACAGCTTGTAAAAACCCATTGCAAATGTGTTATTGAAAGTGTAATGCATTAAGTACAATAAAAATGATCAAATACCATTAAATATGAAGTGTCCGTATAATATGTGTTTTTAAAAATATATTTTTATATTCGATTGCAGGGCTTGTTTTATTTGTTTTATGAAGAGCTTGTATATAGAGACCAGTAAGAGACTATTAACTACTTTTCAACCTTTTAATTACACAATGTCTCGGTAAAAAGGTCTACAAATGAATGACATAGCTCCTAAATCAGGTAAAAAACCATAGACGCTGTTCTTATCTCAATGCACTCACATAATTCACGGGTTTACAGAGAGCATCGCCCCCCAATGGCAAACCATTGAATTATTTTTTTTATTAAAGAAGAATGATTGAACATTACAAAAATATTGAAAGCAAACCATTAAAATTTCGAAACCTCGAAGCCTCGTTTTTTTTAAATCACGTGACGTTTGATACATGGTCCGAACCACTGTTTCTAAACAAAAGATTCACATAAGTTGTGCTGAGCATGTTTCTGTCAATGTAAATGCGACATACTGTTCATTGGCCGCTATAGGAAGAAGAATAACAAAGTACAGTAAACGGTAAAACTTTTTTAAAACTGCACTACAAACCAGTGTTCATATTTAAGATAAAACATTGATGGTTAGACACACTGTGACTAAACTAGACTAAACAAGCTGTTTAGCTAAAGTAGCTGGACACGGATGAGACCAGAAGCCATGACCCATTAAATTTACAAATGGCCATGCCCACTCTTATAGGAAAAATAAGTTGGATAGAGTTTAGGGTTCTTTATTCCCTCTCTTTTGTTTTTTTGAAATCTGTAACTGACACCTCATTACTGATTTTCTGGAGTTCAGTGATCCAACTAGTGAGGAGGTAACTCATCATTCTATTATAGAGGCCTACTGTCATTATTTTACATTAAATAAAGTTATTTTTTTCTTTGCGCAAAAAAGTATTCTCGTAACTTTATACAATTATGGTTAAACTTGAACTACTGATGTCAAGTCACATGGATTATTTTAATGATTTTAATGACGTGCTCACTATACGTTTTTGTGCCTTGACTGTGCAGGACCCTTGCTGTCTATGGAGGTTCAGAAAGCTTCAGATTTCATCAAAAATATCTTAATTTGTGTTCCGAAGATGAACAAAGGTCTTACGGGTTTGGAACGACTTGAGGGTGAGTAATTAATAACAGAATTTAAATTTTTGTCTGAACTATCCCTTTAATACTTTAAACACAGCTGTGTGCTTCATATTTTCAGTAAAACGATTATTTATTGAGATATTAAGACAAACAACAGCCAACCTAAATGCAGTCTTTTTATTGTAACTGAATAAAAAAATCACAAAATCAGCCATTCTTTCCAGTGAGTTAGTGAACATGACAAGACTAAACTTGAAACTTCCTCTGGCAATGCAAACCACAAAACGTACAACAGTTTATGCCATAGGACAGAGAAGAAAACAGTTTTGAAAGATGTCTCTTACTCTTTCAATAATAATTGACAATTTTATATTTCACTGTTAATAAACTTCTCTAAATGTAGAATGTCGAATGAACAGTACATAGAACTTCAGACATCTCTTCATTCATGAATATGATAGAAAGTATTAGTGTTGTAAATGAGGCAACATGTTCTGCTTTCTGACCAAATTCTGTTATTGCCAACTTCTGAATGCCACAAATGTCTCTGCGCAGTCTGACTGAGCAGATTTAATCATACTGCTGTTTTCTGTGTTTGGGGATTGTGAAGGTGAGCAGGTATGGAAGAGGAGTTGTGCTATTCAACAGTGGTCTTCAAACCAAATGACAATGACAAATCAAGTACAGGTATGTTTTTTTTTTTTTTTTTTTTTTTTTTTTTTTTTTTTTTTTCTGGTGATGGCAAACAAACACAAAATTTAACCATTAGCTAACCACAATATTTGCTCAGTTTGCTTGGAATATTTAATGAGTGGTTTATTTGTATTTTTTATGTTTAAATGCTCAGAATGTAAATAAATGAATGAATTAATGTTTGTCTTATTAATGTTAAAGTGCAACACTTAGAGGAGTCTGTATTGTATGCTGAGGTGAAAGTAAAGCAATCAACTTCAGAGACACCTCCTGAGACCCCAGGTAGAGATAAGTCAGAAAAAATACTATTTATTTTATTTTTTACACTATCAGATTTTTAAGTCCCTTCTGCTCACCAAGCCTGCATTTTTTTTATCCAAAAAAACAGCAAAAAGAGTAAAATTTTGAAATATTTTTACTATTTAAAATAACTGGTTTCTATTTGAATATATTTTAAAAGCTAAAATTTTTTTTCTTTTTTTCTCTTATTTGCTGCTTATTTGCTGCTCAAAAAACAGCTTGTTGAAAACAGCTGAGTAGAATTTTTTTTAAAGTTTCTTTAATAAATAGAAAGCTCAGAAGAACACCATTCATCTGATATAGAAATCTTTTGTAACATTACCATGTCTTTATCATCACTTTTGATCAATTTAAAGCATCCTTGCTAAATGAAAGTATTAATTTCTATAAATTCTTAATGTATTTTGAAATACATTGAAATAGAAAACAGTTATTTAAAATAGTAATAATATTTAAATCGTACTGTTTGACTAGAGTCATGCTATTTTCCTTTTCCTTTCTTTCCTGTGCAGCTGCAGATAATCTATTAAACAAATCAGTTTTGCCAGGACATGATTCTTTGACTGAAGGTACAAAAAGAACTATATCTATCATTTCATCTTAACAAAACAGAACATCTTTAAGTCTTAATTTGTCAAATGTGGCCATGTACTATCATGTGCTTGCACTATTGGACTCAAACTAGTGTTCCTCTCATTCAGAAAAAGACGCCGCCACTCCGATCTCTCCAGCGTATAGACGGGCTACAGTGTTTCTGGGGCT
The DNA here is from genome assembly GCF_049309525.1 of Garra rufa. Classification (NCBI taxonomy): domain Eukaryota; kingdom Metazoa; phylum Chordata; class Actinopteri; order Cypriniformes; family Cyprinidae; genus Garra; species Garra rufa. The sequence goes on from NC_133369.1 coordinate 22,126,845, forward strand.
GCTCTGCTTCCTCCTACTCACTGCATTAACAGCTGTCAGCGTTTTTAGTAAGGATAAGTACTTATTTATAAACAATACCAAAATATCATTTAGTGCTACATTTGCATGTCCACATTTAGTTGCGTTCTAGCCCTAAGCAAGGAAACTGAAAGACCATGTTAAAGTAAAAAACAAGAAGTGAATGAGTACTCCTGACGTAACCTCAAAATTTACAACATAGAAGTTCACAAATGCGTCAAGAAAAATGAAATGCTGCTGTGTGACAACACTGGAAACTTTTTCATGTGTTCTATTGTCTTACATCAGAAACGTGACACTTCCTTACAAACTGATGGGTGCAATATAAGCCAGTGGTGTCATAACTAAACTCCTAAATACTAAAAAAAAAATCACAGAACCACTGTATTATAGTTTAAAATAGTCTATAAGTACTTTAGATTTAACTAACAATTTTTTGTTTCTTTCTCTGCCTTGCAGACTACATTAACATGTCTAAATACAACAATATTCTGGTAAGAGCAAAGCCTGAACAACATACAACACAACAAGGGATAGTTTAACCAAAAATGAAGATTCTGTCGCCATTTACCCTCAAGCCTATATGCATTTAATAAAAGAAGATAGGCTACAACATTAAATATTTTGAACATTGGCACTATATTGGCAGCACTTAATGTAAACAATGCCACTGAGCCCTCTATTCAACTGTTACCCACATTATTCAAAATATCTTTTGGGTCCACTCCATACAGAATTTCATACAGGTTTGGAACAACTTGAGGGTGAGTAAATGATGACAGAGTTTTTACTTTTAGGTGAACTATCCTTTTAAATTAGGGGTCACACGATAAATGAATTCATTCTGCGATTTACACAAATGCATCCAAATTTCTTCTTGAATCGATTTTTTAGTTTTTAACAGCAGATGGCACTGCATGCTTTGGAAGCAGCCGTACTCCGCTTGCATTCAGCTCCTAATACGTCCTCCTTTACACACAAGATGAAGCGAACAAAGACTATTGAATAGGGACTTTGAAGCGAACCACAAGTGTTCACAGTGGGCTTTATGAACAAAAAAATTACAGATAATGTACTCAATCCCTTGTCATCCAAGATGTTAATGTCTTTCTTTCTTCAGTCTTGAAGAATTTTTTTTTTTTTTGAGGAAAACATTTCAGGATTTTTCTCCATATAATATATTTATGGTGCCCCCGAGTTTGAACTTCTAAAATCCAGTTTAAACGCAGTTTTAAAGGGCTCCAAACGATCCCAACCGAGGAAGAAGGATTTTATCTAGCGAAACGATGGATCATTTTCGAAATAAATTGACAATTTATATACTTTTTAACTTCAAATGCTCGTTTCTGCGATGCGCATGCGTAGTCTGTGTGTGATCCGGGCGCCTAGAGCGCCATCTGCTGTTACAAACTAAAAAATCTAATCCAATCGATTTATTCTGGCACCCCTACTCTAAATAGTTTTACATTTCCTGTCTCACTTTTAATCACAGAATATTACTTTATATAGGCCCTGCACACTAAAGAGAAAACCAGCAATCTGCAATTACTGGCAAACAAGGAAGTGCTGGAGCAAGAGAGAGCAAGGCTGATGACACAGGGTGAACAGATGAACACCACACTGCACTTAATACTAAAAAAAAGCTACTTTTTAGTGAATATGTACTGTCAGTCTACTGGAAACGGTAAGCTTTTTTACTGAATCTGGAATGGCGTCTAATGCAGTCTAATTCCCTGCAGTTAACCTGAGTTATTCTCCATCACAGGGGTCCAGTGTACACCTTGTCCTCAAAAGTGGATTCAGAACGGCTCCAGCTGTTACTATTTCTATAAACCCAAGCCCTGGAAAACGTGGGAAGGATGTCAAGAATTCTGCCAGGGATATGGAGCTCAGCTGGCCATAATAGACAATGTGGAGGAACAGGTACAGTGCCTTGCGAAAGTATTCATACCCCTTTGTTTTTTTACATTTGTTTTACAGTTTGTAATGTTGCTTAAATTGCTTCTTTTTTTTACATCAATATACACTCCATACACCATAATAGCAAAGCAAAAAACAGATTTTTTTACATCTTTGCAAATTTATTAAAAATAAAAAACTTCCATTGCATAAGTATTCATACCCTAATCTGGGACACATTAGATTTAGCTCAGGAGCATTCATATTGCTTGTAGATGTTACTACACTTCGAGTGAAGTTAACCTGTGGCAAATTTAATAATATAAAAGGTCTAACAGCTGAAAATGCATATCAGCCCTGAGGTAAAACTAAAAAAAAAAAAAATGCCTGTAGAGAGCTCAAAAACAGGATTGCAGCAAGCCACAGATCAGGGGAAAAGTTCAGAAAAAAATCTGCTGCATTGTAGCTTTACAAAAGCATCTAGTCTTCCTTACCCTTAATAAAGGTTTAAAACAACCAGGACTCTTCTTAGAGCTGGCCTCCTGGCCAAACTGAGCAATTGATGGAGAAGGGGCTTTGGTTAGAGTGGTGACCAAGAACCTGATGGTCACTCTAGTTGAGCTCCATGATCATATGTGGAGATAGGAGAAACCTACAAAAGGAGAAACATCACTGCAACACTCCACCGATCTGGGCTTTATGGCAGTGTGGCAAGACTCAGTCCTCTCCTCAGTGAAAACACTTGTAATTTGTAACGGACCCTCAGACTGTGAGAAACAAGATTCTCTGGTCTGATGAAACTCAATTCCAAGCATCATTAATGAAGGAAACCAGGCACTGCTCATCACCTGCAGAGCACCATCCCAAAACTAAAGTATGGAGGTATCAGCCTCATGCTGTGGGGCTGTTTTTCAGCTGCAGGGACTGAGGGACTCATCAAAGTAAAAAGAAAGCTCAACACAGAAAAACATAGAGATGGCTTTAAAGGGATAGTTCACTCAAAAATGAAAATTTGATAATTATCTGCTTACCCCGAATGCATCCAAGATGTAGGTGACTTTGTTTCTTCAGAAAAACACTAACGAAGATTTTTAACGAAAACCGGTGCAGTCTGCCAGCCTTATCATGGACGTGGATGGGCACCAAACCTTTAAAAGTAAACAAAAACATGCACAAACAAATCCAAATTACACCCTGCGGCTCGTGACGATACATTGATGTCTTAAGACACAAAACGATCGGATTTTGCGAGAAACTTAACAGTATTTATATCATTTTTTACCTTTGATACACAACCACGTCCATCTGTCATGAGCACGAGTTTGGCATCAGTCACGTCACATGTGCACGCGCTCTGGCGTAGAATACGCAAACGCCGGAAGGGGAAATCAGTGAAAAGTCCCGGATGAGTTTGCGCAAGCAAACGTAATCTTTTAGCTTTAAATCGGTTTAAACAATCAGGATACGCGCAAGCAGGGCCGGCCGCTGGCATAAACGGTCTATGCGGTTGTTTAGGGCCGCAACCACTAGAGGGGGGGCCACACGATCAGTGTGTGACTGGATTTTTGACCTTCTCTTTATTTTAATATATACTACAATCGCGGAAATATATCAGTTTAAACAGACGTATCAGTACAGGGGTGAAAAAAAAACTAGTAAAGTAAATAAGTAAGTTTGTGACCGCTCCGGCGCTCCCTCCTCCGTGCGTAACCATGGCAACAACGCAGCCGGCGCAGCGGTCAGTAACCGCGGCATTGTGGGTATCGTTATTTCGCAAATTAACAACACAAGAGATGGCTCCTAAAAGAAAATTAACTATTAATGGGTGTTCATTTGTTGCCTTTATTTATAGACCTTGTTATATGCAAGTTCATTGCTTTTATAGTGTAAATTTGTTGACTTTATTATTTATCATTTTGAATATTTTCCACTTATTAATCATTGCTATTTGTCAAAATATTTTAGTTTTTATTGGTGTTCATTTGTCATTGTTTTTACTTAAAAGCTTTGTTACATGCAAGTTATTTGCTTTTATAGTTTAAATATGTTGATTTTGTGATTTTGTTGATTTTGACTATTTCTTATTATTTGCAGTGCTTTCAAAATTTGATATATATTTTAATATAATGAGACATTGTTTTAAAATAAAGTAATATAGTTGTTGTTAATTCAAGTGCATGTGTGTTCATTCAGTTACGAGCAGTGGTGTTATTTGGGGGTTGCCCTGTGAGTGTTTTGGGGCCACACACAAAATCTTGCTTAGGGCCACCAAAATCCTAGGGCCGGCCCTGCGCGCAAGTAATTACCATTTTGAATAGCCACTATACCCACAATCTCTGTGCTCTGTGTAAACAATGAGTGTCGTATACATGCGACAGATCGCTTCCGGCGTTTGCGTATTCTACGACAGAGCACGGACAAGTCGGATGATCTCGTGCTCATGACAGATGGACGTGGCTGTGTATCAAAGGCAAAAAATGATATAAATACTGTTCAGTTTCTCCCAAAAACCGATCGTTTCGTGTCTTAGGACATTAATGTATCGTCACGAGCCGCAGGGTGTAATTTGGATTTGTCTGTGCATGTTTTTGTTTACTTTTAAAGGTTTGGTGCCCATCCACGTCAATGATAAGGCTGGCAGACTGCACCGGTTTCCATTAAAAATCTTCGTTTGTGTTTTTCTGAGGAAACAAAGTCACCTACATCTTGGATGCCCTGGGGGTAAGCAGATAAACATCAAATTTTCATTTTTGGGTGAACTATCCCTTTAATGAAAACTCATTACAGAGCATTTAAAACCTCAGACTGGGCAGATGGTTCACGTTCCAACAGAAACTAAGCACACAGCAAAAGTGGCTTATAGACAACTCTGTGAATGTCCTTGAGTGGCCCATCCACACAGCCTGGGCTTAAATCCAACAAACATTTCTGGAGAAACCTGACAGACAGACCCCATCCAAGGTGAAGAGTTGAGAAGAAAAATAGCAGATAATTGCCAGATCCTGATGTCCAAAGGTTGTTGCATCATACCCAAAAAGACTTGAGGCTGTAAAGGTGCTTCAACTAAGTACTGAGTTAAGAATACTGTATGAATACTTATGCAATGCACTTATTTCAGTTGTTTTATTTTTAATAAATGTATGAAGTTGTGATCATTCTGTTTTTTCTTAGTAATAATGGTATATACTGAGTGTAGACTGATGTGTACTGTTTTGAGTACTGTATGATTCCACATGATTATAACACTTCTCAACATATGGCAATTTAGGAATTCATCAATCAGCACACCGAATCATATTATGACAAATATCATGGGTACTGGATCGGACTCTCTAAAAACCAAGAAAATACTTGGGTCTGGACCACTGGCGCTAAACTTCAGGGAAGGTAAATGTAAAAAAATAAATAAAAGGAAAAGGATTTAAAAAAATATATTAATTAACAGTAATTATTACTGTAGTATTAGTTTTCTGTTCAACTGAAAATAATTTTCCTTTTGATAAACCATTAAAAAAAAACAATCAATAAAAAATAATGAATCGGTTACAGTTAAAATGCAATTATCTGATGCTTTCCGTATTTCCTTTCAGATTCTGGGTCAGTGGCCCCTCAGGAAGCTACAGGAACTGTGTTCTGTCAATGCCCAGCACAAACCCACTGAAAAGCTGGATATCAGAAAATTGCTACATGGAAAATAGATGTATCTGCGAAGTGGATGCTTTAACGTGGCCTACCTTCCTTCAAGCCCAACGAAACCAAAGTGACCCCTCAACATGAGCAGTAGACAGAACAAAATCCTCATCTCAAAAATAAGTTTATTTTACAAACTAGTTAAAGTTGTTAATGTTTCAAGTTACAGCTCAAGGAGAGACAAGCATACTGTAGGTAAATGACTTAACTTCACCATTCTTCCTGTTTGATCAAACAGCATCCAACTTTAATGCGACTGAAAAAACTCTTCATCCACACAAATCACTCCAAGCTCACAGTTCATCACATTTTTGTAATTATGGATATGCTATTTAATATGCATTATACAAATGTACCAGATTAAAAACATTTCATGTCACCTATGGGTCTCAAGCTTTAAACATTTACCATAATGTGCAAGAATAAATATGATGAATATGAGTGCTGTATAACAAACGTGATCTGAAAACGCTTGCCTGAACACAATTGTCTGATACTGGAGAACTGATCCTATAATTTCATCACCAGCCCAGATTCTGATCATCTCATTGAGTTTGTAATGAGTTTGGCTTCATACGAGTTCACTCTTTGCCCTTTTTTTTCTTTTTCTTCGGCACAGATTCATCAAACTGCACATTGTCTAACACCTCCTGTTCTTCCCTTTTGCTTCTTTTCTTTTTTTTGCTTTTCTTCCTGTCGTTCTCCTGTCCTTCTGTTTGTGTGTCTATTGTCTGTGCTTCGTTGCTAGTGTCCATCACGGTAGTTGAGTTATCCACATCTTCGTAGTGCTCCCTGGAGGATTTCTTTTTCTTTTTCTTTTTGGAGGCATTGTCAGAGGTTTGTTGATACTCAGTATTGCCCTCCTGTGGTTGTTTGCTGTGTGCGTCTGTGGAATCCTCACTGATCTCTTCTACCACTTCGGACCGTTTTTTCTTTTTCTTCTTTTTGCCTGTGCTATCATCCATCAGCAGGGGTGTGTCTTGCTCCTCTGATGTGCGTGTGAACTCTACGCTGCATTCTCCATTAACACAATCCTCAGGTGTTTCTTTTTCTTTGCGATTTTTCTTTTTCTTCTTCTTTGGCTCTGTATCTGCGATCATATCATCGTTCACAGAAGCACCATTAAAGTCTTTCCTATTTTTGGGTTTGCCATCCTCTGTATCGTTATTCGAAAGGATCTGTGTTGTTATTTTATCTTCATGGATGTTATTCTCTGATGGTTCCTCCTGCCTTTTTGATTTGTTGCGTTTTGTTTTTTCTTTAATATCTGAATCTTTCTCAGGGTTTTGACAATCTGTGCTGCTTATGGATGTTTCAGCAGTGTGGTTCTTCTTACCATACTTGTTTAAGAACTCCTGCTCCTGCTGGTTAAGCCGGGCCAGTTTAGCACTCATAGTAAGTCCATGTCTGGCTCCTCTATTCACACAACAAACAAATACAAATGCGTTTAAGTAACCAACATATCTAACACAGTGTTGTATATAATATAAATATTTATACTTGAGGAAACACACATATATATATAGAGAGAGAGAGAGAGAGAGAGAGAGATTTGACTTTTTGCTGTACTTTGGAACGAATAAGTGCAGACTTGGTGAGCAGAAGAGACTAAAATACATAAAAAAAATCTTACTGTTCAAAAACGTTTGACTGGTAGTGTGTATATATGATATGATATAGACACAAACACACACACACACACACACACACACACACACACACACATATATATATATGTATATATATCTTGATAATAGTTTGAATACTAAAATGATTACAAATAAAAAACTTCAATAAAAATGAAGTTAAAAAACTAATACAAAAATGACTAAATTAAATTGAAAACCAAAAATTTAAATGCTAATTCAAGATATTAATATTTTATAATATAAAAACTATCTATGATTCATGTCCTGCTCAAATCATAGTGCAAAACTGAAGAGATTAGAGCTTACTTGTGTGCTGTTCGTCCTCCACAAGCTTTCAGCAGATCTGCATCTGATAGGCTTAAAAGAGACAGACAGAAACACACAGATTTGAGCTGGCTGAAAGCATAACTCAACTTCAAAAGCATCTCTATTGCTTCTACATGTAGGCCTATATAACAAAAATGTAATAAATATTCAATAAAAGCTACAAGACTTTTTAAGTGTGTCAGGATTTTGTAATATTGGCAGCTCATACTTGGTAGTGCTGGAAAGGTCCAGTTTCTGGTCCTCATCTTCAGAACTGCTGCTGCTGTCATCTGAGTGAGAGATTTTTTCTAGCTTCTCACCTGACAGCAGCGTAGCTGACTAAGAACAGAGAAAGAACACTTTACAACAACTGCACAAAGCAAATACTGAATCGCTGCTGTATATTTTTATTTCATTGATTATTTGTACCTTGATAAAACATCCATAGAGCATGGACTTGGCTTGCTGAGCCTTGCGTGGCTTCTTGTTGGAGATCAATTCATCACTGCTGTCATCTGACTTCTTCACCTCTACGCCATTCTAAACCAATAACAACATCAGATGAGCCAACAAAACAAACATGTCCCCTTGAACACAAAACCCAGTTTTCTATATTTTTGAACAACTTTAAAATTGTTTCGTGTTTACTGAAGGAGAAATTACAGTCTTCTCACCCCTGCATTTCCTAATCTAGCTTTCTAAACAACTTGTAAATATTGTTAGGTCTGAGACAAACTTCTTGTTGTGTTTTGTTTATAAATGACTTTGGATAAAAGATAAATGAGTAAATGTTACACATAAAACTAAATTGCGATAAATATAGTTGCCAAATGTGATTTGTAAGGTTTACCAAAAAAAATAACACCTGCTTGATGATTTCTAAGTAATCGCAAAAATGTATTTAAATCCTCTTCACATGACTTACCTGCCCTGATTCCACAACCAGACTGGACGAGGCTTTGTTAAAAACGTGGTCCCACCAGTGGAAACTGAATTGCTCACCTTCCTTATGGCCAATCTGAATACAAAATAAATACAAACATTTAGTGCATATAAGTGCTATAACAGCTGGTAACTTCAAATCTCAAAAGCTAGATAAGTAAAAACTGTTTCGACTGAAAATTTAGATTTAATCACAGGAATAATTTACATTTTAAAATATATTCAAATAGTAAACAGTTATTTTAAACAGAAAAAAAATATTTTGCAATATTACAGCTTTTGCTGTATTTTGGATTTTAAAAGGGCTTGGTGAGCAAAAGAGAATTCTTTTAAAAAAAATCTTTACAAGACTGTAAACTGCAAAAGCTACAGAGTGGGTTGAACCAGTTAGAGCCCCATAACAATCCTTTATACATAACAATAAATGTTTAAAAACAAAACCATGTTCTCTCACTCACCCCTCCTTTATCACATTTAATTTTGACTTTAATAGCTTCTGAGATGCCATTCTCTGATCTGCCCAGACCTTTACCTACAACACAACAGTATAAATATTAGCATCACCAAACACACTTGGCATGTGTCAGTAGATTGTTTACACGGATATGTCAATGATTATGCCAGATAATAATTTCAATTTATATGAAAGTTAAGAAACGGAGTCATACAGTAACATAGACAGAATTGTGATGTATAAAAACGCCTGCATGGGTCGTAAAATCCGTTCTGATTTTACCTTTTTCCCATCCGTGTCGCAAAAGCTGCTTCTCAGCGAATTTTAGTCCTGTACTTTTTTCTTCGACCATATCTGCCATTTCCTGAATAACTTCTCAGAATGAGCACGTGAAGCAGTTCGGATCAGGCAACTTCACGTATAGCTGTTAATACAAAGTAATTTCTTAATCTGTCAAAGAACTACAAATCTAATAACACATGTAGGGCTCATTCCGCAAAGAGGAAAATAGGCAATAATCGCTACCACGCGTTCAGTAAGTGAGCAGACATGACACCGGCACGATTCGCAACTACAGAAAGCGAAAAGGGTCAGCGCTCTTTATTAACGAAACGCGTTTTCTGAAGGCAATATTTTGCTTACATATTTATATATATATAAATAATATTACCGTGTCTATGCCAGTGTTGGGGTAACGCAGTACAAGTAACGCGAGTTAGATTACGTTTTTCAAATAACTACTAAAGTAACGCATTACAAGAAAATATCTGAGTTACTTGGTTTTCCCATTAATGACTGACTCTTGCTCCCATGTTGAGAAAAATCGGTAATAAGTGCAGAGACGTTGTGTACGCTGAGTACATGATTTCTGTAGTTTTAGACTAAATGTGAACATACGTTTAGTCATCTCACTTGCACAATTTCCTCAAAATAAAATAAAAAACAGTGAAATTCAAACTCTGAATATCACACAAACCTGCAAAATGTAAAATACCCTGTTTTATTAACAATGTCTCTTACCTTCGATGACCCAATTCAACCATGCTATTAAACAAGTTATTATTAGATAAACTTAATCAACTAAAACATTTGTGCTGCATGTTTTTATTGCTGAATAGTGTTAAACTTTCTTCTCCTGTGTTCTACTGTACAGACATGAATTTACCTTTCATTCAGCCTGAGGCTTATTCATTTTACTTTTGGTGTGAAAGGGCTTTTATGTTTGCCAAAAACATAACTTTTTATATTAAAAACAAACGAGCACGCAGTTTTAAAAAAAGTAACACAAATGTAACGTAACACATTACTTTCTATAAAAAAAGTAACACAATAGTGTTCAACAACAACTTTCCCCAACACTGACCTATTCATGTAAAATTGTAAATAATTATACAGACAAACAAATACTAGAATAAACCAGACCCATAATATATTTACGCAGACACAATTTTGTAATATTTAGTCTCACACAAAACAAGGTATAAACAGTTATTTAATTAATTCTCTCCAGATTATCTACAACTTGTGCATCATTCACAAAATTAACATCTGAAGCAAAATAAAAACAAAATCACCCTCGTATAAAAATACTGTACATGCCCCCCCCATATGTTCATATTTTCAGAATATACAATCAATCTGTTAGAAACGATGTTGGTGTGAACCTGCTGGTTAGTGCTTTACAATGAAAAACACATTTTCTGCATCTTTTGACTATTCAAATATTTCATTTTGTGCTCAATAAAGGGCTATAAAATTTGCCCACCAATGGTCATACAACAATCAGGCCCTATCAGAACCTTAGCCGCTTTTGTGCTACAATTCTTCAACATTAACTAATGTCAGATTTGTGTGTTTGCCATGTGTTTAACACCTTCATATTTAGTGGATTTATACTTCATGTAACAGAGACCTTCCAAACCTTTGTCACCATATTAAAAATATGTCTTTGGGAGGTGTTAGTGCAAGACATGGCATTTATGTGCAAGAACTGGGTCTGTGTTTAAATGTACAAAGTCAACATGGCATATGGATGATCCTTAATGTCTGCAGAGCTCAGTCCTGCTCCTCATCCGTGGCAGACTGCTGCTCAGCTGCCTCGTCCTCTGAACTGGCCTGAGATGCTGACGTGTGAAACAGACGCATCAGGTCCCGAAATCTCCTTGAAACCTGCAGAGACACTAATGTTAAAAAAGGCAAAGACGGAGATGCTGTAAAGCAAAAAAGATCTCTGACTTTATAATTCTGGTACCTCACTGGCTGTTTTGTTGCCGAGCTGCTCTGACACAGCCTGAAAGGTGCTCTGATTAGCTCCTTGCTGCTGACAGGCAGTAAGGATCACTCGATCAGCCTCCCTATGAACCAGATGATAAAAGGCGGCCATGTAAAACACAAGCAACATCAGATGAGGTTAAAAAACAAGTCATGGTCATGATCTGTGGCTCTGGTTACCTTGTCCAGAGTATGACCCTTTCTCCACTGGGAGTAAGAGAGATGTTTTTGGCACACACAGGTGTGTCTAAGGCTGGGCTCAATGTGCTCTGCTGAGTGGCGTCTCTCTCTTCTGGTTCAGCTGAATTATCTTCATCCCTACTGTCTGTCTGTGCAGTTGTATGATGCTTCTCCTCTTCAGTTTTCTTCTCGTCATCTTTGTTCTGTATATTCTGCTCTTCTGGGACAGGGCAAGGGGGTCTCTCTCCTCCCTCCCATACAGGCCCATCACCATCTGCAGATCAGGTACATGTTTTTTTTAATGTTTAGAGTTTCCTGCAAACTGTTAGTATATTGTAGATATGATAATGAAGACTGCTACATTTTAAAACAAATATACATTATACTATACACAACCGGTCAGTCAAGTTTTTGAAGTTTTTAATGTTTCTAAAAAAGTCTCTTCTGCTCACCAAGCCTACATTTATTTGATCCAAAGTACAACAAAACTGTAAAATTCTAAAATATTTTTACCATTTAAAATAACTTTTTCTATTTCAATACATTTTAAAATGTAATTTATTTCAACAGTGTCACATGATTCTTCAGAAATCATTCTAATATGCTGATTTAGTGCTTAATATGCTTGATTTAGTGAAAAAAAAAAAAATCTCTTATTATCAATGTTGACGACAGTTGTGCACCTTATTTTTGTGAAAACCTACGATTATGAACACCTTTACGGTTACTTTAGATCAATTTAATGCATCTTTGCACAATAGAAGCATTCATTTCTTTGAAAAAACTAAAATTGCAGACCGCAAACTTGTGAACGGTAGTGCAAATAAATTAAAGTAAATTGTTCTTAAAAATTAAGAACAAGGAAAGATTATTAAAACAGTTTTAGAACTATTTAAGAATGCATGTAGATGCTGATTTTAATAATTAAAAAACTAACTAAAAGTAACTGAAAAATGAGAAATTAAATAAACCAGGCTTTACCATGATTTGGACTGTTTGCTCCACTACCAGTCTCATCTTTAACCTCTTTCTCTGCCTCTCCATCCTCCCCTTGTCCTCTTTCCTCTTCCTTTTCTTCCACTCCCCTTTCAGATTGTGCATCGGCAGATGGAAACGCAGAATCACGACTCTTCAGTACCTTAGAGCCATTAGTGGCCTGATCACAAAAAAAAAATGCAAAAATGTGAAAAATCACAATATGAGGAAACAGTTCCCAAAACATCTGAAGAATAAGGGTGGCAATTCCATATGTGTGACCCTGGACCACAAAACCAGTCTTAAGGGTCATAAAATACTCTGCCGAGATGTAACTATTTGAACATCTGGAATCTGCAAAATTAGGAAATTTACAAAATATCTTTGGCATAAAAGAAAAATCTCTCATTTTGACCCATACAATGTATTGTTGGCTATTGCTACAAATATACCCGTGCTACTTATGACTGGTTTTCTGGTCCAGGGTCACATATTTCAAGGCTTTGTTTTGTCAAACCACAAATAAGCACAGCGAGCACCTTGTTGCTATTACAACGTAAGCATCCCTTCCTCTTATGTCTGCGGTGTTTGGCATCATGGCTGGAGTCATGACAGGGACATGAGCAATCTTTCTCAGGCCAATCACAGTCCTGAACAAAAGCATAAGTTTAGCAACTAAACAAGAATGGGCAAAACAACTGAATTCACTAGGATGGGCAAAATGATAAAAAAAAAAAAAGACACCTTGTAGTTGCCATGTGTACGCATTTCTTTCCTCCTCCTGCTTCTGCTACTGATCTGTCGAATCTTATGTGACTCTTCATCCTCTTCGAGATCAGGCAGAGTGACTTCCTCAAATCCTCCCCATATAGCACCTCTAGAGCCCACACTCATCCCTGCTTCTCCATCTGTCCCAGTGCCCACGTCCTCCGGCCAAACCGCCTCCTCAAACTGGCCAGGACGTGCTGGGGGTGGACGCATCTCGTCAAAAAACATCCAAAATTCTCCCTGTAGATGCGTGTGGCCCTTAAGAAGGGTGGCCATCTGTGCTTTAAGCTGAGTTACAAAAGCAGAAATAAAGGGATTTAGAAAAACAAATAAACAATGAGCAGTCTGAATATTATTAGGTACTTACTGTGATGCTACAGACAGACAATTGATTCAGTAGTATCAAGAGATAGTTCACCCAAAAATGAAAATTACCCCATACCCTCAAGCCATTCCAGGTGTATATGACTTTCTTCTTTCGGACAAATAAATTGGAGTTATATTAAAAAATGTCCTGGCTCTTCCAAGCTTTATAATGGCAGTGAAGGGCTGTTAAGATTTTGAAGCCCAATAAAGTGCATCCATCAATCTATCATAAAAAGTGCTCCACATGTTGAAGGATTTCAATATAAGCCAAGAGGAGACTGGTTTTCAATCGCTGTAAACAAACTTGCTTCTCGCAAGACTAGCGTATTCTCACCAGTGCTTACGCTATGCCTACATCCTACATAATCCACTGGCATGCCACTCTCTCGTATACGTGCATATGACAGTTAGTGGAAACTAGACATTACGGGTTATAAAAAAGTTTTAAATATGTGACCCTGGACCACAAAAACAGTTGTCAAGGGTTAATTCAAAAATAAATAAATAAGAGATTTATACATCATCTGCAGCTTTTCATTGATGTATGGTTTGATAGGATAGGGAAATATTTGGCTGAGATACAAGTATTTGGAAATCTGGAATCTGAGGGTGCAAAAAAAAATCTAAATTTTGAGAAAATCGCCTTTTAAGTTGTACAAATTAAGATCTTAGCAATGCATATTACTAACAAAAAATTAAGTTTTGATATACTGACAATTTACAAAATATCTTTATGGAACATGATCTTTACTTAGTATCCTAATGATTTTGGCATAAAAGAAAAATCCATAATTTTGGCCCACATTGTTGGCTATTGCTACAAATATACCCTTGCTACTTCGACTGGTTTTGTGGTCCAGGGTCACATATGAATATTTTTCTTACACAAACACATCAATTTGCTTCAGAAGGCCTTTATTAACCCCCCGGAGCTGTATGGAGTACTTTTTATGATGGATGGATGCACTTTATTAAACTTCATAAAATCAACAGCCATTCACTGCCATTATAAAGTTTGAAAGAGCTAGGACATTTTTTAATACAACTCAGATTGTATTCGTCTGAAAGAAGAAAGTCATATACACCTAGGATGGCTTGAGGGTGAGAAAATCATGTGGCAATTTTCATTTTTTGGTGAAAAATCCAAACTTTTGAAGTGGTAGTATTCTTTTGAATGTTTGTGTATCTCTTTAATTTTATTCATGAATCCATCTATCCATACCTCTTCAAGCCCAGTAGGACTGAGAGGACTTCCACTCTGCAGTGCTCTCACGATTTTCTGGTAATGAGAAGGATTCTCCCCAAAACTGATCTCCAACTGACGCAGGAACCGACGACTCCTCTCAAAGGCTTGCTGCTCCTCAAACTGGGGATGGGAGAGAGAATATATAGAGTTTTGTTTCCTTATTTAGCGGTGACATTACTCAAATGACTGTAATTTGCACAATTCACTTTTCTATCTATAAAATGATTGTAATTACCAGTCCACACTCAAGAGCTTGCTCAGGTAAAAGGAAAGCAGCAAAGTCCTTGAGGAGCTCAGGCCAGTCTTTGAGCAGAAGTTTCAGCTGGGAGAACAACTCTACAACACTGCGACTCTCCTCTGCCTGATCAAACTCATAAAGCAGCCCTAAAAACTCCTCCACCTTACCAGGAATGTCTTGCAAGGCCTCACGCACCTACAACAGCAAAAAAAAAAAAAAAAAAAAAAAAAACGGAAGATGAGAGAAAGAGACTAGTAATGTAATGCTAATGAGTCTAATGAGTCTGACCCTGGTAAGATAAGCCTGGGCAAAAGCCATATCTTTGCTCTCTCTCATTGGATCGTTGTCTAAGATGTGGTCATCGTACAACAGCAGCAGCTTTGAGGCATCTTTACTTCCTCGTTCCTGACGCCGACCACGCTTCAGACTTCGAGGGGGTGGGCGACCACGGCCTGCAAGAGTAAATAAACTGAATCAACCGAACCACTCATATTGAGCTCAATTCAACCTGACATCACTGAAAACAACACAATCAGGTGTTAAAAGTTGTGCTGACCTCTTCCACGGCCCCCTCCTCTCCCGGTGATTTGTGGAGGATCGTCGCCGGGCAGCACTTCTCCCTCAGGAAGCTTTCCACCTTCTCCTTCTCCTGCTTCCAACTCATCACCCTTCATCGCACCATCATCCTCATCCTCGGAGTTCTCCTCCTGCGAATTCTGGGATGCAGGAGAGTTTTGGGAGTTTGGGGAGGTGGGGGATGTTGGGGATGTGGGAGAATTGTCCTCTTCAGAGTCTCCCTCTCTGCACAACCTCCTCTCTGATGCCAACCAGGTCAACTTCTCCATTGTCTCCTACAAAGAAGAAACAGATTAATAAACCTGCAGAAAGTAATAGAATAAAATGACAGTTTATTTTTGTCGACAACAATATTTTCAAGCTTTTAATTATAATTAGTGACGCTCCGATTGATCGGCCATTGATCATGATTGGCCGATATTGGCTTAAAATAGCTTGATCGGCGAACCTCAAAAGCGCCGATCAAAAAAGCCGATCACTTGACGTAAATCTTTTTCTCACGTGCATGCAGGGCGCACAGGTAAACAACAGCAGAGCGGAGCTTACCAGTTGCAACATGAGTACTAAATTCCTTATTCGTTTTGTAAGGGTAGTCTTGTTATTGGGCATGTGACTAAGTTGTACGTGTACAGAGCGCTGACTGTAGTTTTGCTGGAGACGTTTACTTTCGGTTTCATTCTCTGCTATTTTCAATATAGTTAATTTAGAGTTAGTTTCATTTCTACAAATGGTGCAAACCCTGCTAGATTATAGATAAAAGATTCCCATTCCCCCACCATTCTGTGATCGGCAATCGGCAGATCATTCATAATCTTGGTGATCGGTAATCGGCCCCAAAAAAGCTGATCGGAGCATCTCTAATTATAATACTTCACATCACATTTAGGAATGCATGATATATTAGTACCAAATCGGTTATAGATCTATTTATTGGTATCTGTTTTTTATCGTACACTACCAGTCAAAAGTTTTTGAACAGTAAAATTTTTTGTCTTTTAAAGATGTCTCTTCTGCTCACCAAGCCTGCATTTGATCCAAAGTGCAGCAAAAACAGTATAATTCTGAAATATTTTTACTATTTAAAATAACGGTTTTCTATTTTAATATATTTTAAAATGAAATTTATATCTGTGATTTCAAAGCTGAATTTTTAGCATCATTACTCCAGTCACATGATTCTTCAGAAATCAAACTAATATTCTGATTTGCTGCTCAAAAACCATTTTTATTATTATTAGGGATGCACCGATCCTTATCGGCCGATCATGCTTGCACGTTTTGTCAGTAAAGCCGGTTCTGTAATCAGCGGTAAATGCCATCAGGTGCGTGATTTCACGTTGAGCCGTATATACTACACACAGCCGTTGTTTACCGACGAGCTGTGCAAATCATTGTTCATTATCAGTGTGAATGTGCGCAGCTCGTCAGTGAACAACGGCTGTGTGTAGTATATACGGCTCAACGTGAAATCACGCACCTGATGGCATTTACCGCTGATTACAGAACCGGCTTTACTGTGATCGGCCGATAAGAATCGGTGCATCCCTAATTATTATTATGTTGAAAACAGCAGAATTACAATTAGAGTAGAATTTTTTCAGGTTACTTTGATGAATAGAAAGTTCAGAAGAACAGCATTTATCTGAAAAAGAAATCTTTTGTAATATTATAAATGTCTTTATTATCACTTTTGATCAATTTAAAGCATCCTTGCTAAACATAAGTATTAACTGACTCCAATCTTTTTAATGGTATATAGTGTATAATGTTACAAAAGCTTTTTATTTCAGATAAATGCTGATCTTTGGATCTTTCTATTCATCAAAGAATCCTGAAAAAAAAACTCAATTGTTTTAAATATTGATATTAATAAAAATAATAATAAAATTTTGAACAGCAAATCAACATATTAGAATGATTTCTGAAGGATCATGTGACATTGAAGACTGGAGTAATGATGCTGAAAATGTAGCTTTGATCACAGTAATAAATAACATTTTAAAATATATTCAAATAGAAAAACAATTCCAATTTTAGTATTTTAGTTTTAAATTAGACAAACCTGAAGCTCTGGAACAGACAACACAGATTCCTCCGATGCTGATGACATCACTTCCTCTTCATCTTCATCCTGTGTGAGGTCATCGAAATCCTCCTCTTCTTCATCCCTCTCTCCATCACCATCTTTCTCTCCATCTCCATCCTTCTCTTCCCGTCCTTTGTCACCATCCTCATCTGTTTTTCTGCCACCTTCTCCATCACCGTCCTTCTCACCTTCCTCTTCTTCACGTTCTCCATTTCCCCCACTTTCCCTGTCCTCGCCTCGTCCCTCCTCGTTCCCACTGCTCTGATTCTCTCCCCCACTGGACTGTTGCTCCTTCCCATCACCAGTGCTGTGTTTGCGCACTTCTGGTGTTTCTTGTTTACGGGTGGCAGATTGGACAGGAGGACACTCTACAGTATCTGTCTCTACTCTCACAGAAGCTTCAGCAACATCATCCGTGCTGGTCAAACTGGAGATAGGACTGCAGGAGGACTCTGAGAGTGCTAGAAGAGGACTACCAAACAAAGCACCCGCCATTTCCTCTTCCCATCTGTCTCCAACCATTTCCTCAACCTCTTCCTTTCTTTCCCCAGCATCTTCTCCTCTAGTGGCTGGTGTTTTGATGTTTGAAGACACCTCAGTCCTACCCTTGTTATTTAGGACTACAGAGCCAGTAGGAATGTCAGAACAGTTACTCTGCTGGGATACATTTCCTGGTGCACCTTCAACAGGAAGCGAAGCAGGTTGGTTCAGAACAATGGAGTCTTGGGGCAGAAGTACAAACTGAGGAACACCTGTAGATGAAATGGTTTGAACCAGTACAAACTGAGAACTGTCTGCTGCTGGTGCTGCTGTCAGAGGAGACAAGACAGTCCTTTGACTATTTTCCACACTATACTGTATAGAAGTGACGCCCTTTATGGTTTGCAAAGAGCCACATTGGGACCTCTGTGGCGTCTTTCCAGTGTAGGGATTTGAGGTGTTTTTCAAGGCCTGTGTCCCAGGGACTAACTGTATGACAAGATCCTGAGAGGGAGATGTGACCAGTCTGTTTGTGGCAGCATTTTCATGAGCTTTGACAACAATTAAGTTATCTGGTGAAAAATTCTGTGTGACATTTAAGGATATGGTCTGATCCATGATGACAGCAAGGTTGCCTGCATTTCCCATACTCCCAGATGACAGGGGCAATAGCTGAGGGGCTGGTTTCAAAGGAGCAAGTTTTCTAGGCATAGTCCGTTTCTTGTGTTTACTGGACGTCTGCTGCATGCCACACGTCCTGGTTGTCCGAGTACTAAGTAGAGGGATGTCACGTGGGGATATCTGAACTACAGTGGGGGACAAGTTGGCAGGAGGGTGTGCTGGATTACCAACCCCCAATTCTGGAGTAACATACTGGAAGTTAACAGGACAAGAGGTGCTTAGCGGGACAGTCCCATGGGCAGGAGTCAAAGGGGGCTGAACAGATGGGAACATCCCATTTATAGGAGTTCTGGGTGCTTGGGTCAATAATATTATGCCATTTGCTGGAAGTGGTGTAGAGATGTTGTTCAATACATTTCCTGAACTTGTGGGACATGGAGGGGCTTTAGCCAGCGGAGCAAGAGTAGGACGGGCGAAACCATATAGAGGACGAGATTTGGGCTGTGAACGGCGAATTGGTCTCTGTGAAGGGTGCAGATGCAAAGTGACACCTTTAGGGAGGAACTGTGGGTAGTGTGTTCCTTTTGGGAAGACGAGGGTAGGAGATTTGGTGGAGGTGACCTTCAAACTGCTCTGACAAACTGCCCTATGGATGTGTGGCAAGCTTTTCTGTAAAGAAATGTGAAGAATGGTTCTGTAAAGAATGGTTTTAGTGAAAGAGTGTATGGCAGTGATTCTCAACCACATTCAGAATGGCCCAAAAAGTCTTAAAGGTATAGTTCACCCAAAAATGAAAATTCTGTCATTAATTACTCACCCTCATGCGGTTTCAAACCCGTAAGACCTTCGTTTATTTTTGGATCACAAAAGACAGATATTTTTGATGAAATCCGAGAGCTTTCGGACCCTGCATAGACAGCAAGGGTCCTTCCATGGTAAAGGCCCAGAAAGGTTTCAAGAAAATAGTTAAAACATTCTAACAAGAATACTTTTTGTGTGCTGTTGACGTAGAACACGTGTGCTCTGTTTACGTGCAGAGGAAAGTGCCCGCATGCATCATGATACTCTCCAAAATGGCACTACGGTGATGCAGGACAAAAAATGTTGAATAAAGTCCTTATTTTAGTTTTTTTGCACTCAAAAAAGTATTCTTGTAGCTTTATTAAAATGATGCTTGAACCACTGATGGCACATGGACTTTTTTGTTGATGTTCTTCGTACCTTTCTGGGCCTTGAATGTGGAAGGACCCTTGCAGTTTATGGAGGTTCAGAAAGCTCTTGGATTTCATCAAAAATGACAAATATTGTCTTTGAAGGTCCTCCTAGGAGCCTTGTAGCCTTGTTAAGGTTGAGAACCACTGGTCTAGGATGTTGTAATACCTTCAGCCAGTTGGGCATGACGTCTTGCTCTCTCTCCACTGGAGGGCGCTCCTCTCCAGGCCTCACAGGTCTGCACAGCACCGGCAAAGGAGGAAGCAAACGATTCTGGCAGTAAAACTGAAAAAAAAAAAGAAAAAAAAAAACCATTGTCATAATTCATCATTATTAAGTATAAGCATTTTAATTTCTGGTTTCTAAAGGTTTTGAAACCATAGACCACCAATCATGGCTCAATTTATATACTAGTGTATATGTAGATAGGTAGATGAAAAGATAGATCACCTTGATGATGTTGTGTGGGGCCCTGGGGGCCACCATGTCCTTCACACGCACACGCAGCTGCTCCTGACGCTTGGGCCGGATCAGATAGCGGCTCATCAGGTGATATGGGAACTCTGTTTGAGCAAAGTGCTTTAACCCCAAGGCTAAGAGACTGTAGAGAGGTGAGAGCAGGGGACAAGAAAGAGGTAAAGGGTAAACTGGGTGAAGGTATGACTCACTGCTTCGTTAAGTGTTTGCTAGGTGGTGTCAGTTGACTAAACTCCACAAAGTGCTTGTTTTGAAACATGACTTAGCAAAAAGCCCATATTAACATTTCTTCCTTCACTGAACAATTCCAGTATTATTGGTGTGACATTTGCACACTGGACTATTTCCCAGACATCTCAGGCTCTGTTTTTTTCCCCCACCTTGGATACAGAAATACATTTGCACTATTGTAGAACCAAGTTTTTAAAAAGTGACACTTGATGATATACTACATATAAATAATGCAATTATTTGTATATTAAAACATTTGCCCCCGGTTTCACAGACAAGGCTTAAGGCTAGTCCCAGCCTATTTAAGCTGTCTCAACTGAAAATATTTAGCTCTGACATATATGACCCTGGACTACGTAAGCATAGGTATATTTATAGCAATAGCCAAAAATACATTGTGTGGGTCGATATTATCTATATTTCTTGTATGCCCAAAATCATTAGGATATTAAAGATCATGTTCCATAAAGATACTTTGTAAATATCCTACTGTAAATATCTCAAAACCTAATTTTTGATCAGTAATATGCATTGCTAAGAACTTAATTTGGACAACTTTAAAGACAATTTTCTCAGTATTTTTCACCCTCAGATTCCAGATTGCAAATAGTTGGATCTTAGCCAAATATTGTCCTATCCTAACAAACTATACATCAACCAAAACTGGGCCTAAGACATTTACTCCCATGACGGAACCTAAATGGGGTAGACAGTCAAAGCCATTTACCAGTCTTCTCCTTTTGTATAATAATGTTTGCTGCGTGGGGGATGGAGGACCGGATCCAGCCTGCAGTGTGGTAGAAGCTCTGGGTACAGAAATGCAGAGCGTGTGGCGAACAACCATGCAAGACCAGCAGGAAGCAATGGGTAGGGATGAGCTACAGAAACAAGGAAAACATACTGTCATCATATAGACATATACACATTTACACATGTGCAATTGATTTGATTAATTGGGTCATATGAAATACATACGAGATGCCTAACCTGCGTTCGGGCGAATGGGTTTGGGAGGAAGATACAGAGGAGAAGGACACTGCTTTAACTCCTCCAACAAGTTGAGGGAGGACTGCAAGTTACACACTCTAAACATGCTTCTAAAACCTGGATTAACCACTGATCTCTCCTCTTCTGCTCGCTCTGCAAATGACAGCAACTCCCCCTGTCAACACAGGACAAGAAACAATTATTGTAAAATTACAACAACTTATTACAACAACTCTCAGCAATTTTTAAGAAAATACTCAAATTTGATTTTGATTTATAAAGTGATGGGTTAAAAGTGTTAAAACTGCTTTATCATATCAGTGTCTGCAATTTTTTTTATGGAAAACATACCATCTGTAACAAATTACACCTTAATACTCAGTAGAAGGAAGAAAAACATGTTTTAATTTTACTGCTTTTTGACTTTCAAAAGATGATAAATAAGAATCTAACAACACTTGTAAACCATGTTCAGCAGTCTTTTCTTGAGCCTTAAAGGAGAAGTTCACTTCCAGAATGAAAATTTTCTTATAATTTACTCATCCCAATGTCATCGAAGATGTTCATGTATTTCTTTCTTCAGTCAAAAATAATTAGGGTTTTTGAGGAAAACATTCCAGGAATTTTCCAAAAAGTACAAAAATGTAATTCAAAAAAAAAAAAATTAAAGCTGCAAGCAGCGATGAACGGGCCCTCGCCATCTGCGCAGTCGCCATCCCGATAGCATCAGAAAAACGGTGCCCAGTTGGCACATGCATTCACAGTAACCCTCTGCCAGATTGGATTTTTCTTGCTTGTTATTATTAGCTATACTTCTACAATATTTCATTTTGCACACTACTAAATGCTCCTAAAACACCATGATATAAAACTTTTATGCATAGCTTCTGCACTTTGAGCATGTATTGTTGTTTTAAGGGCATTTTACAATGATGAAGAATATTTACCTTTACACCTTTCATTACTACATAAGATAACAAAAGAAGTTGTTGTATTTTACGCAGGACTGCTTTATCTAAGCCAAACATTCATATAATGTATCTCATAACCTTGTACTTTAGTTACATCTGATCAAATGCCTGAAATGTAATGAACAGCAGCTATGCTAATTATTCTCCTTTTGATTTTCTATTTCTACCTCAGGATACCAATTCTGAGCTAACTTGATATTACTCGAGCACCAGTTTAAATCTAGCCTTTTAGAAAGATCTTTGATGACTCCAGCACATTTGAAGATAAAAACCTAACCCCTGCAAGGACTTCAGATAATGCCAACTGTGAACCAATATATAAAACTGCTACATTTTCCCTATATTCTGATGATGAAGATAAGAACATGTAATTCATAATGGTAATAAAATGTCCACCATTTCTGCTTAAATGTCATCATTACCTATCTGTACAATTTGAATTTGTATGTAGATATTGCTTTGCTGGTGACTCCTGTTATAAGACATCACTCTTAAGCGCTACATAACTAAGAATCAATTAGGAAAACAGTGCCCAGTTGGCACATGCATTCAAAGTAACCCTCTGCCAGTTTGGATTTAAAGTTTACAGAATTGAAAGGGTTATACTTTAAAATCAACACACAGACACATACACACAATATATAACATTTTGTCATCCAGTTTCATTTGTTAACATTAACTATATTAGTTAACATGAACAATAATTAAATAGCATTTATTAATGTTAAAAATTAAGCTAAAATAAGCATCCTTACATTATTAAAATGAAAATTTGTATCTTTTAACATTAGTTTAAGTACTGTGAAATAATGAATTAACATGAACATACAAATATTTTTAACAAATATATATATATATATATATATATATATAAACTTGTCTTAAAATCTTAAAATTGTATAGTTTTCAGATGTTTTGAACAGATAACAGTTTGTTTTGTTGTCAAAGTTTGTCTTGAAATTGTTAATTATAATTTTATACTCAATAAATAACACTATGAAAATAATAACACTATGTGTGTTTGATTAGGGTTGGAGCTAAACTCCTTGAGTTGAGAACTCCTGATGTAGAGCCCTCTGAAGCTGCATTTTGGACCTTTAACTCATTAATCCCCATTGAAGTCCACTATATGGAGAAAAATCGTTTCCTCAAAAACCTTAATTTCTTTTCGACTGAAGAAGGAAAGACACGAAAATGTTGGGTCATATGGGGGGGGGGGTTGAGTAAATTATCAGGAAATTTTAATTCTGAAAGTGAGCTTCTCCTAAAAAGTTTATATAAAAAAAAACAAGACACTTGCGTGTTTAATCCCAAATTTTCTTACCAGGAAATGTTTGGTGGTTTGAGCTTCACTCTGTAGTGCCTCCACTGGGTTGCACAGCATGTTGACCTGTGTTAGTAACTGGACATGCTGCAGAGGGATGAAAAAGAAAAAAAAACTGTGTTAAACCTTAAACCAAAATTAAATCATTTCAAGATAACAAGAGCCTTAAAAAGGTTTCCCCTAAGCATTACATAAATCACACTTTTCAGACAAAGAGCAACAGCTTTTTGGCAAAAGACTAGATTCTTGTGACCAAGGTAAATTAAGTAAATTAAGCATGTTCATTGTGTATGGTGGTGTTTAAAATTCTCTTACTTGCTGAATTTGCTGCTGCAGTTGTATTCTTTGAGGAGACGTGACCATCAAAGGACAGCTGGGCTGCACAAGAACCATGCCAGGCCCAGATGCATGTTGGGTGGTCCGAACCTGGTTCTCCCGTCGCTGCTGCAAAGCGTCCAGCTGCTCTTTAACTGTCCGCCTGCATGCTGTCAACATGTGAGCCAGCGGCTCCTCAAACCTGATGACAAATAGAAACAGTGAATGGGATGTTTTTATATGTGCACAAGAAGCATTGATAATTATTTCAAAACAAAAATCTGTTGAACTACCATTCTGATCAAACAAAAATAATTTTAAATATTTTTAATTAGTATTCTTAATTAGGGATGCACACAGGCCAATAAACAAGATTTTACTTCATCGGCTGTTATTGGATACTGGCTATTTTATTGTACTTGCTTATTTCCTCATTTCATGTATGTAGATTACCATTGTAGTCTAAATTAAAATCTTTAAAAATAATAATGCAAAAACACTTCCAAATGTAATCTTTATCAAATCTGAAAATAAATATCCTTTTTTCCCCAAATATGATCATGTTGCAATGTTTAAATTTGCTTATTGTTTAATCCAATTTTATTTTAAATTTAATAAGACAAAACAGTATGACATTTTATTATCCACTATTTATCGATCAGCCACAAGATCTGCAGAACATACCAAAATCTAAAAAGTATTAATAGTAAAATATTAATAAAATTTTTCCTTCAATGTGGAAGTAAGCCTATGGGTGAGGTTTACAGTTTATTATCAGCTATAGGGAAATAACGGGACGAATAACAACATGCTGTAAACGGTAAAACTGTTTGCATCACAAACCAGTGTGCTCAAAATTAATACATTAAAATAATATGGTAAGACACACCAATTTGCAATATCAAGCAGCTAAACACCTGTTTTGTACAGCTAAAAATAGCTGGACGCAGATAAAACCAGAAGCCAGACCCATAAAATTTACATATGGCCATGCCTGCTCTTGCTGGAAAAATAAGATGGATTTAAAAATTTAATTGATTTTATCAAGAGAATTATGGAATGAACAAAAGCAGGCATTCCATACAAAAAAGGAGCCAAACCTAAATTAAGTGAGCACTTTTGACAGCTGCATATACTGTATACTAATTTTATAATAGTAGAATTATGACTCATCGATTTGTATAATTTCCTTTCCATAAATGCTGACATTCATTAAAAATCAAATCATTGTTACATCAGTCAACAAATAAGCCGGGGAAATTAAACAGACCAAGCCTATTATAGTCTATGTACCCTAGGTGAATGACCATTACAGGGACATTGTGCACACACACTCACTATCAGTGTGGAAAAGACAGCACAGACGTCAGTGTACCTCGTTAACATTTAAAAAACCCCATCAACCACATCTCCGTCTGTAGCCAGAGCACAGTGACGCACGTGGATCACATACACACACTACAAGCTGTAATGGCCCCTTCTCAGGGTAAATAATAATCTGCAACAGTGTGTGACTTGTCCATCTCAAGACAGTTTAGTGCTGATTGACACTGTGCTATTTCCGTAACAGCTGTAATTACATTTATACTTAAAGAACACAGAGGTGACAAGCCTGATGTGACAGGTTTTAAATGAGGGCTCAGACAGGTACTGTTGTTGATGATCATAACATCAGAAAAAGGGGCATACAGTTTAAGGGCTGCCCTTTCAGTAGGTGTCAGAGGTTTGTTTTGTGTGTGCGTACGTGCATGTAGCTGCTATGTTTTCCAGTAAATGAGCTCTATTTAAAGCATGTGTGCCTGGATTCTGCACGTAGCACAGGCATATGGTGAAATCTTTTCAACACGTGACCTGCACCTGTACAGTACTCAGTGGTGGGTAAAGAGTGTGTGTGTGTTTAGTCTATAGTGAAAACGTATATGTAGCTCTTCAGTGTCCATTCTGTGTCCTGGGACTATATTGAAACAATTGGACACATTAGAGCAATTCTCTGCCTCCCTACCCAAACAGATAACAGCACTCCTCTGCTGCTCTGTCCCAAAGGGAGGACTCATTTTGAGAATGTATTTACAGTTCTCCTTGCTTTGTACCTCATATAAGTCAAAATACAGTTTTCTATACAGTTGAGGTCAAAAGTTTACGTACACCTTGCATAATCTGTAAAATGTCAATTATTTTATTAAAATAAAAGGGATTATACAAAATGCATTTTATATTTTATTAATTACTGACCCGAATAAGATATTTCACAGAAGACATTTACATATAGTCCACAAGAGAAAATAATAGTTTAATTTATAAAAATTACCCCGATCAAAAGTTTACGTACGCCTAATTCTTAATTCCGTGTTGTTACCTGAATGATCCACAGCTGTTTTTTTGTGTTTAGTGACAGTTGTTTGTGAGTCCCTTGTTTGTCCTGAACAGTTAAACGGCCTGCTGTTCTTCAGAAAAATCCTTAAGGTTGCACAAATTCTTTGGTTTATCAACATGTTTGTGTATTTGAACCCTTTCCGACAATGACTGTATGATTTTGAAATTCATCTTTTCACACTGAGGACAACTGAGGGACTCATATGCAACTATTACAGAAGGTTCAAGTGCACACTGATGCTTCAGAAGGAAAAATTATGCATACGTTTTTTTAATTTAAAGATTTAGAAAAAAAATTATATTTAGGCAAAATAAGAAAAATGTACACATCTTTATTCTGTTCAAAAGTTTACACCCTGGGCTCTTAATGCATTGTTTTTCCTTCTGGGGCATCAGTGAGCATTTGCACCTTCTGTAATAGTTGCATGTACATCCCTCAGTTATCCTTAGAGTGAAAATATGGATCTCAAAATCATACAGTCATTGTTAGAAAAGGTACAAATACAAATACACAAACATGCTGAAAAACCAAAAAAAAATGTAGGACCTGAAAGATTTTTTGAAGAACAGCAGGGCAGCTTAACTGTTCAAGACAAACAAGGGACTCATGAACAACTATCACGAAACTTTTTATAAATTCAACTATAATTTTTTCCTGTTGACTATATGTAAACATCTTGTATGTGAAATATCTTATTCAGGTCAGTACAAAAAAAATGTTGGTAAAATAATTAACATTTTGCAGATTCTGCAAGATGTATGTAAACATTTGACCTCAACTTTATATATATTCATATTGTTGAGTCCTACACTAGTGTGTGCTACCTAATGGCTTGAGGGACATTGAATTGTGGCGCGTCATTGGCCTCCTCATCACGTTCCTCATCTTCTTCATGACCTTCCTCATCTTGTTCGTTGGCAGCCAACTCATCATGGAACTATAAAATAGCAGGGAAAATGAGTGAGGACTGATTGGATTTAGTTTGCTCATGTTAGTGTTAAGTCCTCTTACCGTCTCAAATAGCTCTTCCATGAGCTCATTGACTTCCTTCTCTGCAAAAGACAGATGAAATCATTACTTAAAGTAAATACTTCAACCTGAGTGTTTTTTTTTATTATCCAACCTACAACCTGTACAAAACTCACTTGTGATACGAACAGCACGATCATTTCGATAATCCTCCAAATCTGGCTCATCCAAATCATCTAGAAAGTTATATTCAGGGTCGTCATCTTCATCAGCCTCTTCTGAAATACAGAGAGAATCTTTCAAGTGAGGGTACACATGTAGAGCAGTGATGCTGAGAGGGAATTGGGGAAAAGGTCAGGGGATGAAAAACAGAGTGGAAAAAACATAGGTAGTACTTAACCGCTGACAGACACACACACATTAAACTAGTCTCACACTCAGTGGAAGCCATTAAGACATTAAAGAAAAGTGCTTTGACAGCACCTGTCTGAGTGCAACAGCCATGATAATGATTTGTTTAAAGGACACTATCGCACTTGGAGGTTCAATGGTTCAGCCTAGGTCAGTAAACAAAAATAAGAGGTGTCAAAAACAGCCCCAAATAATATTATATAGACTACCATTTAAAAGTTTGGGGAAAGAAGTATTTTATGCTCAAAAATGTTGCATTTTTTGACCAAAATTACAATATCGTAATATGTAAAATTTTATTTAAATTGAAAACTGAACAAAACTACAACTGAACTGTTTTCCATTTTAACATTAAAAAAACAAAACAATTTATTCCTGTGACGACAGCTGAATTTTTAGCAGCCATTACTCCAGTCTTTAGTGTCACATGATTTTTCAGAAATCATTCTAATATGCTGATTTGGTGCTTAAGAAACATTTCTTAAAATACTCTTTTTGTTAACATTCTGTGCAGTAGATGCTACACCTGCTGACCTTCATTGTCCAGGTTAGAGGTCATGAGTCCTTGCAGCCATTGTGTCCATTCACGGTCCTCTGGCGTTGAGACGTTATCGTACATATCTGGTGTGATGTCTGGAGCACACAGCTCTGCCTCCAGCTGATCCAGAGGGATGTCTCTCAGTGGACGTTTTGACCGAGTACGACAAGCTACCAGACTGTCACCCGGTTCCCCTCCACCACCATTACTCAAAGCCTTTGGCAGACAGACAGACACACTGATTTTAGAGAGAAAACCATATATTCTAGGCAGAGAGATTTTTTTTGTGTATGTGATTTGCTACCTGGTAGGGCTCCATGCAGAGAGGACTGAGTTCAAGTTCTTTATCCACAGCATGTAGTTTCTCAATGAAGGGGTCAGGGGACCTAAGGGACCGTGAGGGGCCAGAGGATTGAGGAGGTGGGGCAGGAGGACCCATAGGCACTGCTTCAACTCTCAAGTGCCTGGAGAGCTTGGGCTTCTGCAACAGGGATAGAGGAGGAAGAAAAAGAGACTTAAACCTTGAACAATGTGCTAAAAGAATTAAATATAAGAGTGTATGTAATATTGTGTGAAGTACCAGTCTGGGACTGTTACTCGCATCATCACATCGGGGAGGTGTATGAGAGGACGAACGTCTGCTGCCACGTGGTGAGGAGGCCGTGCTCTCCACATCACTCTCCAAAAAAGTCTGAAAGAAAATTCAAATATGTTCTTTAATAAATCAGTCAAAAGGCTGTTACTGTAGAACTAGTAATTTTGTACAAATTTACTTTTGTAGCTTTTCTTATTAAATATATTTTAAAATGTAATATATTACTGTGATAGCAAACCTGAATTTTCAAGCAGCCATTAGTTTTCAGTGAAACATGATCATTCAGCAATCATTCTAAAATGCTTACTTGGAGCTCAAGAAATATCTTATTATTATTATTATCAATTTTTGGAAAACTATTATGCAATTTTTTTAGGACACTTTGGTGAAGGCAAGGAAAATTCTTTGGAACATTAAAATGTCTTTTTGATCAATTTAATACTTCCTTGTTGAAAAAAATATTAATTCAAATAAAAAAAGAAGAAATTAGTGTATGATCAGTATAATAAAAAAAATCATAAATAAATAAAATAACACGTCCATTTATTTGATAAAAAAAAAAAAGAAATATTATTGCAATTTAAACAGTGTTTTCTATTTTTTACAAAAAATATATATATATTTCTGTGATGCAAAGTTTAAATTAATCAGCCATTACTCCAGCGTCACACAATCCTTTTATAAAAATCATTTTAATATGCTTATTTATTATAAATGCTGGAAACAGTTATGCTGCTTAATGTTTATATATATATATATATATATATATATATATATATATATATATATTATTATTATTATTTTTTTTTTTACTTAATATATTTTTTTGGAACCTGTGGCACTTTATCCAGGATTCTTATTAAAAGTGTTTTTTCACTTTTTATTAATTTAACACATCCTTACTGAATAAAAGTATTTTAAACTATAAAAGTATAAAAACTATTTTTTTCCAAAGAAAGAAAATTACTGAGCCAAACTTTGAACAGTAGTGTAAATTGTAACAAAAGATTTCTATTTTAAATAAATGTTTAATTTATTCAAAGAATCCTGAAAAAAAATCACAGGTAAAAAAATAAATAAGCAACGCAATTTTTTTCAACATTGATAATTAATCAGCATATTAGAATCATTTCTGAAGGATCACATGACACTGAAAACTGAAGTAATGATGCTGAAAAATCAGCTTTCCATCACAGGAATACATTCTATTTTAAAGTATATATATATATATATAAAAAAGAAAACCACTATTTTAAATTGCAATAATATTTCTCAATATTACTGTTTTTTTCTGTATCTATAATCAAACAAACGCCGCCTTGATTAGCAGAAAAGACTTAAAAAAAAAAAACATTACAAATTATACTGATCCCAAACTTTTAAAAGGCAGTGTGTGTTATGCACCTCCTCAGCTGTTTCATCTTCCTCGTCTTCATCAGGACAATACTCTTCATCCGAGGAGTCCTCTTCTTCTTGCAGGGGAATGTCCACAAACTGGGGTGGCTAAGGAGAGAGTCCGATTTAAAAATTAGTAGTGAACATCAACCACAAAAACAATAGAAACTCTCACAGGTTACACGTCACAATCATCTGATACCTTAATCTCATTTGGCTTCTTTATTGGAGAGATGTTCCAATTGCCTATCCCCTAAAAAATAAATAATAACCAATCAACACCATTACAAATAAGAGTTAAAAATGTTCAAAACCTGCTCATGAAAAGAAAAAATAAGCACTTACCACCCCTTTCTCAACAACTTCTTTGAGCTTAGAACGGGTCATTTTGGGCTCCTACATTAAACAGAAAATAAACAAATTACAATTATCATTTTCAAAGAGATTTCCCACAATAACATTTGAATGAAGGAGGAACTTACAAACATGGGCATATCTTGCGTGTCTCTTATAGCAGCTTTCATCATGGCCACAACATGCTCATTGGTTACCACCTCCTAAGGTCAAACATAAAAAATTATAGTTTTTTAAACTACAATTGATGGTAGAGTTTCCTTAATATTGTTATTTTTTATGTCATTTTTCTTGAAGGCACACTGATGGATTAATTACTACAAGATCATTTGTTTGTCTCAAGAATATAATCAGACTCACATGGATGATATTACGAACGTTGACAGAGGACAGCTTAAGCTTTTTTGATTTGAGAGTTAAATCTCTATCCAGCCTCCTCAGCTCTTCTTCACTCTCATTCTCTTCCTCAAGTTCGTCTGAAGTCTTTTTCATCTCTTCATTCTTCTCAGGGATCTCACCTTCCACCTGAGTCATTCCACTCTTCTTTACATTCACTCCATTACGTTTCTTTAGCCACTCCTCCCCTTCACACCTGTCCTCATCTAAAGGTTGACAAACAAGGAAACTTCAATCAGACTTTGGAAACCTCTTAATGTAATAGCAATGTTTATCTTAGTTAGAAAATAGTGTGGTTAATGGCCAGGCTAAGTGGTTTGACTCACCCACAGTGATGACCAGACCCAGCTCTGCATCCTCCTCTGACTGCAGTGGGGATGAAATTGGAGAGGAGGAGTGGATGCTGTCACTGTCATCCTCACCATGTCCTACACACCCACACACACACAGGAAATAACCAAATATCAAGCTCGGCTCCAAACTTCACTCAAATAATGCTATTTGTTTCTACACTAACTATGATGGAGTTCTGCTCATGGCAATCAGACTGATGAACATTTCTGTCTGGAGACAGTGTCTGGACTGAGGTCCAGTTCTTGTTCTTACTTGGGGTCGAGACCTTTCTTCTCCAGGAACTAGGAGAAAGTTTGAGAGAGAAAGGAGATCTGCTGATAGATTCTCTCTTGGGCGCTTTGGCAGGATTCGGTTGTGGTTCTGGAGAAGAAGACTTGCGTTTCCACCCCATGTTCAATCTGTCTCTGAGCCTGAAAAGACAAGTGAAGAAAAACAAGTAAAACAAACTAATGTCTTGCAACTAACATTAATCCTCAAAATTATGTATTCAAGAAATTATGAAATAAATAAAACTAAATTAATTAACAGTCAAATAAACAAAACTAGCATTCTTTCTGGTTACGGTCTCAAAACCCAGTGTAGACAGCTCACTAGTGTTGAACAGAGCCCATTAATAAAAGTAATCAATTATAAATACAGCAGCGTTGTTTATATTTAGTAAATGTTTTTTTTTCTGGCATACCAGAGCAATACACACTGTAAAATATATGTGTGTTTTATTTATAATTCACGGTCAAAGAAGTGTAGAGAGTTGGAGCTCATAAACACAGAATCTGTATGTTTGTTTCCTCAGATGTTAGCTTATTGGCTAACTGAAGTTAGCATTGCGCCTCTAAATAACACATGGCATTTGGAAACAGTTTATATTTGTGACACGGAAGGATGTTATTTGTGGTGTTCACATTTTATTATGCAAAAAAAAATCATCTTACCCACGAACAAGTGTTTGCAGCCATCGGTAGTTTTCTAATACACATTAGCCCGCCGCTTCACAACAAACGGCGGGTGTTGCGGTCATTTCCTTCCCTCACAAACACAAGCGATGAGAAACAGTTCCCACACATCCATCACGCTGTCTGCCTGTCCCCTCTGCACAATAATACAACGACAATATTTCAATATACTTTAGTTTTAATCAACAAAATAGCGTTTTGCGAGAAAAAAAATCAATTCAAATATGGCGCTATGACAGTGGCCAAAACATTTTTTTTATATATATATATTTTTACAACATATTTTTTTCCAAACTTTCATTTTGGATGCGATGAATCACTATTAATCGTTTGCCAACACTAATCTTAATACTTTTATTTTTGTTAGAGAGCATACAGTAAATGGTCATTAGCTCTCCTAGTAAGCTACTAATAAGAAAAATGTAGGCTTTACATTTTCATTCTGTTTAAAAGTTTACACCCACAACTCTTAGTGACCGTTTCACCCTATAGCTGCATGAGTCCCTCAGTTGTCCTCAGTGGACAGAATGGATATCAAAATTATTGGAAAGGGTTCAAATACACAAAATGCTGAAAAACCGAAGAATTTGTGGGACCTGAAGGATTTTTCTGAAGAACTGTGGGCAGTTCAACTGTTCAGGACAAACAATGAACACAGAATCAAGTGTATGTAACCGTTAGAACAGGGTTATTTTTTTATCAATTCAACTATTATTTTCTCTTATGGACTATATGTAAACGTATTTTAGGCCTATGTGAAATATCTAGTTCAGGTCGTGCTAGGTCTAAATAAAAAAAAAAAAAAAAAAAAAAAAAAAAACATGCATTTTTGGAAAATAATTAACGTTTTGCAGATTCAGAATTAGAAACCAGAATCCGAAAGAGCTTGCACGGTGTATTTACCATGTAGCCTACTTTTTTATTTCTTTGCAAAGTTACAAATAAATTTTGGGATTTATATATGTGAAATCTAACTAGAATTATAAGATAACGCCTTATTTTAACTTCGTTATCATAAAGGGAGGAGTCTATTTCGGTACTGTATATTTACCTTCAGCTGTCACTTGAGTTTCTCGCTCTTGTCCAGAAGTGGAGCACATCAAGATTTCCTATGGACTTTAATAAGCTGAGGAAAAATCTTAAAAAATAAGTGGACTGCAAAGGAAATGCACTTAACATCCAGCGAAAACATTAGATTTAACATTTACCTGAAAGTTATATGCCAGGTATAAGCAATGGGCAGAAATCTACCAGCTCGTGATTTTGCACCTGCTAAGCGTAAAAAAACTTGCCAAGAAAACGCTCGGGAAATTCAACCGGCAGCAACGAGGCACTTGCCTCCTTGGAATATGGTGGTGACACCTGACACTGTACCTGAGTTTACCATCCCCTCACTGTGCCCGACGAGACTCAATGGATGCGGGAGGGAGAAGCATGGAGACGGGAGTGGACGGCGGCACACTATTCCTCGGTCCTCGCACCCATCATCGTTAGTCCGAGCACTGACGAGCTGCTGCCCTTTCTCAGAGGAGCACGACATTAGCTTCATGGACGATCTCCAGACTTATGCTTTGTTAGACCCCACCACCAGAGCTGCAATGTCATTACCTCATCTTAGCAAAATCACCACTCCGTATGGCTTTCTGACACTTGGTGAAAGTCCGTGCGTTTGCAGAAGGGAGTCGTTGTTTTTTGAGGAAAATGGGTTTCAGGAATTTCTCAGAAATGCCAAACGTGCATCTTGTTTACCTACGATTGGTCATGTGAAATCAAAGAACCAGTCTTACTATTCTTTTGGAAACGATAAAACTTTGCGCACACACTCCTGTGGAGATACTGCTCTTATACAACTGCAAGATTCATGTGACCATTCTCAACTAGTTAGACCTTCTAACCTTAACTATGGACTTTTACAAAAAGCATGGATAAAATGTTTACGAAAGGCTCCCTGGTCTCGATGAAGTGATTTTTCAAATAAACTGGATATTAACTTTAAATAGCAACCATATATCTCACATTCAGAGCCTCAAACATCACATTGATTAAACATCCAGCAGTTCTTATGACTTTGTATGAATCCACTTGTAGCATTTCCACTATATGAAACAAATGTACAAACTGTGAAAGAAAAATTGCAAAATCGCATCACAACTGTAGAATAACCTTTCAGTGAACAGTTTCTAAAAGAACCACTTTCTTTCTTATTGTGAAGAACATTCTAATAATATGAAGAACCTTTTGTGCATTTGGAAATTTCTGGAACCATTATTAATTGTCTTGTTTATAATATGCAAATAAATGCTACACTTCAAATGCAGTCTGATATGTTGATGTATTACCAATAAACACATACAGTGCCTTGCAAAAGTATTCAATTCATTTTTTTTTTCATTTTATGTTGCAGTCCGCTTTAAATTACCCTTTTCCACATCAATTTTGCACATTTTTAAAAATTAAAAACCTGAAATAAATACATTGCAGAAGCATTCATATCTTTAACATAGTACTTAGTTGAAGCACCTTTACAGCCTCAAGTCTTTTTGGGTATGCAGCGACAAGCAGCATTTGGCAATTATCTGCCATTCTTCTCATCTCTTCACCTCTCAAACTCAGGTTTCCCTTGAAATGTTTAATTAGGTTCAAGCCCAGGTTGCAGGTGGGCCACTCAATGACATTTACAGAGTATTCTGTCCTCACTTTGGTGTCTCTCTTCCCGAAGTTAGACAGATAGATAAACTCTTTCCAACACGTTGACTTGTGGGAGAATGCCACTTTATTCCACACCACATTGAGTATGTTGAAACAGAATGAAACTACAGAAAGGGGAAGTATACAACAATGCTTCCATTTAGTGCTATTTATGCTAAATAGTACTTTCACAGCTTTATAAACAATAAATTAATATAAAATTAACTTTTAAAACTTACAGACAATGCTTTCTACAGGTGATCACAAGATGAATGTCTGCTCAAAGTTTGTTGAGTGAAGTTCTACTTGAATAAGGCAACTAACTGAATTAACTGTCTTAGAATGTTACTATGGCAACTATATTTTAAAGGATGAAACATTACTATGTATGAGAATATGATTACTATAAACATTAAACTTAAATGGATGATCCAGAACACTCCCCGTCTGGCATCTATAAGATGTCATCACTGCACTGACTTGCAATCCACATTTATTCTTCTTCTGAAGGCAAGAGAAGGACTGTATCTGAGATAGGACGTAGGTAGACTCTTGGTATTCCGTCCTTTATTGTCTTCACCTCAACCTTCCTGACTCTTCCATCGTTTCCTTGAAATCCTTTTTGTACAATGCCCATGGGCCATTCACTTCTTTTGACTTGACTGTCTTTGAGTAGAACCACATCCCCGTGTCGAAGGTTACGTTTTTCTTGTTGCCACATTCTTCGATTTTGTAATGTGTTTAGATACTCCCTTCTCCATCGATGCCAGAAGGTGTTGGCTAAACTTTGAACTTGTCTCCACTGACGGATGTAGAGATTCCCTTCATTAAAAGTTCCTTCTGGGGATAGAAGTGTGCCAGTCTTTTGTGTGAGAAGTGTTGCTGGGGTTAGGATGAGAGGATTGTTTGAATCCGTTGATACTGGTATTAATGGACGAGCATTTACTATAGCTGAAACCTCAGCCATGAATGTGATGAGGACTTCATGGGTGAGTTTTGCTTGACTGATTTTCAGCAACATGGAATCAAGGATGCGTCTGGTGATGCCTATCATGCGTTCCCAGCTGCCTCCCATGTGCGATGAGTGTGATGGGTTGAAACTCCAAGTGCATTCATTATGACTTAAAAAGTTCTGCATTTCCTTGTTACTAGTGTTTGTACTGATTTTCAGTTCCTTGCATGCCCCAACAAAGTTTGTACCGCAGTCAGATCTTATCTGTTTAGCTGGTCCTCGAATGGAAAAGAACCTTCGTAGAGCATTTATGAAGCTTGATGTGTCCAATGATTCAATCACTTCAATATGTATAGCTCTTATGCTCATGCATGTGAATAATACTGCCCAGCGTTTGCTGTTAGCTTCACCCCCTCTAGTTCGGCGTGCTGTGATCCTCCATGGTCCAAAAACATCCAGTCCGACATAAGAGAAAGGAGGATCAGTACTTAGGCGATCTACAGGTAAATCGGCCATTTTTTGCGTTTCTATCTTTCCTCTCAATTTGCGGCAGGTAATGCACTGATGGATAATGCTACTAATTCTTCGTTTGCCACCAATAATCCACAGACCAGCAGCTCTCAAAGCACCTTCTGTGAAATAGCGTCCTTGATGTTGAACCTGGGAGTGATAATGTCGAATGAGTAAGGTTGTGATGTGACTACGACCAGGTAAGATTAAAGGGTTAATTTCGTCTTTCTCAAAGGCTGACTGGGATAAGCGGCCACCAATCCTGAGTAGGCCTGACTCATCTATGTATGGGCTTAGATTGTAGAGAGGACTGTTCTTAGATACATCCGTTTTTCTTTCAAGGCACTTTAGTTCATCCTGAAAGGTCTCCTGTTGCAGGCTACGTATTATGACCTCCTTAGCTTTTTATAGATCTTCTACTGAATGTGGTTTATGACACATGTGCCATCCTCTGCATTCCTTTGATTTGTTGTTTTTGCTGAAAGAGTGAGCAATGTGTTTTAGTCTTGAAATAGTGTATATAAGGCGCTGCCAGTCTGAAAACTTCTCAAAGTATTTAGTGTTAAGTTTATGGCAGACGACTTCAGTGGCACAAACGCTGACTTCAGGGCGAATATCAGTGTCAGATTCGGGATCAACTAACTTCATTGGAGTTGAAGAAGTTGTTTCTTGTTCAAGTGACTTGTATAGGAATTCTGGCCCTGTTAGCCATGTGCTGTTCAGTAGGTTTTCAGCTAAGATAGATCTTGAAGCATGATCAGCAGGGTTGTGGTTTGTAGGAACATACTTCCATTGCTCTGGACATGTGGATCTTCTTATACGCTGTACTCGGTTGTTCACATACACGTAAAATCTTCTAGACTCATTGTGGATGTATCCAAGAACAACTTTACTATCTGAGTAGAAAGTCACAGCATCAAATTTGACATCAATCTTATCTGTGACAGTTTCAGCTATCTCAACGGCAAGTACTGCTGCACATAACTCAAGTCTTGGAATTGTAATTTCAGGCCTTGGAGCAAGCTTGGCTTTTCCACAAATGAAACCAACATTTACTTTGCCTTCTGTGTCAGTGGTCCTTAAATAGGCAACAGCAGCAATGGCAGTGGTAGAAGCATCACTGAAAACACACATTTCCTTTCTCTTTGCATTGTTGAGAGTGTTGGGAGTGTATGCTCTGGAGATGGTAATTTTTTCCAGTCCTTTCAGTGAGTCTCTCCATGATTTCCATTCATTGAACATCTGTTCTGACAGAGGAGCATCCCAGTCACTTGCCTCCATGGTGAGCTCTCTGAGCAAAGATCTACCTTTAATGATTACAGGTGCTGCAAATCCAAATGGATCAAATAGACTGTTAATTGTAGATAAGACTCCACGTCTTGTGTATGGTTTCTCATTATGTGACACTTGAAAGGTGAAAACATCTTTTGAAACATCCCAGCTAACTCCTAAACTTCTTTGCATTTGTGGAAAGTCAACAGCAAGGTCCAAGTCTTTCATGTTCTTTGCTAAGTCGTTTTGAGGAAATGCTCTCATCACTTCAACTTTGTTTGAGGCTATCTTATGTAGGCGAAGATTTGAAGCTGCCAGCATGGCTTGGGCATTTCTAAGCAGTGTAATGGCCTCTTGTTCTGTAGGAAGGGATATAAGAGAATCATCAACATAAAAGTTCCTTTCAATTAACTGTCTTGCCTCTGAACCATGTTCCTTCTCTCCTTCTAGGGCAGCTTTCTTGAGCCCGTACATGGCCACAGCTGGTGAGGGACTGTTGCCGAAGACATGCACTCGCATTCTAAATTCCACAATTTCGTTTTCTATTTCATTGTTTTTGTACCAAAGGAAACGCAGGAAGTTGCGGTGGTCCTCTCTGACTACAAAGCAATGAAACATTTGCTGGATGTCAGCTGTTATGGCAACTTGTTCTTTCCTGAAGCGCAGTAACACCCCAAGTAGGCTGTTGTTCATGTTGGGTCCAGTCAGAAGGACACTGTTTAAAGACACTCCTTGATATTGAGCACTGGAGTCAAATACAACCCTAATTTGACCTGGCTTTTGTGGATGATACACCCCAAAGATAGGAAGGTACCAACACTCTTCATTGTCGGAAAGAGATGGTGCAGGTTCAGCATGCCTGTTTTCAAAAATCTTAGCCATGAAATCTAGAAAATGGTCTTTCATTAATGGTTGTTTTTTAAGCATACGTGTGAGTGAATGGAGACGGTTAGTTGCCTGTTGTCTGTTATTAGGAAGTCTTTCACGTGGACTGCGAAAGGGAAGTGGAGCGACCCAGCTGTTTGTTTCATCTTGATAGACTTCTTTATGCATCATTTTCAGAAAGGCAAGATCTTCCATAGATGGAGCTAGTTTGTCATCATCCTTTGTGGACTGGAAGATGTCAGTCATGTTGCTCTTTGTGTGTGTTGTTTTAAGTTTTTGTTCTAAAGGCGAGATCAATGAAGTCATATGTTCATTGTTATTGCAAAACTTCTCTTTGATTTTGATATTGTTCGGGCACGTTCTCATTTGGCTGTGGCGCCCATTCATGAAAATGCTTGTCTTAAAGGCACTAACTTCAGATGGTTTGTGAGCACCATTCAGACAGACATCTCCTACAATTACCCATCCCAACGCTAACTTCTGAGCAAAAGGAGCATGTAGAGGACCATTGCTCTGTTCCAATACTTTGTGCACCTCAATGATGTCTCTTCCAAGAAGAAGAAGAATCTCTGCCTCAGGGTCAAGTGAAGGTATCTTACGAGCTATTGATTTAAGATGAGTATGGTTCCAAGCAGCATCAGGAGTAGGAATCTCAGCTCTGTTGTCAGGAAGTTCATTACATTCAATGAGTGTGGGAAGCATGAAGCTAACACTGTTATCAATGGATTCCACAATGAAACCTTTTGCTCTGCGACCCAGGATTTCTGATGTACCGGCGCATGTTTTCATTGTGTAAGGAGATGCATTTTCAGTTACACTGAATTTGTCAAAGAAAGCAGACCTTGCTAAAGACTTGTTACTCTGGTCGTCTAGAATGGCATAGGTTTTCAGCTTCATATTAGGATCATCTTTGCAATATACATTAACTAAGCAGATCTTGGAACATGATCTTCCTCTGAAACCATTCCCACAGACCTTTGTGCAGCTGGATGTAGCGATAGTTGTGGTGGGCTGTTCATCGACCTCCCCGCCATGCTGTAAGGCAGGGCTGAAAGTGTCATTTTTAGACCATGGTGCTGGACCAGGATGAAGGGCTGCTGTGTGTTTTTCACTGTCACATTCTAAACACCGAATTGTTGCAGGACAATTCTTGGCTTGGTGCGATGTTGAAGAGCAGCAGCGGAAACAGATGCCGTTTTCTTTTAGAAAGGCTTTACGCTCGTCTAATGATTTCTCCCTAAATCCTCTGCATTTGTAGAGAGGGTGGGGTTTCTTGTGAATTGGACACTGTTTGCTGAGGTCTTCTACTGCCAGCATATACTTCCCTTTTTGAATCGCATGGCTTACTTCTGTCTTGTGCACAGTAACAGGGAACCCTTTTGCCCTGGAGGAAGATTTCTGTCCTGTAGGTAGTGTTTTGTTTGGTATATTAATTGTAAAACTAGGGTCATTTCTCATGTGTGCCTCATTCCTGATAAAGGTGGAAAAGAATGTAAAAGGTGGAAAGCTAACATTGTGTTCTTGCTTATACCTAGATCCTTGTTGCATCCACTTCTCTTGGAGGGCAAACGGCAGCTTCTCAAGAATAGGGGCAATGCCTCGTGCAGTGTCCAGGTAAGACAAACCAGGTAGGTATCCTTCCATTTTGGCAGATTCAATTTCTAACAGTAAGTCTGCTAGTTCTCTAAGACGTTGAGGTTCTCTATTTAAGAGTTTGGGAAAACAGTCGATTTTATTCAAGAGGGCAGATTCCATCGCTTCAGCTGATCCATAGCACTGTTCCAGCCTTTCCCAGATCCTGCTAAGTCCTACAGCAGGGTGATTGATATGAACTGACCTTATTCGTCGAGCATGCTCGGCTGATTCTGGACCAAGCCATTTGGTTAGCAAGTCAAGCTCCTCGCAAGGCTTTAAGTCAAGGTCTTCAATTGCATTTGAGAAAGTTGATTTCCATGCCCAGTAATTCTCTGGCTTGTCATCAAACTTAATGAGACCGGCAGTGAGTAGGTCTCTACGAGCTAGGAATTTGGCTAAATTGAATATCTCTGAGTTTTCAGGTTTTGTAACATATGGCTCATTTCTCATCTTAGGTGAGTAATGTGCATTTGAGTTATAGCAATTAGATGGATTAGAATAATGAGGTATTGTGTCCTGACTCTTTGCTTCTTTTTCAGGTACTCTGACAGGCTCAAATCTGTTATGTGAGTCCTGTGACCAAAAGAGTGGCTCACCAAAGGAATTGACATTTTGTGGTGTTTCTTGAGAATATTGAATAGACTCTCTATGAGATGTGAGAGCATTTTGCTGTTCTCTGTCGTCTGACTGGAGTAGTTGTGTGACAGGCTTTGATGATTCATGATGATCTCTGCTTTTGTATGCATTTTGATCATGAACATAGTTCTCAGTTCGCTTGAGTGAATAGAGATTTGTGCTCATTTGTTTACATTCATGTTCAGATGATTCTTCTATGTTAGCTGCATCAACTATGGCCTCAAAGGCTGTAGCTTCAGCTAAGGCTGCTTCTGCCTCTTTCTCTTGTTGGAGTGCTTCCAATGTAGCCTCCAAACGTGTCTCTTCTACCTGAAGCTGTGCTTTCTTTACTTTTATTTCAATCTCTCTTTGTGCGTATGCTGCTCTGGTACGAGCAGCTTCCGCTTTAGCTCGTGCCTCTATTGCAACAAGACTGGCTGCTGATCTTCTTGAATGGGTTGATCTGGATGATTTGGATAAGTGTGAACGTGAACACACTGACCTGTTCGTATGGCTCACATTTTCCTTTGAAAGCATTTTACTGTAGATTCACTGCGCAGATGAGAAGTTCATTCACAGTTGCTGTAATCACTGTTGATTCTGTCTTTTCACTATTCTGTCCTCACTTTGGTGTCTCTCTTCCCGAAGTTAGACAGATAGATAAACTCTTTCCAACACGTTGACTTGTGGGAGAATGCCACTTTATTCCACACCACATTGAGTATGTTGAAACAGAATGAAACTACAGAAAGGGGAAGTATACAACAATGCTTCCATTTAGTGCTATTTATGCTAAATAGTACTTTCACAGCTTTATAAACAATAAATTAATATAAAATTAACTTTTAAAACTTACAGACAATGCTTTCTACAGGTGATCACAAGATGAATGTCTGCTCAAAGTTTGTTGAGTGAAGTTCTACTTGAATAAGGCAACTAACTGAATTAACTGTCTTAGAATGTTACTATGGCAACTATATTTTAAAGGATGAAACATTACTATGTATGAGAATATGATTACTATAAACATTAAACTTAAATGGATGATCCAGAACACAGAGTTATCTATAAGCCACTCTTAGTGTGTGCTTAGGGTCATTGTCTTGTTGGAAAGTGAACCTTCTGCCCAGTCTGAGGTTCTGAATACTCTGGACTGGATTTTCATTAAGGCTAACTATATTTTGCTATGTTGAGCTTTTCCGTTCTTG
This sequence comes from Garra rufa, assembly GCF_049309525.1. Lineage (NCBI taxonomy): Eukaryota > Metazoa > Chordata > Actinopteri > Cypriniformes > Cyprinidae > Garra > Garra rufa. Next base: position 22,169,231 of record NC_133369.1, read on the forward strand.
AGGTTCATCAGACCAGATAATCTTGTTTCACTTGACAATCTAAGAGTTTTTTTAGGTGCTTTGTTGCAAATTCTAAGTTTGGTTTTGATGTGTCTTTACTGATGAAATTATTGTGTTTGGCCACACTGCCATAAAGACCAAATTGGTGGAGTGTTGCAGTGATAATTGTCCTTCTGTAAATTACTCCTATCTTCATATATGATCATGGAGCTCAACTAGAGTGACCATCAGCTTCTTGGTCACCAGTCTAACCAAGACCCTTCTCTCTCGAATGCTCAGTTTGGCCAGGAGGCCAGCTCTAGGAAGAGTCCTAGTTGTTCCAAATATCTTCCTTTATGGATAATGGAGGCTACATGCTTCTGTGAACCTTCGATGCATTGCAATCTTCCCCAGATGTGTGGCTTGACGCAATCCTGACTCTGAGCTCTACAGGCAGTTCTTTTGACCTCAGGGCTTGGTTTTTGCTGTAATATGCATTTCCAATTGTCAGACCTTTTATTGAGAGGTGTGTGCCTTTCCAAATCATACCCAATTAATTAAATTTGCCACAGGTTAACTCTACTCAAAGTAGTAACATCTACAAGCGATATAAATGCTCCTGAGCTACATTTCAAGTGTCACAGAAAAGGGTATAAATACTTATGCAATGGAATCATTTCAGTTTTTTATTTCTAATAAATTTGCAAAGTTGTTACAAGCATTTTTTTACTTTTTCATTATGGTGTATTGAGTGTAGATTGATGTGGAAAAAAGGTAAACAGTTTAAACGTAAGGCTGCAACATAAAACTAGAAGTTTGAATACTTTTTCACAAGGCACTATGTTCAAATACATGATTAGCATATATGGATCATGTATATGTGATAAATACTCATTATGTACACTGCTGTTAAGAAACAAATATTGTGTTTGAGTAGAAGATAGCACATTTCCAAATGTCCTAAAATATTATTTTGTGGACTAACCATGGAATGCTTAATATACCACAGGATTGGTAAGCAAAGAAAAATCTTAAGCAGAAATTGAACTTGAGCCTTTCATCTCAGTGCCTCACAATATTATAACAGTGTAGTTTAAATGCCATTGGTACTTCTAACACTATAATGGATGCAATGAGCATTATATAAGGTTTCAGATGATATGACATGGAAAAATTTGTTTTGTGTGCCCCTAATGCAAAGATCAAGCATAAAGGAGCAGTCTCTCTCAGAATAATACTTAACCTGCACTTGCAAATCAGTCACCTTTAAGTGCTCATGGGAATCTGAATTCAGTGAGAAAATGCACTCAAGGTGGTTGAAAGTAATTGAAGTGTCAGTGTACTTGCGCAGGCTCTCAAGAGAAAAGATAAGTAAGAAATTAAATATGACTATAAGTGGATTCAGATCTTTATTGCAGTCAGAAACTAATGTCAGGGTCTGTATGAATGTGCTGCATTATAGTTGTGACCTTATGTGGGTAATTTAGAGATATACTCTATCCAGAAAATCTGCTGGCTTCTAGGACTAAGTTGCCAGATGTTTTATCATCACTCCTAAACACTGAAAAGAACCTTTACACTGACTTACGGATTGATGAAGGCAAAGCCCGATATAGGTCTGCATGGCTCAAAATTGCTACTTCAAACTAATTTCAAACCAAAAATGAATAAAAACAACTCTTTCTCAAAACTGGACCCCCTTTCATTCAGCAGGAACATCTGGGAGATGAACCAGAGATGAATGTGTCTAGATGAGGAAGAATATGCAAAATACACATGCAAGAGTGTGACTGGGTGAAAAAAAAAAAAAAATATATATATATATATGGAATATAAGAATCTATAAATATTACTGTAAATGATAAGTGATCAATGTTTGTCTTCAAAAATTTTAATTATGAAAGCCGAATGATTTTTTGGTGAGCTAAAATCTATATACTTCATCTGTAATATTTACATTCTTTTCTCACACACACCCTGCAAGTAATCATGTTTATTTAGCCTAATATATTTTAAGCCAGCAGTACCGCTCTTTATCCACCAGGGGACGATATTCAATCACACTCAACCTTCACTCCATTTACAGCTGCAGCTGGTGTTTTTACAAAAGAAGCTTCTTAAAGTACATATCTACAAGGTCAGACATCATCTAGTGCTGTACAAGATTATGCGTGTGTGAGCATTTGACCAACAGAACAGTCTTCTTAGCTGGGTTTCCCTGTGGATGCATTTGACTAGAGTCAGTGTGTCTCTGTTGATCCAGTGGAGTTTTTTGCTCTCTTGCTCCACGCGATCTCATTCACTGTCCTTTATTTCCCCCAGAAGCCAGTAGGTCCGCATCTTGCCTTTTCCCTTCATCTCCACATCTCCTCTCAGCTCCAGCTGGAAGCAGTTGAACTCCTGCAGCACATCTTGAGTGGCTGACGACACATGAATCTTCAGAGCTGCAGGATAACAGCATGTGAATGATTATAGTGTTACTGTATAAATCCTGATTACTTGCGTTCACACAGCTCACTTCACTGGGTTTACTAATGTGTGTTGGCAAACATAATTTACACTTGAACTTTCCACCTGCAGGTATATTAAACAGGCAATCATTTTTATTGGCACACATTATTTGTATAATACTGTTATATTTATTAATATTTTGATTAAGCTTTTATAATTTTTTTAATTTTCATCTTAATTGTAGTTATGTATGTTATGTAGTTCATAAAATTTTGAAAAATATTTCTGTTTATTTTTATTTCAGTTTTAGTCATTTTAGTACTTCAAACTTAAAAATGAAGTCAGAATTTTGTGATATAAACTCGCAATTGCGAGATATAAAGTCAGAATTGCAAGATAATAACTTTTTTTCCAGAATTGTGACGCTAAAAAGTCTGAAAAAAGTAGTAGAAATATATAAACTCACAATTGTGACTTTTTTTTTCAAAATTGTGAGATATAAACTTGATATTGCCAGTAGTAAAGTCAGAATCACAAGATAAAAACTCAAAATTGTAACTTTTTTTTGAGAATTGTGATATAAACTGAAATGAAATGAAGTCAGTATTGCATAATTTAAACTCGCAATTGCGAGTTATAAAGTAAAAAACTACAGTCGTGGCCAAAAGTTTTGAGAATTACATAAATATTGGAAATTGGAAAAGTTGCTGCTTAAGTTTTTATAATAGCAATTTGCATATACTCCAGAATGTTATGAAGAGTGATCAGATGAATTGCATAGTCCTTCTTTGCCATGAAAATTAACTTAATCCTGAAAAAAAAAAAAACTTTCCACTGCATTTCATTGCTGTCATTAAAGGACCTGCTGAGATCATTTCAGTAATCGTCTTGTTAACTCAGGTGAGAATGTTGATGAGCACAAGGCTGGAGGATCATTATGTCAGGCTGATGGGTTAGAATGGCAGACTTGACATGTTAAAAGGTGGGTGATGCTTGAAATCATTGTTCTTCCATTGTTAACCATGGTGACCTGCAAAGAAACGCGTGCAGCCACCATTGCGTTGCATAAAAATGGCTTCACAGGCAAGGATATTGTGGCTACTAAGACTGCACCTAAATCAACAACTTATAGGATCATCAAGAACTTCAAGGAAAGAGGTTCAATTCTTGTTAAGAAGGCTTCAGGGCGTCCAAGAAAGTCCAGCAAGCGCCAGGATCGTCTCCTAAAGAGGATTCAGCTGCGGGATCGGAGTGCCACCAGTGCAGAGCTTGCTCAGGAATGGCAGCAGGCAGGTGTGAGCGCATCTGCACGCACAGTGAGGCCAAGACTTTTGGAAGATGGCCTGGTGTCAAGAAGGGCAGCAAAGAAGCCACTTCTCTCCAAAAAAAAAAAAATCAGGGACAGATTGATCTTCTGCAAAAAGTATGGCAAATGGACTGCTGAGGACTGGGGCAAAGTCATATTCTCCAATGAAGCCTCTTTCCGATTGTTTGGGGCATCTGGAAAAAGGCTTGTGCGGAGAAGAAAAGGTGAGCGCTACCATCAGTCCTGTGTCATGCCAACAGTAAAGCATCCTGAGACCATTCATGTGTGGGATTGCTTCTCATCCAAGGGAGTGGGCTCACTCACAATTTTGCCCAAAAACACAGCCATGAATAAAGAATGGTACCAAAACACCCTCCAACAGCAACTTCTTCCAACAATCCAACAACAGTTTGGTGAAGAACAATGCATTTTCCACCACGATGGAGCACCGTGCCATAAGGCAAAAGTGATAACTAAGTGGCTCGGGGACCAAAATGTTGAAATTTTGGGTCCATGGCCTGGAAACTCCCCAGAACTTAATCCCATTGAGAACTTGTGGTCAATCCTCAAGAGGCGGGTGGACAAACAAAAACCCACTAATTCTGACAAACTCCAAGAAGTGATGGGAATGGGTTGCTATCAGTCAGGATTTGGCCCAGAAGTTGATTGAGAGCATGCCCAGTCGAATTGCAGAGGTCCTGGAAAAGAAGGGCCAACACTGCAAATACTGACTTTTTGCATAAATGTCATGTAATTGTCGATAAAAGCCTTTGAAACGTATGAAGTGCTTGTAATTATATTTCAGTACATCACAGAAACAACTGAAACAAAGATCTAAAAGCAGTTTAACAGCAAACTTTGTGAAAACTAATATTTGTGTCATTCTCAAAACTTTTGGCCACGACTGTATTCAGAGAAATATATAAGCACAATTGCAGTTAATAAAGTCAAAATTGCGAGACAAACTCACAATTGTGAGAAAATTCTGATATAAACTCACAGTTGTGAGAAATGAAGTCAGAATTGTGTGATATAAACTCAAAATTGTGACTTTTTTTCTCAGAATTGTGATATAAACTCGTAAATTCTGAGAAATGAAGTCAGAGTTGCATGATATAAACTCGCAATTGCGAGTTATAAAGTAAAAACTATTCTGAGAAATAAGCATGCAGTTGCAAGTAATACAGTCAAAATTGTGAGACAAACTCACAATTGCGAGTTATATAGTCAGAATTGCAAATCTTTTTTCAGAATTGTGATGGTATAAAGTCTGAAAAATAATCTCACAATTCTGAGAAATATATACACTCACAATTGTGACTTTCTCAGAAGTGAGATATAAACTTGCAAATCTGACTTTTTTCTCAGTATTGCGAGATATAAATTTGCAATTGCGAGTAGTAAAGTCAGAATTGCCAGAGAAACTCACATTTCTGAAAAATAAACTCACAATTCTGAGAAAATTCTGAGAAATAAAGTCAGAATTGTGAGATATAAACTCAAAAACTGACTTTTTTCTCAGAATTGCATGAAATGAACTGGCAGTTCTGAGAAATAAAGTCAGAATTACGAGAAAAGGTCACATTTGCAAAGTATAAACTCCCAATTGCGAGGGAAAAAAGTCAGAATTGCAAGATGCAAACTTGCAAGAAAACAGACAGAACTTCAAGTATGATTTTATAACTCGCACTTATGAGATTGTCACAATTCTGAGAAAAAACTTTTTTGCATCAGAAAGTCACAATAATCTTTTTTTTCAGTGGAAGAAATGGACTTCAATACTATTCACTTAGTTTTTCAATTAACAAAAAACATTTTAAATAATTTAATAAACAATAACATTTTAAGAGGGACTGTAATAAATAAACAGTCTAGCAGGATCAAGATTGCACATAAGGGTCACAGTATGCCCCATATTTCATTCAGAATTGTGATGGTCAAGACAGGCATATGCTAATCTTCTCCAGTGAGAAATAAATTAGCAACCCTTACAATTCATCCCTTTCCTGATTGCAATTTGTTTTGCTTTTGTCCAGTGTTATCTAACACTGATAGTTCTCATTTATCTGGCAGCGTTTATATGGGGAAATAGGTGGTAGGGGAAATAATTAAATTTGAATTACAATGGAATCTTTTCATCAACTTTTTTTGTCTGAGCTTTGTGAATGATTGTGAATTACACTTTAAGGAAAAATTGTATTCATAATACAACAATACAACATCTGAAGAGGCATCAATGTTGAAATATTGAAGCAGATAATTTAGGAGGAAAAAAATCAATACATGTGATCATTAAATACATAAAAATGCTTGTTTTTATTAGTAATATCTAACCTTGGTTTCAGTGGTCTGCAGCTAAACTGTACAGATACTGTACTATTGTAGAGATTAAACACACTCAACATTTCTTTAGTTATTGTCCCATACCCTTAATATAGAGTCATGGTTCAAACCACTAACCCTTTACTAACTGACCTGAGAGACTATTTGCTGAGATTGGAAACAGTAAGTACTTACCTTCTCCATTCGACTCCATACGAGAAGATGTGTTCACTGTATCTCCAAAAAGACAGTACCGAGGCATCTTTAGCCCAACTACTCCTGCACACACAGGACCTGAAACACACATAGACATGGGAAATGCTGTGGCAACTATGCATGTTAATTGAAAAACTGCTCTATTTTATAGACTTTGACAAGTATGTCCGTAACAGAGAGAAAGTATAGATAAACAAAGCTTATTACAACCAGAAGAATCCCAATTCCACATGTTAAAGACTAGTTCAACTTAAGTAAGCTTTGAGCCATCATTCTTACCACTGTGAATGCCAATTCGTAATTTCAGCTGCTCATCAGGTCGGTGGCGAATTTTAAATGTTTTGACAGCCTCCAACAGAGCAAGGGACATGCGTGCAATCTCACGACCGTGCAGTTTCCCGTTCCGTACCGGCAATCCTGAAACCACCATGTAGGCATCGCCTATTGTCTCCACCTAATCCAATTGGAAACAAAGATTCATATCGGCACAAACAATACACATGCAGATTTCAAGAAAATGAACAATAATTTACTGTTAAAATGGAAGATGTTTCCAATTAAATATAGTAAAAGTTTACTATCAATAGGCCTTATTTTCATTTAAATGGCAAATTTTGTGATATGAAACACTTTCTTCTATCTGTATCCATTCAAAATGTATTTTAAATATACATATTAAGCATTTTTTGAGCAACTGACATGTTCATGTGTCATGGTACTATCATGAACACACGGCGAAGACTGACAGGGAAGAGAAGAAATGGTTGAATAAAGTCATTATTTTTGTTTTCTTTGTGCACAAGAAGTATTCTCGTAGCTTCATAAGATTACGGTTGAACCACTGATGACAGATGGACTATTTTAACAATGTCCTTACTACCTTTCTAGGCCTTGAATGTGTCATTATCGTTGATGTCTATGCATGGGCCAGAAAGCGCTTGGATTTCATAAAAAATATCTTAATTTGTGTTCTGAAGATGAACGATGTTCTTACGGGTTTGGAACATGAGGGTGAGTAATTAATGATAGAATTTTAATTTTTGGGTGAACTGTTCAAGACGACACTTTAAATGGTTGTCTAGTGCAAAAATGTTTTCAGGTGTGAGGTGTAAATACCTTGTAAACGTCAAAATTATCTATAATGGCATCAAAGCAGGTGTAGAGATCATTGAGGAGGGTGACGACCTACAGAAGAGACGTCCACTTAAAATCTTCACAGAGTGAAATAGTAAAACACAACAGAAATATTGTCAAGATGAAGTATAAGATACCTGCATAGGTGTGCTCTCTGCTGACAGAGATGTGAAGCCCACTATATCACTGAAGTAGATGGTGACAGAGTCAAAAGCTTCGGCTTGCACCGTCTCACCCCTCTTTAGCTGCTCTGCCACTGAACTAAAACAGCGGAAATGAAGACTTATGAGAGTAAGCCAAGTGTGTCTATGATTTATTGATTATTATAGTTCATTTGTTTGCGGTGTATTATGTGAGTCAACTGACTGAGGGAGGATCTGGTACAGTAAAGCTTCAGCTTTGCGTTTCTCCTCCAGATAGGCTTGAGTCCTCTCCTCCACCAGCTCCTCCAGATTATTAGCATACTGCTCCATCCGAGACAAAAGATTATCTAAGATATTACTTCTGTGCTCCCTGAGAAAGAGGATGAGACACAGATAAAGGAGGTGAATAATAATACAAACAGTTGTTAAAAGTTTACATACACCTAGCAGAATCTGCGAAATGTTAATTATTTACCAAAATAAGTGGGATCGTACAAAATGCATGTCATTTTTTATTTAGTTCTGACCTGAATAAGATATTTTACATAAAATATGTTTATATAAAGTCCAAATGACCCTGTTCAAAAGTTTACATACACTTGATTCTTAATACTGCGTTGTTACCTGAATGATCCACATCTTTTTCTTTTTTTTTTTGTTAAGTGATAGTTGTTCTTGAGTCCCTTGTTTGTCCTGAAGAGTTAAACTACCTGCTGTTTTTCAGAAAAATCCTTCAGGTCCCACAAATTCTGTGGTTTTTCAGCATTTTTGTGTTTTTGAATCCTTTCCAGCAATGACTGTATGATTTTGAGATGCATGTTTTCACACTGAGGACAACTGAGGGACTATTACAGAGCAACTATTACAGAAGGTTCAAACGCTCACTGATGCTACAAAAAGAACAGCAATGCATTAGGACCCAGGGGTGTAAACTTTTGAACAGAATGAAGATGTGTATATTTTTCTTATTTTGCCTAAAAAATGTACTGGCCTGTACTTTTCTTATTTTGCCTAAAAAATGTACTGGCCTTTAGAAGCTACAGAAGATACTTACATGTTCCCCAGAAAAAAAAAAAAAAGTTCAGTTTACCCTGATCTTCAAATTCGAAAAAGTTTTCACCCCTGGCTCTTAATGCATTGTGTTTCCTTCTGGAGCATCAGTGAGCGTTTGAACCTTCTGTAATAGTTGCATATGAGTCTCTCAGTTGTCCTTAGTGTAAAAATATAGATCTCAAAATCATACAGTCATTGTTGGAAAGGGTTTGAATATCTTATTCAGCTCAGTAATAAATAAAAATAACATGCATTTTGTATGATCCCTCTTATTTTGGTAAAATAATGAAGATTTTACAGATTCTGCAATACAGCAAGAAATAAAGCGTTAAATGAGACAAACCTGTTCTGTTTGCGGAGTAAGACACTAATATGGCTGAACTCTGGTCTGTCTGATGGTTCTTCAGCCCAACACCGGTGCATTAGCTGACCCAGCTCTTCACTATGGGCCTGAGGGTTCACGGATGGCCGTAGATATGGCCATTCACCCAGAGCTACACGGTCCACGATCTCTATATATAAGGTAGATAAAGAAAAAGTAAGAGAAAAAGACAAATTGAGTTTAAAGCAACAAATCACCAAACAATTTGTGCATTTTTAATTTTAATTTTTTTAAGAAAATGACAGATTGTTTCACTAGATAAGAACCTTATTCTTTGGCTGGAATCGTGTTAAGCCTTTTGAAGCTGCATTGAAAACTGTCGGCCACCATTATATGGAGGACATTTCTGACATGTTTTGCTCAAAAACCTTAATTTCTTTGTGTAGACAGACATGAACATCCTGGATGACATGGGGGTGAGTAAATTATCTGGAAATGTTCATTCTGGAAGTGAACTTCTACTTTAACCAACAAGCAATATATTTGTTACAGACATTTTTAAATCTTTGTTAACGTTAGTCTTTGAAACACAAATACAAATGTTCATTGTTTATTCATGTTAGCTTTTTTTTAAAAAAATCTTATTTTCCATAATCTGTATTACTTGGACAGATCAAACGATTAGTTGCTTCTTCCATTACATCACAACTTTAGTATCAGGGTGTACATAAAAGAATTTTTGGATGAACTGCTCCTTTAAATCCAGCAGTATCAGCAGTCTGAAGACATTTTGCCTGTCAAAGTCTTTTCCTTCCTTTTCTCTCCACTATCAATTGCATCAGCGCTTTTTCCATCAGTCTTATTCCCACAAACTCCCACAATGTTTTATCTCCTTTTTCCATCCTCTTCCTGATCTCTCAGCTCTATTCATCAGGCTCTTATAGCTCTGAAAGCCTGGAAGAAACGCCTGTGGGTTGTAGCACTCTAGTAAAAACACCATTTCTCAGCTCCGTCTGAGGCTTTTCACGGACAATCTGGCCTGATAAGAAACAGCTCTTCAAAGCTCAGGACATCTTTACCGCTCCACAATTTCTGTGTTTGTTTTTTGTATTTATATGTGTGCCGGTGGTGCCAGGTTTGATTGGTTGACCAGAAATACACTAGACTGATTAGTTTACCAGTCCAGAGCTGTAATCTTCACCAACAGTAATCTTATTACCAAGGTGCCCAAATGCATGTGAAGATTGATATGATCTCTTCTATGTCAGTTCTGATTATAGTGCTGAGATCACAAGCTCCAGGGACGCTGACAGCACATGATTTGTGTTTGTGAGTGTAGCAGAAGCGTTTTCTTGACATAAAAACACACTCATAGCTCTGGTCTGTATTCTGAATCACACGATTAAATCCATGAATTAGATTAGAGAGGGAAAGAGAGTGAAAGAGACAAGTGTGGATGGATATGTGTGTGTGTGTGTGTGTGTGTGTGTGTGTGTGAGAGAGAGAGAGAGAGAGAGAGAGAGAGAGAGAGAGAGAGAGAGAGAGAGAGAGAGCAAGAGAGAGAGACAAAAAACAAATGAACCTTTTAGTATCTCTGAAAGTGATATAAAGTGACAGTGATTTATACAGCTTTGCTTTCATTCGCATTGGAAATTATAGATGCAAGAGATATTTTATAACGTTACTTCAGAGTCGTGATACTTTCATATTTTATCAAATCAAAATGCAAAATTTGACACAAAATGGCTTCTATGTACAAACGAGAGCTCTTCACCCTCTAAGGGTTGTTCTCTGTAAGCGAGAACCATAAGCACGGGATGCAACGTGTGTGAGGATGTTGGCGGGATGACAAGATAATGTCAAGTGTCTTCCTCTTCAGACAAACTCACTGGCGGAGAAGTGAAAAGGCTAGTGGACTGGCAAATTAAGAGTCTGTCTGGGTGTTCTTATGCATACATACTGTATGTTTAAAGGATCATCTTTGATGTGTTTGTGGTGAAGAGAGGATGGGAGAATATGCATGTGTATGTGTCTGTGTGCTCAGCTGTGAATGGCGTCTGGCTGTGTATTTGTTGACCTCTCTGAAGAACCTGGTTCATTAGCGTCTTTCATTCGTGTCACTGCGGAGGCTCTCGAGGGTAATTTGCATGAGTGTTCTGAGTGCAGAGCTGTGCATCAATATTTTAGAGCGTTTTGGAAGGAGGCGGAAAACCAAGTTTTCTCTGACAATTAAGTATTTCAAACACCAAGTCTCCCAGAGAAGCAAAAACAATTAATTATATTAATTTATTAATTAAATGGAAGCTCAAAAAAAAAATTCTACCACTTTTTTCTGTCAATGTAATAGGGAACTAAGGATTTTAAGCTTTAAAAAATTACAAAGTATAATGAAAGAATCAGTTTAGTTTGACAGTTTAGACTTGATGTGTGTAATATTTTAGATGTTCTAAAGCCATATGATAGCTTTGTGTGAGAAACAGACCCTGCATAAACAGCAACGGAACAGACACGTTCAAGGCCCAGAAAGTTAGTAAGGACATAGTTAAAATAGTAGACATCAGTGGCTCAACCGTAATGGATTGAAGCTACGAGAATAATTTGTGTGCTTTGTTTTCATTCCGAGGAATGCACACATATGCGTTGTGGTACTGTTATGAACGTGTGTTGAAGACTAACATGAAAGAGAAGAAATGGTTGAATAAAGTCATTATTTTTGTTTTCTTTGTGCACAAATAGTATTCTCATAGCTTCATAACATTATGGTTGAACCACTGATGTCACATGGACTATTATAACGATTTCCTTACTACCTTTCTGGACCACGAACATGGTGGTTGCGTTGCTATCTATGCAGGGTCAGAAAGCTCTCGGATCTCATCAAAAATATCTTAATTTGTGTTCCAAAGATGAACAAAGGTCTTGAGAGTGAGTAATTAATAACAGAATTAAAATTTTTGGCTGAACTATCACTTTAAGGTCAAAAACAGAATAGAGGTTGGCAAATTTAGGCTAAACATTTAATTTATGACATATGCATTGCCAAAATTTGATCTCTGACCTTTGGGGCTAAGTAAGTCTCCCTCCAGGTAAAAGACGCCTCTCCGCAGAGCCACCTCTTGAAGGATAATGCCAAAACTGTAGATGTCTCCCTTCTGTGTGCCTCCAGGAGGAAAGCACTCCATTCTCAACAGCTCTGGAGCCATCCACAGCTTACCTATACACAGGCGTATGCAAACAGACAGGGGACTGACAGTGAACAACAGAGATTGTGAGGTTTGCATGTATGCGTGTTTTGGAAATCGTAACCACGTGAGTCAAATTGACACGAAATGACAAAGCTGAAAGGTCACATGACTGACGTGCATAATAAGAGTGGGCGTCCTCTGTGTCTGACTCCGTCCTGATGCTGGACAGCCCATAGTCAGTGATCTTTAGCACAAAACGATTGTCAACCACACAGTTGGATGATTTCAGGTTGCCATGGGATACAATCATACTGTTGTGAAGGAAAGCCATGCCCTGGGGGAAGAGAAAGATTGGAAAGTATAAAAGAAAGCAAGAGGGTAGGGACAGAGCTCAATCAGAGGAAATTAATTTAATCACTTTTGGAAAGCTATCATGGAAAATAAATGCATGTTGAAAGTACAGAGAGAGTCTCTACCTTTACTATGTCACTGACTAGTGAATATTTGAACATCCAGTCTAGTGTGATGCTTTCATTCTCCAAAATGTCCTGTACAAAGATGCAGAAAAACCTGAGATCAGTGCATATACAGTCCAAAAAGTATTTGGACATAATAATGAACAAATGCATTAGATAACAAAACATGAATACAAAGTGCTTGAGAGGAAATGACTTAAAAGATTAATTCACTCCAGAATAAAATTTTCCTGATAATTGACTCACCCCTATGCCATTCAAGATGTTCATTTCTTTCTGTCTTCAGTCAAAAAGAAATTAAGGTTTTTGAGGAAAACATTCCAGGATTTTTCTCCATATAGTGGACTGAAGGTCCAGATGAAAATGGGATGGAGTTTTTTACTCTACTCTACCTTATTGCAGAGCTAGTGTAAGACAAGCATTTGCGGTCAAAAAGTATATAAATGTTTCTTTTTTAGAAAATGACCAATCGCTTCATTTGATAAGACCCTTATTCCTCGGTTGGGATCGCGTAGAGCCCTTTGAAGCTGCATTGAAACTGCAGTTTGGGCCTTCAACTCATTGATCCCCATTGAAGTCCACTATAGGGAGAAAAATCCTGGAATGTTTTCCTTAAAAACCTTAATTTCTTTTAAACTGAAGAAAGAAAGACATGAACATCTTGGCGGTGAGTAAATTTTCAGGAAATTTTAATTTAGCAGTGAACCAATCCATTAATAAATCAGATTTTGCACAAGGTTAAAATTACCCAAAAGTAAATTATTTGGTTTGACAGTGACTTCTGTGTGAGCTGAACGTGACTGCAACTTTAGGTGGATAATTTCACATTCAGGACATTTCCACATTCCACATTGTTTCATTCATAATTCAACCAACCTGAGATCTTCCACAGCTACTAGGTTAGCTGGCTCAGCACGTCATCAAAAGGATAGTTTCAGGATAGTAGTTAAGTTTAGGGTTGGAAGAGAGAAAGCATCATGAATCATGAGTGTCCCTACCTGCAGGCTGCCTCGAGGGCAGTATTCTGTGACAATGCAGATGTTGGGTGGATCGATGCAAGCGCCAATAAAACGGGTCAAATGCTCATTCTGCACATCTCTCATCTAGAGAACAAACACACAATGTTATTTTTTTAATTCACAGCATATCCTTACAAATATTTTAAAACAAAACACTATACTAAAAAAAGTTCCTTTTACTTAGATATTGCTAGTAAATTTCTCAGTTAATTAATCACAATTATCTAATTGCAAGTAACACTGAATCAAACTTGACTGAATTCACAATTTCTATTTTCTGCTTTACTAACAACTTTTAAAAATATATTTTAACAGTGTAGTCAGTTACTTGTAAACATATTGTAATGATTATAATAGGTTTTGCAGAATAATTATTCAATACAGCAAAAAAACAGCATGACACACTCACATGCTTCAGTTCAAACAACACTTTCCTCGTTAACTCGATGCGCTTTCTGTTGATGTATTTAATGGCCACAATGTTTCCCTGGAGAAGAAGCAAGCACACATACACACACATTGGCTTTCCATGTTTTATGGGAATAGATGTAATGGTTTTTATACAGTGCAAACTGTATTTTTTATCCCCTTACCCTAACCCTATCACTCACACAAAATTTCTGCTAGATTTTTAAAAAAAACTTCATACAGTATGATATATAAGCTTGTTTCCTCATGGGGACTAAAAATATCCCCACAAGGACAAGAATTTTGGATATTGCTATCTTTGTGGGACAAAAATAGGGTATATACCTGAACCTCTCACACAAACGCCATCTTTGCCATGAAATTTACAATAAATGGTTACACTTTACAATAAGTTTAACTGTGTTCATTAAGCATTAGGTGAAACTAACAATAAATAATACTGTTAAAGGGGACATTGGATGCCCATTTTCCACAAGTTGGTAGGAAACATCTGTAACATACATCCGAGCCGTTTCAGTGCATGGCACTTTAAATGATAATGAGCTACTGCTAACTCCACCCGTCATGGCTCTGATGTCAGGAGAAGATTAAGACTCCTATGTTTGCTTTCACATCCAAATACAAAACACCTCCATTGCTTACGAGATGTTGTCGCTACAGCTGCTTGAGCGCAAAGAAAATGGCGGATAGCGTACAACTGGCTGAGGGCGGAAATATGCTAATCGAAAGAGTCCATCATTGGTTGTGGGCGGGGCCTGAGCATTATGAAATCATACTGCTCAGAAAAATCAAAATAGCTTAAATAATTTAGACAGTTTAGGTTTTTTGGGGAATAAAAAAAGGAGTGAATCTATTTTTATCATTGCAGGGAGGTTGCATCCACATACTGCTAAGACACATTTTCTATGCATGTAAATAATGTAACTCTGGACCACAAAACCAGTTGTAATTAACTTTTTCTTTTATGCCAAACATCATTAGGATATTAAGATTTCTCAATATTTTTTTTGCACCCTCAGATTCCAGATTTTTAAATAGTTGTATCTTGGCCAAATATTGCCCAATCCTAACAAACTATACATCAGTGGAAAGCTTATTTATCAGGGGCACATGTATTAATGAATTGAACCTTACTGTAAAAGGTTACAATGTAAACATTTTAACCAGAGCTTATCAGAATGATACCTTAAAGTAGCCAGTCTTAGCAAACACCTGGAAATTGCCGTCAGCAGTCAGCAATGATCCATAGTTTGAACCTCTCTGTAGAAAAAAAAGAGAGAAATCAAGCAATTTAATGATGATAATTAAATAAATAAAATTTTAGTATTTAACTGAAAACCAGAAAGCTAGTGAGAACATTTAAAAATATGAGTGTTCTCTATGTAGTATGTACTGTATCTGTGTTTTACTAGAGAGAGTGTGAGTTTGCTGCCGGTGCTCCTCATGGCCTTTTCCAGATTGCTCATTTGAATGTCTTCCCAAGCAATCCTCCATAACTGTGCAACCAACTCTTTCTCCAGCCTCAGCTTTCTGTGTGTGTACATACAGTACAGTATGCGTTTTATACACAGCCGTATTTGCAGAAAATAATCACATTACTGGTCAGGTATCAGAATCATCTAGCTAGCACTCACTCACCTGTATATAAACACAGTTACAGTGAAGATGATGACGAGGATGAGGAAAAGCACAATGGAAATCATCTGGTGCATTGCGATAGTTCCTAAAAAGATAGAGGGTAATGTGAATAGTTAGAGGCAGGCAAGCAGTTGGACTGCAGAAATAACGTACGATACTCACGAGCACGACAGGCAGGGTTGTCGTTCTTAAAGCCGCAGAGGGGCACATCCCAGGGAATGTTGCCACCTGGCCACTGGATGGCCATCCCAGGAAGAATCTTCATCTGCTTCTGAGTGCCATTATACACTGCCACGATCTGCAGCACATGTAAACAAAAAAAGTGGATTGGAGGTTTATAATTTTATTTATCCGCCTCATTCTTTAACATAAAAGTAAGCCTATGGACGAGACTTCAGCTAATTTTCAAAGCCTGTCAATGGTGAAAGATGTTTTTTGTGTCCAGATGTTGGAGTAATTGCATCTACCAGCCGGGACTAACCGAACCTTGACCCCTTGACGTCAACACAGGAGAAAAAAAAAATGCTTGTCATGTGATTTCTTTAAACTCACAGAAAGCAAAAGCATGATAATGGCAACAAAATAAAAAATGACAGAATTTAAGAAAAACGACAAGGACAAGCTTCATTCAGAGAGCAGCTGAGATGTTTAATATCTATTCATACATATATCCTGCTCCCACTCACACACACAAACAAAAAACATTCCCTGACTGAATATGTATCCTATAATTAACCTCCCTACAGCCTGGCCTCCCAATTACCAATCAAGTGTCTTTCAGAAACCAGGGTTTGTGTGTTCATGTCGGGGGGGCTTTGGTTTTAAATCTATGCCACCAAGCTGCCACTTGGTTTTCAGATTCAGGTGTTAAATTTTAATTCATTAGCCTGTAACAAAGGCAAAACTGTTTGGATGACACACACACAAAACTGCTGCAAGAAAAACGAGATTGCATTTCATCTGCCTATTACTAACAACAGAAACATCATTGCTATTCAAAGTAAGGCAGCACAAGGTGTTCGTCTAAAATACAGGAATAAAAATAAATTAAGAAAAAGAGTAATAAATTAATTAACAGTATTTTTAAAATAAAAAAATCTGGTGCACCAGTGGTTAATTAAAAAAAATGCAAATTACCCGTAATAAAATACCTCATTTAAGAATAACAAGAATTGACAAAACTGTGAGACAAAGTATTGAATATCACTGACCTGAAAGTTGCCACTGTTCATGTCAGTCATGTCCCACAGGGCAAAATCAGTCTCTCTGTCTCCATTTTCATCAATCTGCACCAGACCAGTGACTCCTGGGAAAACCAAGTGACAAACTACGTGTTATAGAGCTCACTGCAACAAAATCACACCAGAACACCAAAAAACATGAAGTGTTCTGATGAAGTGTAAACTTGGATCTACTCAAAGTTCATGACCTGCCAGGCCATCATTTACAGTTGCGGTCAAACGTTTACGTACACCTTGCAGAATCTGCAAAATGTAATTATTTTATTAAAATAAGAGGGATCATACAAAATGCATGTTCTTTTTTATTTAGTACTGACCTGAATAAGATATTTCACATACAAGATGTTTACATATAGTCCACAAGAGAAAATAATAGTTGAATTTATAAATTCAAAAGTTTACATACACTTGATTCTTAATACTGTGCTGTTATCTGAATGATCCACAGATGTGTTTTTAGTGATAGTTGTTCATGAGTCTCTTGTTTGTCCTGAACAGTTTAACTGCCCGCTGTTCTTCAGAAAAATACTTCAGGTCTCACAAATTCTTTAGTTTTTCAGCATTTTTGTGTATTTGAACCCCTTTCAACAATGCAACTAATACAGAAGGTTCAAACGCTCATTGATGTTTCAGAAGGAAACAATGCATTAAGAGCCAGAGGTGAAAACATTTTGAATTTGAAGATTAGGGTAAATGTTACTCATTTTTGACTTCTGGGAAACATGTAAGTATCTTATGTAGCTTCTGAAGGGCAGTACTAAATGAAAAAACACAAGATATTTAGGCAAATATCTTCATTCTGATAACATTTTGCAGATTCTGCGAGGTGTATGTAAACTTTTGATTTCATCTGTACATCTGAATATAAAGTTCAACCACATACAGCAGGAATCCCACAGCCCACAATAGTTTTGTCAATCAAATCCTCAATTAAATCTTTACCCCAAAAATGAAAACTCTATCATGACTTCCTTTGTCTTTTGTCCATACAATGGAGGTCTACAGTTTAGGGCTAGCGATATCTTTATATGATCTTATTTACAAAAGATTTGAACGAATTTCTGTTTATTTTGTATCTATTTTTCAGTTTTTATTTGTTTTTATAACAACATCTGGCAACACACTGCATGATTGCCGTCATTTACACTGACATTAATCAAAAAAGCCCACGGCAGTGTTGCCAAGACCTAATTTTTTCATGCGTATTGGGATTCTTTAACGCCGTTGCCACGTTACCCCTGGAATTCGATTTTACCTGGGGAAACTCGCCAAAAAAGTACCCCACGGAACGCGATTTGTAATGGGGGACCCCTCCTGAAATGCAACTGGGCTAGTTTTGGGCTAGTTTTAAGTAGAATTTTGGCGGGTTTTGTTCAACCCTGGCAACCCTGGCCTCAGACAGGTTATTACCACCCTCTGTAAAAGTAAACAGATCTGCAGAACAAAGGTTACAGAATGAAGTTAAATATGAAAACCCCAGACATAAAGAAGTAAACGGCATTTCATTCAGTATAGTATCAAAGTCTTGCTAAACACATTGAGAAGAGCACTAAACAAAAGTTATCATCTAGCATATAGCATTGGTTATTAATAAAATCTATAACAGCAAGATGCATTGTTGAATGAATAATTATCAACTGATAAAATTATCCACTCCTAACCATATTAACACATTCTGATGCAGTATGATACACTTGAAGAATGCTCATCTTTCCAAAACAGAGAAAACAAATACATTTTCACAAACATCTATACGTCTGTCTCTTTTAAAGTGTTCATTGTATACAGTGAGTTGTATTACAGATCAATTCTTAACCTCACTTCAAAATATCTTTTTTACAGTCAACAGAAGGAGGATATATAGAACGACATAAGGATGAGCAAATTTGTCACAATTTTCATTTTTGGGTGGACCATCCCAGTATATGAGATATAATTCCACAAAGACATTAACATCACATACCAGCCACTTTGTCACATTATCAGTAATCAAAATGATTACAATCACATAGTAAATCAATCCAGACACAGTGAATGTGTATACAAGTGTTCAATCAAATCTGATTGAGTCTCTTGAAAAGCTTCCGGTTGTGCCCATCTGCCAATGAGGGTCAGGTGCGGGCTGTAATTTCCTGTGGAGGCCACTCACCTCTTTAAATAGGCTACAGATAGAGGCCGAGTCCAGCTCAGAGGAAACACACAGTGACATTTAGACTGATATGAAAAGCTTAAGCTTTATCAGACTGGAAATGTCAAAGCCATTGGAGAGAGAGGGAGAAAGGAAGAGAGAGATGTCCTCACATCGGCTAATGATAAGGATAGCTTTAATAAGCCCACATGAGTTATAAAAGGAATGGACGCACATAGACAATTAGTGAACCATGA
Organism: Garra rufa; assembly: GCF_049309525.1. Taxonomy (NCBI): domain Eukaryota; kingdom Metazoa; phylum Chordata; class Actinopteri; order Cypriniformes; family Cyprinidae; genus Garra; species Garra rufa. The sequence goes on from NC_133369.1 coordinate 22,188,530, forward strand.
CCGCCCATCTTGTGCAAATTGTATTCAATGTGAGGAATGGGTTGGCACATATTTCCCTTCGGAGAACAAAGGGAAATATCTCTGAACATTGACACTTAACATCTCCAGCCAACATTTTCTCAGAAGACACACAGGCTATTCTGGAGGATATTAAATTCAGTTTATACGTTTTACATTACACACTGAGAAGTTGTGGCTAGACAGAGAGAGTGTGCGTCTGCACCATGTAATCAAAAGAATGTAATGAGTGTAATGTTAGTTTGAATCATCTGAATTGAAGACCGGTCATCTATTGTAGTGTTATGACTACCTCAGCTGGAAGTACAGGAAACTACTTGAGTACGGCATACCAGCATGAAAATGTAAATGGCAGATTGATGCTGAAAACTCTAAAAATACATTTGAATAAAGAGGATCCCATCTCGTATGATGTTGACACATCTTATGGCATCATTTTCCACCAAACATGTATTTAAGAATGCATTTGACTTGGAGTTATTTTATAGCTAAATAATTTTTTTTTTTTACTTAACATTTAATGAAACAATTTTTTATCAGCTTTAAAATATTAGGTTAAACTGCAGTATATATGGAACACAATATTTTTACCTTAACCTAAAATGCTAACATAAATGTCCTTATATGTTAAACCTTGATCAAGATGAATTTCTACAGGTCAAAAGTTTACATACACCTTTCAGAAACTGCAAAAATGAAAATTTACGGTATTTTACCAGATCCATCTTTTCACACTGAAGACAACTGAGGGACTCATATTCAACTATTACATACGATTCAATCGCTCACTGATGCTTCAGAAGGAAAAACAATGCATTAAGAGCCAAGAGTGTATACTTTTGAATACAATGAAGATGTGTACATTTTTCTTATTTTGCCTAAATATCTTTTTTTTTTTTCATTTAGAAGAATCCATTTTTTTCAAGACTTTTCTGGGGAGACTCAAAGGAGGCGCCGCGGATTCGACGAGGCTAGGAAAAGGCTTCAGGACATGGGATTAGTTATAAGTGAGGCGAGGCCTCACAAAAATTGGTGACGTACAAAGAAAAGTGTTAAATGCGCCTATAGTTAAAGAATTTCAACCGTTAGTACTGGAACCACTGCTTCAGATGTTTAATTTTTCTTTTGAATTGAATTCTCTACCTAGATCTCTTAGAGAGGCTAATATCAGTCTTATACTCAAAAAAGGAAAACCAGAGGATGAATGCTCTTCATACAGGCCTATTAGCCTTCTGAATACTGATTTTAAATTACTGTCTAAAGTTTTAGCTTTGAGATTAGAGAAGATACTGCCAAGTATAATAAAAGTTGACCAAACTGGGTTCATTCATGGACGCTATTCTAGTGACAATATGCGAAGATTACTTAATATTATTCAATTATCACAATATAAAAATCTTAATATTAAGGTTATTTCTTTAGATGCTGAAAAAGCATTTGATCGGGTTGAGTGGGAGTTTTTGTTTAATACTTTGAATTTTTTTAAATTGGGGGATACTTTTATACAATGGGTTAAGATTACATGTATGATAGTCCGGTAGCAGCTGTTATTACAAATGGTAGGCGCTCTGAGAGTTTTAACTTAGGAAGGGGCACCAGGCAGGGTTGATTAAAATGGTTGTCTTGCATCAATTTTTGTACTTATTTCAAATGATCCCAATTCTCTTAAATTGTACTGTAATTAGACGTATTATTGGCTGGTTCAGTTTTTTTATCTGGAACCGGAGGAAACCAAGACTGAAACTTACTAAAATGCAACTTCCCAGATATAAAGGAGGTGTTGTGGTCCCGGATGTTAGGCTGTACCAGCTAGCTTCCCAGTTTCGGTATATTTTTGAATGGGTGAAAAATGATCCGGATTCATCTTGGTTAGATATTATGGAAGTAAAATACTGACAAATGTTTTTGAAGCAAAATAGGGTGCTGTATAGCACTAACTGAAATAAAATGCATCGTATTAACAGTGCTTGCATTTTAAGGTTGTGCAATTCAACATGGGTGGATATTTAGGCTGTGAATTTTTCACGTGGAAACATAAAATTTAATTCGTAAAATTTTCAATGTTAATAATACAGATTATTTTAAAATTCAACTTTCACAATTGCATTGTTTACAATTTCAATATTAAATATTCGTATTATTTTAAAATACAAATTTAACAATTGCAGTGTTCAAAATTTCAATACTAAATAATTTCAACACAACCTTTGATACTTCACAGGACATTTCGGTGCGTATTATTTCGCTTCCAAAAAGTATGGCAGGAAGAGCAATTGAGCATCGATACAAAATCGACGCCTGTTGCTTTCCGCTTCACCAGCAGGTGGTGAAGCGGAAAGCAACAGGCGTCGATTTTGTATCGATGCTCAATTGCTCTTCCTGCCCTACTTTTTGGAAGCGAAATAATACGCACCGAAATGTCCTGTCGAGTATCAAAGGTTGTGTTGAAATTATTTAGTATTGAAATTTTGAACACTGCAATTGTTAAATTTGTATTTTAAAATAATACGAATATTTAATATTGAAATTGTAAACAATGCAATTGTGAAAGTTGTATTTTAAAATAATCTGTATTATTAACATTGAAAATTTTACGAATGAAATTTTATGTTTCCACGTGAAAAATTCACAGCCTAAATATTCACCCATGTTGAATTGCACAACCTTAAAATGCAAGCACTGTTAATACGATGCATTTTATTTCAGTTAGTGCTATACAGCACCCTGTTTTGCTTCAAAAACATTTGTCAGTATTTTACTTCCATAGATATTGAATCATTTAATTTGGGTGATGGCTTACCGATCCCTTTGGCCTGTCTCCCGTTCGTGTTGGATGTTAAAAAGATTGCTGGTCTAGGGCAGAATAGTATCATTAGTAATACATTACGAGTGTGGAAATTAATCAGGAAGTGGGAAGGGAAAGCCAAAACTTTGTCACCTATTACACCAGTCCAAGGAAATTATGATTTTCAGCCTGGAATAATGGACAGTAGTTTCACAATCTGGAAAGACGTTGGTATAACCACTGTAAAAGACTTATTTGAAAAGGAGGTGTTGTTATCATTTGAACAGTTGAAGGCTAAATTTAAGTTACCTCAAAACAACTTCTTCAGGTTTTTACAAATAAGGAGCTTCGTGCAGAAACATATCGGCCCTGGATTTTCCTCTTGCCCTACTCCAACAGAACAAGTGCTCTTGGATAGTATATCTAAGAGGTCACTAATAAAGCGACGTTATGAAGCTCTTTTAAAAGAAACGAAAGTCAATAATAAGGCAACCTTAGCTGTTTGGGAGCAAGAACTGGGGCTGTCAATTGATGTAGATACTTGGACACAAATTTGGCAGCACGCTGGCAATATATCAATTTGTAATAGAACTACAGAGCTACAATTCAAACTTTTACATCGTCTCCAAATTACTCCATTACGCAGGCATAAATTTAATCTAAATTTTTCTCCATTGTGCCTGAAGTGCAAAATAGAAGAGGGGGACTTTGTTCATTGCACTTGGAAATGTTTACATATTAAAGTTTATTGGGTACAGATTTGTGGGAGACTTAGTCTTATACAGGTCCTATCTCAAAAAATTAGCATATTTCATCCGACCAATAAAAGAAAAGTGTTTTTAAAACAAAAAAAGTCAACCTTCAAATAATTATGTTCAGTTATGCACTCAATACTTGGTCGGGAATCCTTTTGCAGAAATGACTGCTTCAATGCGGCGTGGCATGGAGGCAATCAGCCTGTGGCATTGCTGAGGTGTTATGGAGGCCCAGGATGCTTCGATAGCGGCCTTAAGCTCATCCAGAGTGTTGGGTCTTGCGTCTCTCAACTTTCTCTTCACAATATCCCACAGATTCTCTATGGGGTTCAGGTCAGGAGAGTTGGCAGGCCAATTGAGCACAGTAATACCATGGTCAGTAAACCATTTACCAGTGGTTTTGGCACTGTGAGCAGGTGGCAGGTCGTGCTGAAAAATGAAATCTTCATCTCCATAAAGCTTTTCAGCAGATGGAAGCATGAAGTGCTCCAAAATCTCCTGATAGCTAGCTGCATTGACCCTGCCCTTGATAAAACACAGTGGACCAACACCAGCAGCTGACATGGCACCCCAGACCATCACTGACTGTGGGTACTTGACACTGGACTTCAGGCATTTTGGCATTTCCCTCTCCCCAGTCTTCCTCCAGACTCTGGCACCTTGATTTCCGAATGACATGCAAAATTTGCTTTCATCCGAAAAAAGTACTTGGGACCACTGAGCAACAGTCCAGTGCTGCTTCTCTGTAGACCAGGTCAGGCGCTTCTGCCGCTGTTTCTGGTTCAAAAGTGGCTTGACCTGGCGCCTGTACACGGTGGCTCTGGATGTTTCTACTCCAGACTCAGTCCACTGCTTCCGCAGGTCCCCCAAGGTCTGGAATCGGTCCTTCTCCACAATCTTCCTCAGGGTCCGGTCACCTCTTCTCGTTGTGCAGCGTTTTCTGCCACACTTTTTCCTTCCCACAGACTTCCCACTGAGGTGCCTTGATACAGCACTCTGGGAACAGCCTATTCGTTCAGAAATTTCTTTCTGTGTCTTACCCTCTGGCTTGAGGGTGTCAATGATGGCCTTCTGGACAGCAGTCAGGTCGGCAGTCTTACCCATGATTGCAGTTTTGAGTAATGAACCAGGCTGGGAGTTTTTAAAAGCCTCAGGAATCTTTTGCAGGTGTTTAGAGTTAATTAGTTGATTCAGATGATTAGGTTAATAGCTCGTTTAGAGAACCTTTTCGTGATATGCTAATTTTTTGAGATAGGAATTTTGGGTTTTCATGAGCTGTATGCCAAAATCATCAATATTAAAACAATAAAAGGCTTGAACTACTTCAGTTGTGTGTAATGAATCTAAAATATATGAAAGTCTAATGTTTATCAGTACATTACAGAAAATAATCACAATATGCTAATATTTTGAGAAGGACTGGTATTTAATACAGGATGCAACCTCAATCCACTTTATTTGCTGTTTGGTGTTGCTGATAAGAATATAAAAAGCTTTTCTGACAGAAAGTTGTTTAATCTCCTTACTTATGCCGCTCGTATAAGAGTATTTTACTTAAATGGATCTCTGATAAACCACCGACAGTGTCCGAGTTGCATAAAGTAATTTTTGATTTTCTTTCATTGGAATATGTTACTTACTGGTCAAAAGGGAAAATGGATATTTTTATCAGATATGGACTCCTTTCTTTAAAGGGATAGTTCACCCAAAAATGAAAATTTGATGTTTATCTGCTTACCCCCAATGCATTCAAGATGTAGGTGACTTTATTTCCTCAGAAAAACACAAACGAAGATTTTTAATGAAAACCGGTGCAGTCTGCCAGCCTTATCATGTACGTGGATGGGCACCAAACCTTTAAAAGTAAACAAAAACATGCACAGACAAATCCAAATTACACCCTGCGACTCGTGACGATACATTGATGTCTTAAGACACGAAACGATCGGTTTTTGCGAGAAACTGAACAGTATTTATATCATTTTTTACCTTTGATACACAGCCACGTCCATCTGTCATGAGCACGAGTTTGGCATCAGTCACGTCACATGAGCATGCGCTCTGGCGTAGAATACGCAAACGCCGTAAGGGGAAATCAGTGAAAAGTCCCGGATGAGTTTGCGCAAGCAAACGTAATCTTTTAGCTTTAAATTGGTTTAAACAATCAGGATACGCGCAAGTAATTACCATTTTGAATAGCCGCTATACCCACAATCTGTGGAAACAATGAGTGTCGTATTCATGCGTCAGATCGCTTCCGGCGTTTGCGTATTCTACGCCAGAAGCGCGTGCACATGTGACGTGACTGATGCCAAACTCGTGCTCATGACAGATGGACGTGGCTGTGTATCAAAGGTAAAAAAAGATATAAATAATGTTCAGTTTCTCACAAAAAACGATCGTTTCGTGTCTTAGGACATCAATGTATCGTCACGAGTCACAGGGTGTAATTTGGATTTGTCTGTGCATGTTTTTGTTTACTTTTAAAGGTTTGGTGCCCATCCACGTACATAAGGCTGGCCGACTGCACCGGTTTTCATTAAAAATTTTCGTTTGTGTTTTTCTGAGGAAACAAAGTCACCTACATCTTGGATGCATTGGGGGTAAGCAGATAAACATCAAATTTTCATTTTTGGGTGAACTATCCCTTTAAGTATGTAGGCCCCAGGATTTCACGTACCTTTTTGCAAAACCTTGGAAGGTTAACATGAACATTGGTTGTTTTACTCATTTCTTTCTTTCTTTCTTTCTTTTTTTTTTTTTTAACTGTCGTTTATGTTAATATGTACTTGTGGACTGTATCTGTGGTCATTGTTCTGTTTGTTTTATTGTTTTGCTATGTTTAAATAAAGCAACAACAAAAAAAAAAACATTGAAAACAGGTTAAACATAATCTCAAAAAACATCCACTAATTAGTAACTACTGAAGCTTCATTTTAGTCAAAGATGTAGCTGATAGGGTTTAATGCAATTGTTTTAGATTGTAAACTCTTAAACAATCAAGATTCTAGAGGTAAAGTCTGTTAGATTTTTTTTAATGTCATAATACATTTACTCAACCCAGTTTATTGATCACTGACTACTGATTCATGGGTTTAACTTCACCAAAAGTGTACAAATTGAGCATCCCAGGCACCATCAAAACATTTAGAGTGATCCCCTCAGATCCGTCAATCTCTTTCCAGCTCAACCAATAACAAGAGTTTGGGGCGTGGCTACTGTAGCAGGCGGAACCTGAGGGTGTTTAGCTGGTTGACATGGGAAAAGAAAATCAGATTTGGTTCAGGCCAAAATTCAAAGAACTGCTAAAATATTCAGAGTCAGATAATGGGGTAAAACAAGGGTAAATACTGGTGGTGCTATTACAAGATGGAGGAATTTAAATAAATGTTTGGGTTTCAATCGAGACATCAAACTTGATATTCTTCTCAACAGATATCAGCTAAACTCAAGTTGTAGGCTCTTTACGGTTAAGCCCTAGACATATTAGTAATATATTGTAAGGATAAGAAGAACAATTGTAAGGGTGTGACGGAAATAGGGGGCGTTTGCAAAGGTTGTTTAAAAATATGCATTCTTTTTGTAATTCCTCTAAGGTGAGTTTTAATTCATTTACATACACAATGCACAATTACAAAATAATTTAAACTAAAAAACAAAAATATTAGACTAAAATATTTAATGTTTATGTTTTTATTTATTTTGTGACTAGTCTTGTGACACAGCCAGTCGGTCATTATCACAAATCATGTAAAATTGATAAAAAGTTAGTAATTTATTTTTAAACTTCCACTGTGAAAGGGAAAGTTTTACTTCATTGATAACTATACCTTTGAGAGTTTTATTTTGCAGTCTTTTCCAAATCAAATGCCACAGAAGGACATCAGCAGGAAGTGTGCATGAATGAGTCTGAGTCTGGCTCATGTGGTGGTCTATCACTGTCAGACCACTAGCTTTGGTCAAGCGTCTCCAGAAACACACCTGGCTCTGTGTGTGGGTGGGCAAACCAACCATATGTAACCTCTTTTTATTTGAAGCAGATCCCATGGCAACAGGACACCTGCTGATTTTAGAATAAAGTGAGGGAAGTCAAATACTGTAGATTGGGATCAGATATAAAGTGATGGAAAGAAACATAAACGTGTATGTTTGGATGATAATAGAAGAAATTTCATGTCTAATTGAGTTTATCTTGTAAAATAAAAATAATAAAAATAAAGAATAGCAACATGGCATGAAGTTCTCTCAAGAACGTCTTTGCGTTGCCAACTTTGTTTGTTTGACTGAATGCCAAAAGCATCCTTCAGCCAAAAAACAGCACCAACAGATCTTTTGTTTAGAACAATTTCCAATTAACATAAAAGGGAACTTTGACTTGTAATTATTTATCTTTATAATGCGCCGTTTGCCTCTAAAAGAGACAACAACTTCCAGGCTCTTTGTCTTTTAAAAGACATGAAAATGTTTTGTTACTAATTCTTTAGTACACTTCACAATACTCAATGTCACAAATGTGCTTATTTTAATCGTGATCAAGAAATTGTGCAGAATCTTTTATGCTATAATTTTCCATGCTATATTTTTTCTGTTCAACTTTCTAAATTTAAATTAAGACATTGGATTTTCAATATGGTCTCAGAGTTTTGGTCCCCAGTTTTTGATAGTCTAAATAGATGGGTAAAATTGCTGGTTGATCTAGTTGTAAGTACAGTATCTTATTGCACAGTATTTCCTGAAACTATAGCAAAACACAGAATGTGCATGAGCACAATCAGGCAAGGAATTATGTGAAATGTTAAAAGCTCTGTGTTGACAATATGTTGACAGACAAGGTGCTGGATGAAGAATGTGTGATGACAAGGAACAATGGACACTACATGACTAATGAAAACCTAAACAATTGTGAAAAAGGAACCTTGGGGCTCCATATCCTTTAGACACTTCATTGCCATTCACAAGGAAACAGCTCAAGAAGAGAGAATGAGTTATGAGGAGGAAAGAGGGAGAAAGAAACAGGTGGAAGGACAGAGATACGACAGATGCTTGAATGAAAGGCACAATATGGAGAGAGAGAGAGAGAGAGAGAGAGAGAGAGAGAGAGAGAGTCTGTACTGAGTTGATTAGAGTTACTAGGAAGAGACAAAGCTGCCAAAAGCCATACAAACTATGAATTAAAGAATGAATAAGTAAATACATGAACAAATGAATCTGGGTAAAGTTTCATGACAGAGAACCTACACTTACAAAAGGACTGTACTATATTTATACTATACTATATATATATATATATATATATATATATATATATATATATATATATATATATATATTACAGGCAACATTTTCTGTATACAATAAATCAATGCACAGGCACAGTCAGCATCAGCCTGCAGAATGAAAACTAGCTGTAGGATATCACATGACGGTTTTGCATGAACTATCATGTTACGGTTGTAATTAGCCTAATTAATATGCATTTTTGCTAGAAGTGTTTCTGCGCACATATGCGACCGCTTTTTCTTGTTCTGAACCTTAGAGAAGTCAAATCATAATTCTGGAAAGTGCGTCACCAGATCAGTCTTTGCACAGAGCTGTTTGTAGAGGGCCTGTAATGCCAGATCTTTTGCTGCAGGGCACATTATTACATATTCTGTTTAATTGATAGAAACCAAACTGGATCTGGCACAGAGAGAGGCCTGTTTCTCCTTCTCTTAATGATTAATTAAGCTGCGATGTACACAAGACCTTAAGTGTATTATGCATTAAGAGCCGGGGGTGTAAACTTTTGAACAGAATGAAAAAAAAATGTGCACATTTTTCTTATTTTTCCTAAATATCTTATATTTACATTCTGTTTAAAAGTTTACACCCCTGGCTCTTAATGCATCTTGTTTCCTTCTGAAGCAACTCAGTGAGAGTTTGAACCTTTCTGTAATAGCTGCATGTGAGTCCCTCAGTTGTCCTCAGTGTGAAAAGATGGATCTCAAAATCATACAGTCATTGGAAAAGGTTCGAATACACAAAATTTTGAAAAACCACAGAATTTGTGGGACCTGAATGTTTTTCTCAAGAACAGTGGGCAGTTTAACTGTTCAGGACAAACAAGAGACTCTAAACAGCTATCACTAAACAAAAAAAAAACAAAAAAAACAGCTGTGGATAATTCAGGTAACAACACAGTTTTAATAATCAAGTGTATGTAAACTTCATAAACTTCTATAAATTCAACTATTATTTTCTCTTGTGGACTATATGTAAACATCTTGGGAAATACCTTATTCAGGTCAGAACAAAATAAAAAATAACATGCATTTTTTTATGATCCCTCTTATTTTGGTAAAATATTTAACATTTTGGAGATTCTGCGAGGTGTATGTAAACTTTTGACTTTAACTGTAGAAGAAAATCTTAATAATGTACCAAATAAACTCATGAAATTACCTTGCCCTACTTCAGAGTTTCCACACTGAAGTTTTTTTTGTTTTATATCACTGAGCCGAACACAAAATATTACTAACAGACCAAAAATCTCAACCAGCCTTAACCAAACCCACACATAATGCAACCAGACAAGCATGAGAAAATAAAAAGATTTTTTTTTTTATGATGAATTGAGAATTGATCATCTTTTACAACGCCTGACCTTCAGTCATGAACATTCACATAACTCTTTTCCCAGTAATCTCTACTGACCAGAGTATTAGACCAGAGAGACATTTGTGCAGCACGTGACCTCTACAGAAGAGAGCAGAAAAGGCCACAAAGGGCGGCCATGAATCAAAACAGTCCCAAGTTGCTTTTGAGAGCTTCTTAAACCTTATTAAAATGAACCAGCCTCACATAACACATTATCAGCACTGGGATGAAAAATATAAAAGTAGAAAAAGATGTGGTGATGCCACTGACAAAAAAAAAAAAAAGAAAAAAATCTTAATCATGTTGTTATTACTTTTTACTCAAACAGCACTGCAGCAAGGTAGAAAAGATGTATCCCAATTCCCCATTTAATTTTTATGGAATATTTATATTTAGGAATATGATTGATATATTATTGTCTCAATAAGATTATGTATTTAAATTTACTTCATATCAAAGATTGTGGATTAAAAAAAAAACTATGAAAGATAAATACTTAGCTCAGGTTCTGGATTTTGGGTTTCAGTTAGAACATGTGCTCACCATAATAAGTCCGGTTCCACATTCTCTTTGTGACGGACTCTCCTGAAGGTCGACCATGTCCTTCTGCAAGACTCTCATTTAGAGCATTGCAGTACAACATCAGACCATCATAGAATCCACCTGAGATGATGTTCATCTGAAAGAATCAAATACACAAGTGAATACAAAGATGAACATATTCATAATCATCACCTCCACAACAAATTTACTTTTATTTTCAATGTACATAAAACATAAGTTTCTACGTGACATGGTTTCACCAGCATTACACATCAGTATTCAGCATCCAAAATCCATCATGCTGGTACTGATGGACATTTTAGGTGATTTTCTCGACACAAATTCTACTTAGAATATGTTATAATTTTGTTGATTTTCTGAAATCTACCTGATCTGATCTGAATCCTTAATCAAACATTTGTCATAAATGAAAAATGAAAGTCAGACTGCGTGAGACACATCTCTCTGAGTGCTTCATCTCTTTATCTTTTGTCCCAATCCATTCTGAACACTTTACCCCTGCAGAGAGATTCATTTACATGCAAATGAACAGAACTGATGAGGGACTTGCTTTTTTTTAAGGCACAGTCACTGGAAAAAAGTTTTTCTTTTTATATTTGGCTTCACTCAAGCCCCCTATCACTTTCAAAATGTGAACTGGGACCCAGAAAACACTTCAAGATGATCTCAGACTCAGGCCTCTCAATTAGAATCCACGCTGAGGGGAAAATCCACAAAGCCTCAGACAAATTAAGACGTGCTTGTATAGCTTTTTCGTTTGGTAAAGTGATAAACATTCAGAGTTCTGAATTCCACTCAGAAGCACTTCCGATGTTAAACACTCCATGAAATCCCTGTTTTCTCTGTGTGAACGTGTTTTTATGAACGTCGTGAAATAAATATGAAGATCCTGAATTTAACTAAATTACTTCTCTACATGCATATTATAGGCGCCCTATTCTATTAAATTCAATAAGAAGACATACATTAACAGACAAATGCATCATAAACATAAGCTCCATAACTAAAAACATGACATTTTCTTTACATAAAAAACATTAAGTTTAGTTGCTGATGGATGCTGTGCAGCTGAAAACCATTTGATCAAAAATTTGCATTTGTATGTCAAATTAATTTCATATTCTGGGCCTAACACATACACAGCGATATATAATTATGCTCAACCTTTACCGATGCAGCACGATTTTTCGAAGAAAAAGAGCAAAAGTGCATTGCAGCCTGTTTCTTTGTGCATTATTAAGTGAATAGAGGACTATTACGGAAAGAGCTGTAAACACACATAATGCATTTTGGCTGAAAAAAACATTCATTTAATCACTTTGAGTCCCTTTAAGCTCTTTATGAGAAAACCCTGGCTGAAATGGAGGCATATAGAGTTTTTAACAAGATAGAAATAAATAGTAATTGCGAGGGAAGATAGAAAAGATGGAAAGCCCAGTAGAGTCTTGGTAGAGAGGGATAATAATACAACAACCAAAAATGAAAAGAAAAATAAAGAAATCACTTCACAATGATTTTTCTTACCAAAGAATCCTCCACTGTGAAGTTGAACATCCGTTTGGCATCTGCTTTTAGATCACTGACAAACTCCTTGTACTCGTGGTTCTGTGGCTCGAGGTAGGTCAGAATCTTCACACTCTGAAAAAATATGCAAAATAAATATAATTTGTTCTATTCTAAGAAGAAACTGTTTTCTGTTTTAATATTTTCAAAATGTAATTGAATTGAATTTTCAACAGTGATTACTTCCTTAACTTGTGGCCCTTCAACTTTTGATTGGTAATGGCCAAAAGTTGTGAGAATGACACAAATATTAGTTTTCACAAAGTTTGCTGCTCAACTGCTTTTAGATCTTTGTTTCAGTTGTTTCTGTGATGTACTAAAATATAATTACAAGCACTTCATACGTTTCAAAGGCTTTTATCGACAATTACATGACATTTATGCAAAGAGTCAGTATTTGCAGTGTTGGCCCTTCTTTTTCAGGACCTCTGCAATTCGACTGGGCATGCTCTCAATCAACTTCTGGGCCAAATCCTGACTGATAGCAACCCATTCTTTCATAATCACTTCTTGGAGTTTGTCAGAATTAGTAGGTTTTTGTTTGTCCACCCGCCTCTTGAGGATTGACCACAAGTTTTAAAATCTGGGGAGTTTCCAGGCCATTGACCCAAAATGTCAACGTTTTGGTCCCTGAGCCACTTAGTTATCACTTTTGCCTTATGGCACGGTGCTCCATCGTGCTGGAAAATGCATTGTTCTTCACCAAACTGTTGTTGGATTGTTGGAAGAAGTTGCTGTTGGAGGGTGTTTTGGTACCATTCTTTATTCATGGCTGTGTTTTTGGGCAAAATTGTGAGTGAGCCCACTCCCTTGGATGAGAAGCAACCCCACACATGAATGGTCTCAGGATGCTTTACTGTTGGCAGAACTGATGGAAGCGCTCACCTTTTCTTCTCCGGACAAGCCTTTTTCCAGATGCCCCAAACAATCTGAAAGAGGCTTCATCGGAGAATATGACTTTGCCCCAGTCCTCAGCAGTCCATTCGCCATACTTTTTGCAGAAGATCAGTCTGTCCCTGATGTTTTTTTTTTTTGGAGAGAAGTGGCTTCTTTGCTGCCCTTCTTGACACCAGGCCATCTTCCAAAAGTATTGGCCTCACTGTGCGTGCAGATGCGCTCACACCTGCCTGCTGCCATTCCTGAGCAAGCTCTGCACTGGTGGCACTCCGATCCCGCAGCTGAATCCTCTTTAGGAGACGATCCTGGCGCTTGCTGGACTTTCTTGGACGCCCTGAATCCTTCTTAACAATGCAGTGGAAAGTTTTTTTCGGGATTAAGTTAATTTTCATGGCAAAGTAGTAAAACTTAAAGCAGCAACTTTTCCAATTTCCAATATTTATGTAATTCTCAAAACTTTTGGCCACGACTGTATATTGTAAAATACATCAAATGTTTTGACCTTATATAAATGAAAGTATGCAAATCTCGTTGGTCAGTTCTGAATATTAAGTTGTGGGAAAAGCAACAGACTATGACAATCTGACATACTTTACTGGGATTAGAAAACATTCCATAAGACACCTGAATCAGCTCTTTAAAATTCTGAAAGTTTGCTTGACTACACAGTACATTTGGATTTATTTGGTCAGGTAGGAAAATTAAGAATAAGCATAAATTGCCTGTTTCTATGTGTGTGCAAACAAAATGTTTAATCTTCCAAAGCTAAGCACCAATAAGCGTCAGCACGTCCTGTATCTAAAGGTGCGTGGGTGCATCAGCGGGTGCTGAGTGTTGGAGTTCAGTCTTTTTCTCACACTCTGCACAGAAACTCTTCCACTCTCAAAACAGTCTGCTGTTATCACAGTAGGAGCTGGTGACTGCAGTTCTCTGACACCAACCAAAGCCAGAGTGACCTGCAGAGCGTTTGATAAGAATATGGCTCAGATTTTGAGCCCCCTGAGGCATAACAGTGATTGTTTGGTGTTAGAGGGTGTTTAAATGAAGTGTGTTGTTATTATGTCACTAGACACAATAAAAGCAAGGCTTTTGTTAAGGTTCAAAAGACGAGATAACAATTCGGAAAAAGCTTCATAAAGATCCATAACTATCTATCTCCTCTATCATCATCATCACCATAATCAATATCATCTCAAATTTGAATAATATAATTTATATTTCTGGTAACAACTACAGAACCAAACCTGCAGAGAAACTAAGAAACTAAGGATGCTGATTATGTATGTATGTGTGTGTGTGTGTGTGTGTGTGTGTCTGTGATGGGAGATTATCCAGACCAAGGGCATACTGGACAAATTTAATAAGGACAGCTAATAACAACAGCTATCGCTATACAGGGCAAGGCAGACAAGAGAAGTTTATTTTATTAGAGACTATACTGAATTAAGTATTTTCTCTGTTAGGAATAAACCTTGTTCACTTTAGTTTGATTTTTCCTTTAAATTGGTGGGATAAAAAAAAAACATGTTTAATTTAGGATCCTCAAGTCTTAAAAGGATTAGTTAATTTCCAGAATGGAAATTTCCTGCTTTTCTTACTTAGATTTTTTGTCTTGTTTCCAGCCAAAATATCTAAAACGTCTTAAATCAAGAAGGATTTTCTAGACAAGTGAAAATTGTCTTGTTTTCAGAAAAAAGTCAAAATTAATTAAATTAAGTTAATAAAATTATTTTTTTTTCTTAAAAACTAGCAAAATAATCTGCCAATGGGGTAAGCAAAATAATCTTGTTTTCTGCTTGAAATAAGATTATTTTACTTATTCTAAGCAAAAATCACTTAATTTTGACTTCTTTTTACTGAAAACAAGACAATAATTTTTACTTGTCTAGAAAATCCTTCCTGATTTCAAACACAGTTTTAATGCAGCTTCAAAGGGCTCTACACAATCCCAGACAAGGAATAAGGGTCTTATCTAGCAAAACGATTGGTCATTTTCTAAAAAAAACAACACCACCACAAATTTATATACTTTTTAACCACAAATGCTCATCCTGCACTAGCTCAACCTTACGCACTGCATGATCACGCAAGTGGAAGTACCGACCCAGTGTTTACAAAGCGAACATGCAAAGAAAGTCAAACGCCCTTTACAAAAAAGGCAGACAATTTGAAGTTTGAGGAGAAAATGAGATGGAGTTTTTCACCCTACCTTTCCTTGTTGAAATGAAAGTACACAGATGAAGAACTAACCATGTGTGACCTTCCCCAAGTGATTACGCAATGCGTGAAAATATAATTAATTTTTATTTTTAGAAAATGACTGATTGTTTTGCTAGATAAGTCTCTTATTCCCCAGCTGGGATCATGTAGTGCCCTTTGAAGCTGCATTGAAACTGCAATTTCAACCTTCAACCTGCTGATCCCAATTGAAGTCCACTATATGGAGAAAAATCCTGGAATGTATTCCTCAAAAACCTTAATTTTTTTTTCAACTTAAGAAAGAAAGGCATGAACAGCTTGGATGACATGGGGGGGTGGTTTTCAAAATGATTGAAATTTTATCTCCTATTCGCCATCATTCTCATGTTTTATAAAAAGCTTTAAATCACCTGGAAGGCCTCCTTTGCAATAACATCATCTGGATCTCCTCTGGCCCACGGCTGAGAAGGTCTGGACTGCAAACTGCGTCCAAAGATGTCAATGTAGAAGAAGACATATTCCTCCTTAGGGAGACCTGCCCTGTGGAAGTGCACCATCAACTGCCGGAAGACATCCGGAGAACAGCATACAAACACCACTGTAATGAAAAAGACAAAAAACAAAGGACATCGACATTAGAAGAGACACAAGAAAAACTTTAGCCTCTTCACCATTCATATCAAGCTTTCCTTTATATGAGACAGAAACCCAAACATAGCGTGTTTGCACTCCCATTAGCACTTTTACCAGAAATGATTAGGTAATCAATACCACAATGTCATTATCACATCATAACGTGTCAGTTTAACACATCCAGACAGGAATTAGCACGTGTGTGCATTTTTGCTCATGCGTGTAAATGTGTCTGTATGGTGCATTAATCCATTTATGGCCCTGAGTGTGTCTGGACTGTCTGTTCTATGCTTTTAGCTTCACACGTCATACTGTACATGTTTTTGTGATTCATTCACACTGCATAATACTGTTCTCCTAAACAGTATTTTTGTCTTGTTTTCCAGTAATATAAATATCTTTAAAAAAAAAAAAAAACATTTATTTGCTAGATAAATTTACATTTATGCCAAAATTGCATGAAGTATTACTTCAGTGAGGTTTCTGTTTAAACTGAAAAAACACTAATGGGATCGGTTAATAAAATGTTTTTTTTTTTCCAAGTAAACTTGTTTTGTTTAAAAGATGTTTAGATATTTTTATTAAAAAACAAGACAGAAATACTGATAAAGAAAATGATTTTTTGCAGTGTACATATAACCAGAAGAAACATTCAGCATTGTTATTGAGCTAAACAGGATGTTTCATAAGAATGATAAGGAATAGATTTTATATGAAACGGATGTAAGCTTTCAGATAACAAAAACATACAGGCGAGAGAAGCGAACACCAGTAAGGAGAGAAAGAGATCCGGACATGAAAACAAAATGCTTCATTAACTCTGATCAAATGAGTGAAGTGATCATAGAGACAGCGAGAGAAAGCGATAGAACTTGACTCCAGACCAAACAGTCATTTGCAGAGTGAGGGTAATTGCAGGAGACCTATGCTAACAGCCACGTATGTGTGTGTGTGTGCTGCTCAGAGACTAAATGTGATTTCAGTATGTGGATAATAATGAACACAAGCTGAGAGATGGATTTAGAATTTTAGAAGAGATCTGTGAATGAACATCCATAAGCATTTCTGGCAATATAATAGAATATGAGTGAAGTATAGGGGGAATATCCATCCATCCGAGACTTAACTTTGTGGAAATCTGAAACAAAAGTAAATGTCCCCTGAGAGCAAACAGATCAATATCAACCTGTGAAGGTCAGAAAGGGGGACAGGATCTAGACGGAGACAGACAGGCAGTCAGTCAGTCTGTCTCTCACTCAAGTCTTTGTCTTTGAGTAGTGAGGGAGCCCAATGACATTGAAAGGCAAAACTTGTTCTGGCCCCCAAATGTGTGTGTGTGTGTGTGTGTGTGTGTGTGTGTGTGTGTGTGTGTGTGTGTGTGTATAATTCGGAATCTAACCAGTGTGCTACAAACAAACGTTAACACTTTGAGAGCTTCTTTTTTTTCTAAATATCTTCACAATTCAGTACATATGAAACAAAAACTGGCTTTTAATGGGTCTAAACTGGTCATTAGCTGGTTCAAGCTGCTAGACATTTTGGATCAGCAACAAACTAGTCTCGCGTAGCCAGACCTTCAGACTGACGCTGAAGGTCTGGAATTCATAGCAGCTTTTATTGGCCAAGGCCCGCCCATACAATAATGACTGATTGCAGAACAGCAGAACCATACGTCACAGCAGTCACACGGCAGCAGCGCCACGGCAGCAGGCTCAGACGGTAGTGGGCGGAGTCTCCTGCTGCAGCCCAATCAGGTCCCACAAAATATCCGTCCTAAATAGTATTAGAAAATAGAATTGGTATGTCCTAAAAAGCATTCCAAAGATTTCCGGACGGTCTACTACAATTTACCTTTAGAATTCGAAGTACGGATTAATGCGCACTCTAACGGCTATTATATTGCCCCCAACACATTGAGTGTTGAACGAGGATTTGATTAGAACTACAAATACGCATAAAAAGTGTAAAAAACTACAAACATGGCGTGTATGCGCGACCAACGGATGGGTAGAAAAATGGGGTTTAAGTTATAAATAATCAGTGTGTAACCTTATAAAAATATATATTTATTTAATGTTATTCGCATTATATTTCATGTGCAGCAACATAATGAACTTTTATAATGGCAGAAACAAATGATGAGAGTCTGCTGGCCAAAGAGCCCTTCATGTTTCACTTTGAATTTAAGGATGATATGGACATTTCCTTAATGAGTGTGTGAACAAATCATGCCTCTGGATTAATTGCATGTTTAAAGAGTTTTGATTTATTTTAGGTTTAAACTAATTTAGTTAGGTGAGTAATGTGTGGTTATTATTGTTGTTAAATGTGTGCCTTCTGTGCTATATGTTTTGTTTGATTTTGTAATATTTTTTTGGAAAATTCAGTTTGTGATGGGTATAGTGTATAGTACATGGTATTATGTACAATGAAAAATTGGTTAATACTGAAATGATTAGGTAAAAAATATAGTTTAACTAAATAAAAACATTCTATTGCTCAAGTTTTGTTTTGTTTTTTGTTTGAGCTTTGTACTCAGTTTATACTGTTTAAAAATATATGGAAAAATATAGACGTTTTTCCTGAACGCGGAGTCCGACTCTTAACTGAAAGAATGCTTTGCATTTCCGGTCTGCATTGTTTCTAGTCAAATTAGGGTATATTCCGAGCTGATAAACTAATGTTAAACCTATTAAAATGTTTTTAAAAAAGCACATGGCTCCATAGCGCCATCACTTGGCAATGTCGCAATGACCGTAATTTGTCAGTGCCTCACTTTAATGAGTGTGTAGATGACACGAAGCAGCGGAAGTTAGCTACATTAAAAACAGATGGACGCTATTTGAATGGGTTCCTATGGAGACCGGAACAAAAAAGCATTCAATCTGACGTTAGAATTCGTAATGGCGGCGCTCATCGTTTACTCAGGAAAAAGGTCTATAAGTTGATCATTATTTTCACCCACTTTCGATCTCAGATGGAGACTCCGCCCACTACCGTCTGAGCCTGCTGCCGTGGCGCTGCTGCCGTGTGACTGCTGTGACGTATGGTTCTGCTGTTCTGCAATCGGCCCTATCTCCGCCCAGAGCCATACATCTCTCTGTATGGCTCTGTCTCCGCCCATAAGGCCGTTTGACCGACATGTCAAACAACCAATCACAGTTCGTTTCGTTCAGAGTCACGTGTCGGTGCGTGGAAATGTCCCCACAACAACAGACTGGGGTGCAACAAGTCAGTCATTGAAATAACCAGCATTGAAAGTTAACGAAGAAGAGGGAGAACAAGCAGTAAGTGAGTAATTTGTTCGCGAACATCGCAAATGTGTATAACAACAATGGCGTCTGCATAAGCATCTTTTAGCAAAACGCGAGTAAATCAGTCTGCGCTTTGTTCCCGGCGGACCGAAAATAAACGCGACACTCGCGTCTCCCGGAAATCCGATCAAATTCAACTAATCAGATCACGACTTCGACATTCCTGAAGTGTTTCCAGTTAAGCGGACCATATGCATCAGACGTTTAGCCAACGTTCTGTGGGCGTGACGTCTGAGGCTGAGACTAGCAACAAACCAACTACCAGCAGGTCATACCACATTAAAGGGAAAGTTCACACACACACACACACACACACACACATGTTTGTTTTTGTGAATTGTGGGGACATTCCATAGACGTAATGGTTTTTATACTGTACAAACGATATTTGCTATCACCCTACACCTTCCCTACACCTAAACCTAGCCCTCACAGGAGACTGTGCATATCTTTACATTCTCAAAAAAACGTATTCTGTATGATTTATAAGCCTTTTGAAAAGTGGGGACATGGGCAATGTCCTCATAAGTCACCCTCTCCTTGTAATACCTATGTCATACCCATGTTATTACACACATTTGTGTCCTGATATGTCACAAAAACAAACAACACACACACACACACACACACACACACACACACACACACACACACACACACACAGGGCTCTCAAGTGTCACGCATTGAGCGTGACAGTCACTCATTTCGGTCTATTGTCACGCACTCCCGCCACACATTGTATTTCTTACGCAGAAAAAACTATTTCATATACCGCAGCGCCCAACATTTCTCTGGCCGCACCGCTCTCGCTATGGATTAAGGAACCGGCAGGATTCAATCGCGTCTCCCCTTGAGTTCTTAGTCGAGCCTGCCACTTATCAGCCAATCAAAAAAAAGAAATAGGCTACACAATAGCCAATCAGAAAATAGCAATATTGTATCTGGGTAAGATTTAACGCAACAACCAATGAAAAAAAGCATCCTGAAATTGTTCACCATCTTCCTCGTTCACCCACAGAGGAAACCACTGGAGTCCCGAGCATCACTTTGAGCATCTGCTCAGAACAAGTAGTCTAGGCCTAGTCATATTTTCGTTATCACACGATGACTGACATATTGTCATATTATAAATATATCTCTCTCCAATAGGCTTAATAATTTTATTAGCACTAAATTAATTCAAGTGTATTGCATAGTTGATGTTATAGGTCACTTTTAAAATCACACATATTTTATAATTATATCCTGGCCATGGATGCATTAATCATTGCATCTGTCTTTCAAAGATGTCAGGTAAAAGGCAACAAACACTTACAACAAACAAAACCAGTCATAATCTCATGCAAGTCTGAGCAATTATTAATACACTAATAATAATATTAATAATGGGGGGGGGGGGGGGCGTGATGAGATGTCACTCTTGCCTGTCTTAAAACTTGAGAGCCCTGACACACACACACACACACACACACACACGTTGGGTTTACATGTTTTATGGGGACATTCCATAGGCGTAATGGTTTTTATACTGTACAAACCGTATTTTCTATCGCCCTACACCTACCCTACACCTAAACCTAGCCCTCACAGGAGATTGTGCACACTTTTACTTCCTCAAAAAAACTCATTGTGCATGATTTATAAGCCTGTTTCCTCATGGGGACCTGAGAAATGTCCCCACAAGGTCAAAATCTACTGGTATTCCTATCCTTGTGGGGACATTTGGTCCCCACAACGTGATGAATACCAGGTGCACACACACACACACACACACACACACACACACACACTCTCTCTCTCTCTCTTTAATGTAATTCCAAACTTGTATGTGGAACATAAATGAAGATATTTTGAGAAATATATATTTTTTGTTCACACAATGGAAGTCAATGTGCTCTGATGTTTGGTTCCCAACATTCTTCAAAAAATCTTTTGTGTTGCGCAGAAGAAAGTCATACAGGTTTGGAACAACATGAAGCAACAACAGAATTTTTTTTATTTTTTGGGGGGTTAACTAGCCCATTAACTTGGTTAAGGTTTTTGAAACATGGTTTCTGGTTAACAAGCTACTTAAACCAGATAAAAATTGCTAAAAAGTAGGGATGTGACGAGATCTCGTGCATGTCTCGCAATATCTGACTGGTCTCGCAAGAACATGACGATATCATTGCAAAACTTTTTTGCATTTATTCAGGAGATTGCAATAGTGAAACAAGTCTTTATTAATTGAGACTAATTGACACTGATTTTTTTTAATGTATTTTTTAAAAGACTTGCAATGAACATTTTGTCAGAACCACTAGTAAATTACGTTATTTTGTTTAGATTTTTAGTCTTTTTTTCTTCAGAATCATGAGAAAATCATGATCTCCCAATTTATTTAAAAAAAATTTGATTTTCAATTTATCGAGAATCATGCAGCTTTAGTTTGTTTATTACAGCATATAAGTCATTAAAATAGAAGTTAAATTTCATAAAGTACAAGTTTATATCAAAATGCACATGCATTTTGTGTTTTTCAGTTGAATAAAATACTATTTTTCCCTATATATTTCATCACTGAGGAAAATCTCGTCTCGTTCTTGTAAACCTAGTCTCGTGTCTCGTCTCGTGGGATAAGTGTCTTGTCTAAGAAGCATATACCATGTGTATTTTCTGTAGGGTCAGTAACTAAAAACAGCATGCATCTTAAAGGGATAGTTCACCCAAAAATTAAAATTCTGTCATTAATGATTCACCTTCATGTCGTTCCAAACCCTTAAGACCTTTGTTCATTTTTGAAACACAAATTTAACATTTTTGATAAAATCCAAGAGCTTTCTGACCTTGCATAGACAGCAACACAACTAAAACATGAATAGTGGCGGAGACTGACACGGAAGAGAAAAAATTGTTGAATTAAGACGTTATTTTTGTTTTCTTTGCACACAAAAAGTATTTTCGTAGCTTCATAACATTACGGTTGAACCACTGATTACACATGGACTATTTTAACAATGTCCTTACTACCTTTCTGGGCATTGGTATGTTTCAGTTGCATTGCTGTCTAAGCAGGGTCAGAAAGCTTTTGGAGTTCATCAAAAATACCTTAATTTGTGTTCTGAAGATGAACGAAGGTCTCACGGGGTTTAAAATGACATGAGGGTGAGTAATTAATGACAGAATATTTATTTTTGGGTGAACTATCCCTTTAAAAACTGTGTGGAACAACATCTTGGATGTTACCCTCTCATCCCATCAGTACAAAACACTTATAGACAGATTTGATCTGAAAAACACACACAGAGCACTCTGCAGGCTACTAAAGCAACACATAACAGCAAAGTAAAACAGCGAATATATAGGAGGATAAAAAAATCCAACTGTGAGTGAGTCAGAGGTTCAGTTCTTTGTGTCTGAAGTCAATACTAAACTAACGCGAACCAGACCTTTAACTGCCCACATGACTCTTGCCATTACAAAACCCAGCTGTCTATCACTCTGACAAGAGTGAAACAAAGAGAAAGTATGAAGAAACAACAAGGATGTGCAAAATGCAGCCTCAAATACCAAACTGCATAATTTGCATAACAATGCAAATTTAATCAGGACTTTCTGATTTCCCCAGTTCATGAAAGATCAGGACCCACAAGAGCGAGTGCATCGACTTCATTTTTGCTATGATTACGAAGGCATGTCCATAGGATAAATGCAATTTTCTTTGGGAAAGGAGTACATCAGGTGTGAGAGCAACCTGTCATTGAGATAAAACAGTCCATTACACACTCAAATGCACATCATTATCAGATAAAGCCCTTGAGAGGTGCTGCTGGCAGATTTCCAGCCTAAGGGAGGAAAATGCTATTTTCAATGCTGTTAAACATTAACTAGTCTAGCACTGAGCAAATGAGTTACTCGCATTTTCTCAGACGCACACGTAACATTCCTGAACATGTTTTCCCTGGACAGGAGTGACAGAACATGAGTGGGTGTTTTTGAGGACCAAATAGAGTTTAACGTCTGCATATATGCATGCGTTGAAGACGGATATGGAAGACAAGATATTGTGCAATTCATTGTGCAAAAAAGTATTCACGCAGCTTCATAAAATTACGGTTGAACCACTGATGCCACATGGACTATTTTCACGATTCCCTTACTTCCTTTCTGGGCCTTGAATGTGTCAGTTGCACTGCTGTCTATGCAGGGTCAGAAAGCTCTCGGATTTCATCAAAAATATCTTAACTTGTGTTCCAAAGATGAACGAAGGTCTCATGGGTTTGGGACAACATGAGAGTGAGTAATTAATGACATAATCTTTTTTTTGGATGAACTATCCCTTTAAACTTTATACATTTAGGCTTCTATTCTTATGAAAAAAAAAAAAAAACAGGATGATAAAAAAGCATCTTAAAATTGTATATATAGACAAAAGAATTGTCTATCAGTTCAAAACTCTGCATTCCATTATATCTCCACACCAACTAGACCAGGGGTTCTCAACCTTTTTTATGCCGGGGCCCACCTCCTTCTCGGGTCAATTTTGTAAGGCCCTCCTATGCCTGACATTTCCTCTAAAAGTGTTTATTTTTTTAAACTTTTTTATTAACCAAAACATTTGTTTTGCCTTTTTATTCTTCTACTGCATGTTATAAAAAACCCTCAAACAAACAAACTTTAAATTAAAGCTGAATTTAAAAGAAAACCCTCTGCTGAGTTCTAACTTTTTGACATATTGACATTTTGTACACATATATATACATTATATATATATACATTATATATATATATATATATATATATATATATATATATATATATATATACACACACATACAGATTTAAAGCTACTGAATTCTTTAATTCAGACATTCTTTAGAACTTCAGAGTCCTTTTTTTTCTTAAGTAAGTGAACCTGCCAAACAGAACAACAGGGAGATGCCAAAAGACCACTCACTAAACCTGTCCATTTGAGCTGGACAGACTGAATATCAACGGTTTGTATCCATTACAAAATAAACATACAAATGAAAAATACAGCAAATACATTCTAAATCTGTTGATGCTGGTGTTCATATGTGCATAAACACCACTGACCCTCAAAAGATCCACCTCTATGGGTGAGCATTTATTATAAAACACTCACAGGACCTTCATTTTGACATCTATGCAAATATTTTGAAATTTCACGCAAAAATTCTATGGATCAGAGCCCCGAAAGCATGAATAGTTTGTGAATCAATAGCGGACTAATGCATGCCTAGACTCCGATATAGGTGTGTCATACATTACGCGCAAGTTACTATTACTCAGATCGTCTTTACCTTCACATTAGCGCGAGGGTTTGTTTCATGCAGCAAATAGATAAAGTAGAGACCTGTTTTCCCACGGGGGTATAGATTACTTTTATGCGGGCTTTTGCTGGCGGGAGTGGGACAAAACACGAATGTCGCGGGCTGAGCGGGACGAAATAACATAAATTTCTCCGGAAACCGGCAGGCGCGGGACTAAAATATCCGTCCCTGGCAGAGTTATGTGAGCGGAGCGCGGAGTGAAGCGGTGTGATTTTGAAAGGAGGTAGGAGCGGATTTTTGAAAAGTCGGAGCGTTGTGGTTTTCACGCGCTCCACCACCGCTCCATCATGAGTACAATTCACGCCAACTGTCCGTAATATCACTGCATATTAAGCAAGAATTCACATGTTAAACATATTTAATAAGCTACTAAATATATTGTAGAAGCCTACTTTTTTGTACAGCTGCTTTGCAAATAAACTTGAATTGAATTGAATTGAATTGAATTTAGCTAGCTTGATAGAGATGGATCACGCAAATCAGAAAGAATGTGAAGGCTATTATCACGGCAATAGACATGAGCGGTAAATTATAGTTCACAAGGAATTAGTTTGTGGCTTCTAGATACTGAGTATTTTTAGGTGAACAACACTTATTCACACACAATCGCTCTGTCAATAATGCATTAAAACAAATGTAATGGTATCCGATTTAGAATGAGCAGAAATAACTATGATGAAAACGTAGTTATTTTCATTACAAACTTTGCACTGCAAAAAGCAGAAATTATACTCTTTAATGCTGACAATGTTATTAGCTTGGCATGTGGTAGGAATAAAGTTTGCACAGTAGTGTTCCAAACTCTCCTGTTATTATATATTTTTTTATTTTAATACATGTTATGAACAGGACTGTTATATTTCAAACATACAGATTTTTTTTTCTTTTTTTTTTTTTTTGACGCGGAGCGGTGTTTCTGATATCAGTGAGCGAGGAGTGGAGCGGGAGCGGGAAATAATGAACCCGGAGCGGAGTGATTATTAAATGCACGGAGCGCGGAGGGGAAATTGTTGCAGCTGCAGGCTCCACTCCGCTCTCATACTCTGGTCCCTTGCAGGTCTCTGATGACGCTTGCGTGCAGCAGTTGGAAGTTTTGAGCCGCCGTTCAGTCTGTATTTAACAGTGCGATGAGGCTTGCTGCGCCGAGTCCAAAGCAATCAGTCACAGAACACGAAAGAGGCTTGCTGTGATCATTTTAGAATAATATTTAAATTAATTTTAAGCCATCTCGCGGCCCACCGGTTGAGAATCCCTGAACTAGACCATGTGTAAGAGTGAGTCTGCCCTCTCAACAAGAGCTAATCACAGCCCTGCTTGCATGGAATCAGATGAGGAGGTACGTTGTAATTGCAATCGAGAAAAACGGCCGCACACTGCGCTCGAACGATAATGATGGGCTCTGCTCAGAAAATGCAATGTCGTTCTCTAATACAAACATGCTACAATTACACTGACAGCCAGAATCAGAGAAAAAGCACACATTTTTTTCTCTGTTGCATTTAAGGAAACCCAGATTGGTCGTGTTCTCTGAAAACAACACCATTAAGAACGTTACGTTCACATGTATGTCAATGTATGCTCTACTCTTGCTGTCTTTTTATTCTGTCTTCTCTATTTGTAAATTTACACCACTCTCTGTCTGCATGTTTGATAGATCATGGAAGACTGTTACAGCTTCATTTCTGCACTGACTGTTTTGATCCTAGACCACAAAACCAGTCATAAGGGTACATTTTTTGAAATTCAAATTTTTGAAAGTTAAATAAATAAGCTTTCCATTGATGTATGGTTTGTTAGGATATGATAATATACAATTTAAAAATCTGGAATCTGAGAGTGCAAAAAAAGAAAAAAAAAAAGAAAAAAAAAAAAGAAAAAAAAGAGAAAATTGCCTTTAAAGTTGTCCAAATCAAGTTCTTAGCAATGCATATTACTAATCACAAATTAAGTTTTGATAGATTTATGGTAGGACATTTAAGAAATATCTTCAGGGAACATGATCTATACTTAATATCCTAATGATTTTTGCCATAAAAAAATTCTCAAAGAAATTATGTTTTTTTGAAGAAAACATTTCAGGATTTCTCTCCGTATAATGGACTTCTATGGTGCCCCCGAGTTTGAACTTCCAAAATGCAGCTTCAAATGGCTCTAAACGCTCACAGCCGAGGAAAGAAGGGTCTTATCTAGCAAAATGATTGGTTATTTTCTAAAAAAAAAATACAACTTATATACATTTTAACCTCAAATGCTCATCTTGTCTAGCTCTGAGTGTACTCTGTGTAGAGATTAAAAGGTACATAAATTGTAAATGTTTTTAGAAAATAACCGCTCATTTCGCTAAATAAGACCCTTCTTTCTCGGCTGGGATCATTTAGAGCCCTTTGAACTTTTGCATTTAAACTGCATTTTGGAAGTTCAAACTCAGGATACTATATGGAGAGAAATCCTGAAATGTTTTCCTCAAAAAAAAAACAATTTCTTTAAGACTGAAGAAAGAAAGACATGAACATCAAAGGAATGACAAGGAGTACATTAGCTGTAAATTTTTGTTCTGTAAGTGAACTTCTCCTTTAAGACAAAGGTTTTGTAGTTCAGGGTCACATATGTGCCCCTGGACAACAAAACCAGTCTTAAGTCGCTGGGGTATATTTGTAGCAATAGCCAAAAATACATTGTATGGGTCAAAATTATTGATTTTTCTTTTATGCCAAAAATCATTAGGAAATTAAGTAAAGATCATGTTCCATGAAGATTTTTTGTAAAATTCCTACTGTAAACCTATCAAAATGTAATTTTTGATCAGTAATATGCATTGTTAAGAACTTAATTTGGACAACTTTAAAGGTGATTTTCTCAGTATATTAAATGTTTTGCACCCTCAGATTCCAGATTTTCAAATAGATGTATCTCGGCCAAATATTGCCGTATCCTAACAAACCATACATCAATAGAAAGCTTATTTATTGAGCTTTCATATGATGAATACGTCTCAGTTTTGTAAAATTTTACCTTATGACTGGTTTTGTGGTCCAGGGTCACATATATGCTGAAACTGTTATGTTTAAGCTCTTCCACCCTTCCCTTTAAACCATAATTAAAGTGCTTCAGTACATTATAAAGAATATCGACAATACAGTTGCAGGCACACCCACTCACGGCTCCAAAAAACGATTAGAGCAATTACAACAGGAAATAGCAGCAGTTCTATTGATCTGGAAGGAAGCCTTGAAGCCTATTTCTGACGTATCTGTTGACCATGAAGGGGGAGCAGGCGGGGACACGGACGGCTTCGTCCGTGCTCACTTATTCAGCTATTTGTTGACAAGATAATCCATCTAGGCCTGAGTGATCTCACAGAAGATAAAAGAATTGCCATGATGTGTTCAGATTCACCCTACAAGCATCCAAATGGAATCTCACTGTGAGAGAGAAGAAAACGTCGATGATTACAATGATATCAATTGTACAGAATCAGACAGGGCGGAGAGGAAGTAAAGGGAAGCCTTAACCACAACTCTCACAAGAGCTTCCTGCTTGGCTCCGCACAAAAATACAAACGAGATGGAATGGCCTGATGGGGTTCAAAGGGACTGCATCAGCGTTTATTTTACATTTATGGAGATATATATATATGAACGCTAATGTATTATTTATTCATATGAAATGGCACATCAGCAATACATCTTATGACTCAGACACTGGTACAGTATTTATTTTTAAGGTCTAGTGTAATCCTAATCATTGATAAAATTCACTTTTAGAATTAGGGGTGGGCGATATGACCAAAAATCTTTTTTGCTTTAAATAAGGTCTTTTTGATACCATATACATATATAATTTTTGTCACCAGTGTCAATATCACAAAAAAAAAAAAAAAAACTCAAGCTCACTAAAGACATGCAAACACTCAACGATTAAATAAGAATAAGAAACTAATTACAAGCAACAGGACCAAAAACTACAGTGGAACAAATAAATAAGAAATGCTTTATACAGTCATGTGAAAAAGTTAATTGACTCGCAATGAAAAAGCTGAAAGATAAAGAAAGATAAAACAGCACCACAATGACATTTTGTTCATACTATCGTGTAGGTTTAGGTGTAGTGCAAATGGTACGTTATTTTAAAATTATAGTTATAGAGTTATAGTCCATTCAATGGACATTTCAAGTCAGAACTGCTGTGACATACAAAACCAACATCACATAAAATGTACCATATGTACGTTCATCTGCTCTAGGGGGAAAAAAACCTGAACACTCTTTTAACACCACTCAGTGAATATTTCACATCGAACGTCACGAAACATACATGGTAAAATTTTACATCTTGTGAAACAGTTCCAACAGGTACGTTTTTGTCATGAGATCAGGGTGCCAAAATCTCTACCGGCTGACAAATTTATACTGGTATATTGCCCACCCCTATAAACACATTAAAGCAGTGGTTCTCAATCCTGGTCCTG
The DNA here is from genome assembly GCF_049309525.1 of Garra rufa. Lineage (NCBI taxonomy): Eukaryota > Metazoa > Chordata > Actinopteri > Cypriniformes > Cyprinidae > Garra > Garra rufa. Next base: position 22,217,695 of record NC_133369.1, read on the forward strand.
GGGGACCCCTGCTCTACACATTTTGCATGTATCCCTTATTTAACACACCTGATTGAGATGATCAACTCATTAAGAGAAAGATCCATGAACTGAACTAACGAGCTGATGATCTCAATCGGGTGTGTTAAATAAGGGAGACATGCAAAATGTGCAGAGCAGGGGTCCCCCAGGACCAGGATTGTAGTTCATTTTCAGAACAAAAATGTACTCACCCCCTTGTCATCCAAGATGTTCATGTCTTTCTTTCAAACATTTTAGGATTTCTCTTCATATAATAGACTTCTATGGTGTCCCCGAGTTTGAACTTCCAAAATGCAGTTTAAATGCAGCTTCAAAGGGTTCTAAATGACCCCAGCTGAGGAAGAAGGGTCTTATCTAGCGAAACAATCTGTTATTTTCTAAAAACATTTGCAATTTATATACTTTTTAATCTCTACACAGAGTACACACAGAGTTAGACAAGACAAGCATTTGAGGTTAAAAAGTATATAAATTGTAATTTTATTTTTCTTTCTTTTTTTTTTTTTTTTTTTTAGAAAATAACCGATCATTTTGCTATACAAGACCTTTTTTCCTCGGATGTGATCGTGTAGAGCCATTTGAAGCTGCATTTTGGAAGTTCAAACTCGGGGGCACCATAGAAGTCCATTATATGGAGAGAAATCCTGAAATGTTTTCCTTAAAAAACATAATTTCCTTACAACTGAAGAAAGAAAGACATTAACATCTTGAATGACAAGGGTGTAAGTACATTATCTGTAAATGTTTGTTCTAAAAGTGAACTACTCCTCCAAAAAATTCTGATGACTCATCTTGCACTACACAGATTTTTGTCCAATCAAATGTTCTTTAGAACGAGGGCCCCGCCCCCAAATGCCACCTGCAACTACACCAACATAGAAAAGAAATTGCTTGTCAAGTTTTACAGGTCTTAAAATGTTTGCACAAAAATTTGATTTCTAATAATGCTCATCAGCAACAGACCAACGCAATGAAATCTGCTCAATGTAAAGAAAAAAAAAACTGAGCACATTTAGAAGGTGTTTGACTGTGAGCCACTAAAACAAGTCTGTCACGTTTCTCTTCTAATGCTGTTTAACACAAGCCAGAATAGGGTTACAAATTCAATTAGCGCAAGAATCTGTGACGTAAGGGAGGTCTGTCTAGCATTACCTCATTCTAGAGGATGTGAGGTCATTCTTTAACCAAAATGAACCTTATGTTCTGCTGTTAAGAAGAGAACATTATAACCTGAGTATTCTGTTCACGAGGGGCTGATTCAAGGCCGATATAAAGACAAGCTTTCACCTCTGTGAATGATGTTTTTGAAATGTTTGGGTTGAAGTCTGGAGGGGTGTTCAGTTACTCCGCATTACATCCAAAGGTCAGAAACGACAGGAAATATCGACCTGAAATATCAAAATACAGCACATTCCTCCAGTAAGCAAAGAAGCAGTTCTGGATTTTTAAAAGTGTGTGTAATGATTGCACAAATTTGTGTAGTTTTCTTCCCATCCTTCTCTACCCCTCAGATTAATTTTTAAGCTGATCCAGATGGATGGAAAAGCAGGGAGACGTGGAGCACGGCCTTGTGGGTAGTTTAGTTCGGCATGGCCGCTCTTGCGCTCTGCAACCATGACGACAAGAGGGCACAAAGCTCTAGTCCCAAAGATTGGCAATTTAGTCAAAAAGATGACAAGGCAGAAATGCTACCACTTTATCAGGAGAGCAATTCAAACAATTCCATAATATGAGCTCATGCAGTTCAGTTTGTCCTGACTCAGAACTGTTTGTCCTTGATTGTAATCTTCCAAAATCTGCGTCAGTGGCTTGAAAACCAGATCTTCTTGTTGGTACCCTGGAGCTGAGGTGCTATTTGATGCTGGTTTCCACCATGTGCAAAATCAGGTGTGATTGAAGTGATTGGGTACATGGAAAAATTAAACCAGAGAAGCAGAGTCGTCATCAACAGAGCAGCTTTGAAGTGTGTGTGCTTGTACGAGAGAGAGAGAGATTGATGTTGAAGCACCTGCTGACTTCTGGCAGTTAACAGCCTTGCTGTGCTGGAGATTTTATCCAGAGGCAAAGCATCAGCTAAGCGCACATCACTTCAGCACAGAGAACAAGAACGCCAAACTGTTATGAGTGTGCATTTGTTGCTGGGGTTGTGTAATGATGTGAGCAAATAACAATACAAAAAAATTAATGATCCGAGTACTGAATGGACGTTCACATGGTAGTAATTATGTCATTAGTTGCACTTCCAGCTTTGCGATCTCCAGCTAAAGCTCTCTAAATGCCTCAATGTCCCAACAGAGCGTTCAAGTCCACTTTCATTGACATTTACAAGCTGGGTGTTTTCCCGAACTGCCTTGTCCTGATAATATTGATTTGTTCAAATACTTGATGTTCTCAGTTTTATAAATCTAGAACTATGCTTACAAAAGACAAGCATCTCTACATGAAAGAGCACTCACATGGAAAACTCCAGTAGAGGAGCGGGAATACATTAGAGATTCCACTCTCATGGCAGGTGGTGTGTCTCCATGTGTTGTCTTCCTGTTGCTGCTCATGTGAGGATATTTTTACAGGGTTGAGGGGAAAGAGGCAGGAGGTGAGGAAGGGCATTTCCGCTCTTCTGAGATCTCCGGAAAAGGTTATGGCTCCACAGGTAATCATCGCCACACGTTAATCAGTCAGAAAGACCCCAAAACAACTCTGCATCTACAAAGATGTTTCATTAATCACCTGCCCCCAAAAGTTCATTTAAGGACACACTGATATTAGGCAGATGTTCAATACTAATTTGTCTAAATTTAGGCTAACTTGTGAATTTACAGTTGAGGTCAAACATTTACATTCCCCTTTCAGAATCTGAAAAATGGGAACATACAAAATGCATGTTATTGTTTATTTAGTACTTACCTGAAAAAGATTTTTCACGTAAAATATGTCTACATACAGTCCACAAGAGAAAATAATAACTGAATTTAGACAATTAAATTGTCTTCTGGGAAACATGTAACTATCTTCTGTAGCCTCTGAAGGGCAGTACTAAATGAAAATATATGATAACTAGGCCAAATAAAAAAAACTGTACACATTTCCATTCTGTTCAAAAGTTTTCACCCCCGGATCTTCATGCATTTTTTTCCCTTTTGAAGCATCTGTGAGCATTTGAACCTTCTGTAATAGTTGTATATGAGTCCCTCAGTTGTCCTCAGTGTGAAAAGACGGATCTCAAAATCATACAGTCATTCAAATACAAATACACAACTAGAAAACCAAAGAATTTTTCTGAAGAACAGCAGGCACAGTTTACCTGTTCAGGACAAACAAAGGACTCATGAACAACTATCACTTAACAAAAAAAAAAAAAAAACAGCTGTGGATCATTCAGGTAACAACATATTAAGAAGGGGGATGTAAACTTTTGAACAGGGTAATTTTTATAAATTCAACTATTATTTTCTCTTGTGGACTATATGTAAACATCTTTTATGTGAAATATCTTATTCAGGTCAGTACTAAATAAATAACGTTTTTCTATGTGTTGACAATTTCAACTGAAACAGGACAACAGGGTGGGACATATCAAGCAGTCCCGTCCCCTTTTTAAACAGTTTTATATATCTCAACTTGGACCACAGCTGTTAAGCTGCATTTGACAGCGTATGAGATCCACAATCTCATCTTTATCGCTATAAAATATAGCATTCTGTGTAGAATCCAAATAGGTCCAATACATTTTGTGCTCTGCGACAACTCGTGTATATGATCTGCTCCAGAGCAGACTTTGTGTGCACTGTCTCGAAACCAGCCCTTATTTACCCTAATGGAAAGCATATTTACACTGTCCAAATTGTTCCCTATAGAGCTTGGCCAACTACGTCACTGCGCGTAGAATTATGGGTAGTTGCCGCCATGTTTTATGTAACGTCGTCAGCCGTCAGTATTACAAGATAGTAGGCAACTATTAAAAAGAAAAAAAAACAATGCATAGATCCGAGGAAAAGCTAAATCTTCCACACCGAGAAAAGCTTAATGAAGTGTCAAAGCTGAGGTATTTAGAAAAACTAAAAATAATCAACGGCTCGATCCTTACGAGCATAAAGAGTGGTGGACGATCTAAATGAGTTACCGCCTTACCGCACGTAACATTCCCAGATGGTGTTTTCCTACTTTGTTTGTAGTGTTATTTGCAGTTTTACCTACTGCATTGTTACCTGTGTTCTTGAGACTTAAAGTTTACTGCACTGTTACATCTTACACCTGTTGTGTTTGTAGTGGAACTGAACTTTTCAATTTAGTTGATTCTTATGTTACTGTGAACTGTGCACATTCACATCAGTGTGTTATCCACAAATAAAGGGATATAGAAATGTTCGTGTTTTTTCAATTTATTGCTGCAACGTGGTATGCAATATGCAAAACAGATAATGCATGTTTAATGCTGCGTTCCAGGCAAGTCGTGCCAAACTGTCTGAGCGCATTTATTATTATTAATTTGAATGCAACGTTATATTGTCCTAAAGACTATTTTTCCACGATGTACCACTTGCATAAACAACGCACCGTATATCAGAGCTCGGAACTGGGAGTACGTTGATCTAACGTTAGTACGAGTTCACAGATGGGAAATCACAGGTTTGACTGCCGCTCCAGTGCACTTTCACAGGTAGAAGGCTGGAAAAACACGGGTAACGGGTTGCCTGAAACGCGGCATAACTGAAGGCTGTAAAACATTGTTTGTCTAAGTACACATACATGTGTATATTTTATACGTGTTATATCTATATCTATATATATATATATATACATATATTAGTAGTCAACATTCGAAGTGGATCAAAAAAGTTAAAGTCCTAAGACATGATTTTATTATGACAACTTTGATGAAAGCTTTCGATCCACTGCAAATGTTAACTAGTGTATATATAAATAATTTAAATTTTATAAATGTACATGTGTATATACATATAAATACACGCAATACATGAACATATTTACACAGAAAAGTTTATGTTGGATGACATTCCTTGAGAGCAACTGATTTGACAGCATTAATTTCTTAATTCATGGTTTCATAACAACGCTGGGGCACATATTAGTCAACTAATGCTTTTCCGTCTAACCGCTTGTACCCACGCCATGCACCGCCGTTTTGTTAACTCGGACACTTGGGATCCAAGGTGATTGTCCAAGCTGGAAAGCTGGAAAATCAAACATTTGACAGTCGGCGTACATGCTGGTAATCGGTGAGACTGTGGCAATTAACAACACAACAATAGTTCACCAAAAATTATTATTTATGCAGAATAAAGTAGACTAAAACTTCACGATCACAATCAAACAGTGTTCACCGCAGCTCCGTTACCTAAATTCCCAACATGCATTGCGTTGCTGACGTCACGTTCCCAGACTCTAGGCGTTTCTCAATGTCAAGGAAGGATCCTCGGAAGCCAGAATTTCGAGGATGCTACGTCATCGACATCCGTCGAAGGACTGTTCCAATGTCGAGGATCCTCGGAGTTTCAACCAAGGACTGCGTCCTTCGTTCGAAAAATATCCCATACACAGGAAAGGATGCATAGGTGTAGCCTTCGCGCTCTTCGCGCTCTAAAATCACCCACAATCCTATGCGCGCAGCTTTGCTATCTTGTTCAAAAATACAAATGTCGGACGTTAGCGGAGTCATGAAGGGAATGAAGGGATCATTTTGCTCAATATGGTAAAAATAGTGTAGTTGGGGAAATTAAAAACTAAACTTGTTTGTGAGATAGGACAAGTCTTTAACAAATAGTTGTTAAATTATAAATATTTTTCAATATCAAATATTATTACAATGGCTTGGTTGAATTCCGGTCTGTTATTTCTTGATAACAGACAACCGCGAAGTATACGGCACACGGTTGCCATGAAAAACAGAGCGTTGCTATGGACGCAGTTCTGTTCACTCAGGCAATATAATCGTTTTTAAATCAATAAACTCCTTTTTAATCATATTGATTTTTTGACTGTCAAGTGTGTTTAAACAGTGCAGGGTCAATTTGACGTAATGGATGTAATTATTTTTAAATAAATGATAAGAGCGGACCTTTCACTGAGGTAATGACGCAATAACGTGCACTTGCTAGCCTGTTCCATTTATGTGTTCTCCGAATGCTTAAGAGGAGCCTCGCCTAGCCTCTGAAGGAAGTGACTTGGAAGGACCAGTCCTGCCAAGGACGTATCCTTGACATTGAGAAACACCTTCTATACGCCTTATTCAGCCAGCCGCCATTTTGAATCGAAAACGAGGCTGTGAGGGATAGCAGTCCAGCAGCGCCCACTGTTGCATATTGTTGCGTCCCGGGATGTAGATCGTATAACCGTAAAATAATAGGTAATTTCAAATTTTTCCACAGGACAAAGAGCTCCAGAAAACATGGATTGTTCCACAGGACATATAACCTAACTTTCAGGTAACAATTTTGCATTTATTTAAGAAAATGACTGTGGAAAGACTACTAATTTCTAATGTGAGCATGTTTATCTTCCTTTAAACGCTTACACAGAGTTTTTCAAATGATGTTTTATAGAATAAAATGCTTAATGGTTTGTGTTAAGAGCCTGCAGCTAGGTCATAAGCGTCTTCCCGACCTTTATTATGAAATTACGATAAACATGACATTTTCCTTGTCTAAAGCAAAACAGAGACAAAAAATAATGTTCTGAATATCATTTTGCGATTTTAAAAGTGGTTTACCTCAAACACTACACGGCAAGCTAATAAATAAATGTTATCTTTTGATCGCTTTGCATAAAAATAAACTTTCTGTTTAAACCTAACGTTACTGTTTTTTGTATGACTTCACATGTTGTCTGAAAGAGGCTTACGATCTAACTGCAGGCTCTTAACACAAACTATTAAGCATGTTAATCTTTAAAACATCATTTAAAAATAATATCTTTTTCACTTACGATCGCAAGGTTTTCCTTTCGTGAGGCTTTTGAGTCCAGGTAAACACAGACGGAGCTGAACCCTCCTTATGCTTCCTAATTCCAGTCAGTGTTTTTGAAAAACAATCCCGAGTAAAACGTTGAGCACACTGTTGTGTTCTTTGTAATCTATACAAAATGGAGATATTTAGTTTAGTTGTTGTAGTAAAACATAACATTTTAGCTCTGCGTAAACGTTTAAAGAAAGATAAACATGCTCACATTATAAATTAGCAATTAGCCAACCGGCTAGTTTCCACAGTCATTTTCTTAAATAAATGCAATATTGTTACCTGAAAGTTAGGTTCTATGTCCCGTCGAACTTTAATAATACACATTTTCTGAAGTTCTTTGTCCTGTGGAAATTAGTGAAATGATATTTTCTCTTTATTTTTATGACTAAACAATCTACATCCCGGGACGCAACAATACGCCACAGTGGGCGCTGCTGGACTGCTATCCCTCACAGCTAGGGCTGGGAATCGATTCCAAAAAGAATCGATTCCTCGATTCCGAGGCATTGGGAATCGAGAGTCGATTCCAACGTTTGGAATCGATCCTCTCAAGGGGAATCGACTCCTCACTCAGAGCCGTTTTCAGTTCAACAAAACTTACCTCTTAAACGGAGGGCTGCATTTCATGAAGGCTGCATATTTCGGCTGCAAGTCATCAAACGTCGATTAACGAAAATAAACGTAATAAAATCGACTCATTACTAAACTCCTCTGAGTTTAAGGATGCAGCCTTCAGTTTGAGAAGCACCCATTAATTTGCCTCTTGCTCGCTAATAGTTATTGTAGTCTGAAACATTTCCACGAAAAGATTCGTTCGGATAGATCATATAAATGAACCAGTTCAAAAAACGATTCAGATGTTATTTTACAGGAGAACTGGCTCATGATGTCCACAATTTTGAGCGCTGCACGACAGAATAGATCACGACGTGTCTTGATCTTATTTACATCTTAAATAAATGCTATTTTTAATCTTTCTATCAGCCAATGATAACTCTGAAAGAAAATGCAGAGAGCACGTCAGTGGCCGAGAGCGCATCTGATTGACAGCTACGCCTCGAGCTCTTATATCATCCTGCATTTATTGCGAAATTATAGCTCTTATATCAGTGTTGTTGTTAAAGTTCTGTTTATTTTGTTTCAGTGTATAGTTTGCTAATTTTGTCATTTTATACACGTCACGTCTTGTTTTATTCATGCAATAAATGCATGTCCACTGCTGAGCTGTGGGTTATGACTAATTTCCTGGGCAATGAATTACAATTTGAAAACAGTCAGAGCTACAGAAAAATAGTATATATATATATATCTTTTTTTTTTTTTTTTACAAATGAAGCTTCATATTATGAGAAGGTAACTTTATACGACCTTTACATCCTGCATTTATTGCGAAATTAGCTTCCTCCAATCTAAAAAACAAGAATCGAAAAAAGAATCGAAACAACAGTGAGGAATCGATTCTGGAATCGAATCCAATCGATTCCAGAACCAGGAATCGGAATCGGAATCGATTCCAAAATTTTCGGAATCGAACAGCCCTACTCACAGCCTCGTTTTCGATTCAAAATGGCGGCTGGCTGAATAAGGCGTATTCCCTATATAGTGGACTACGTGCCATTCACCGTACAGAAAATACAAATTCTGTGTACAAGTGACCGCCGCAGCTTCGGCGTCTATTCATAGTGTAGGGGGTGGGACGCTTCAGAGAGAATTTGACAGGCGGATGTCATTAAAATCATTAAACCACCTGCTGACACAAGAGCCACCATTCTGATGTAGGACATGAATGCACTGCGCCTTTTGTCAATCAGAGGAATGCACACATGGACTATTTTATTAATGTCCTTTCTACCTTTCTGGGCCTTGAACCTATCAGTTGCAATGCAATATCAGTCTATGCAATATCAGAAAGCTCTTATATTTTATCAAAAATATCTTAATTTGTGTTCCGAAGATGAAAGGTCTTACAGGTTCGGAACGACATGAGGGTGAGTAATTAATGACAGAATTTTCATTTTTCAATTTTGACAATTTCAATTACAATTTAAACGTAAAAAATGCAAAATGGGGAAAAAAATGGAAAAACAACAATACATATACAAAAAACAATATATACATCTCGAACATCAACCAATAATATAAATTTATAAATGTCTAATACTGGCTGATAACACATTGTACCAGTGGATGATGCTATTAAGTGTACTTAGAACTAACTTATTCTGACACAGACCCTAATCTGACCCCATTACAATCGCCAAGGCTTTTGTCTCTCCTCCACACAAAGAAATTTGGTTGGACTTTATTGCTGGTGTTTTATGAGCACAATGTTTTACATCATGAGGCTGATTGTATTTTTCACTTTATGGTTGATCGTAAAAATGGGATATTGCTGATACCATCTCCTGAAAACACATCCGGATGTGCTTATAAGATTCTGTGTCTTCGTAGGGTTTTATGTCACACACTAGAGCTGCACGATTCTGAATAAAATGAGAATTACAATTTCTTTGCTCAGAATAAAGATCACGATTCTCTCACGATTCTGGAGAACTTTTTTATTTTATGACAAGAGTGCACCTCAAAAATCTCCTTCATAACAGGAGTTCTGACCTTTTTCACAAACAGACTTTCTTGTTGCCTTTTTTCCCTATTACACATTAGAAATAATAAGAAATGATATATCAGATGAAAACTTAAAATTTCAAAATCAATCTTTGGAATGCCATTTTAAAATCAGACATTGAATTAACATGGAAAATGTACATCAAAATCATATTACTAAATGGTCTTGTCCATGAATTATAAAGATTTAAGATCCAATTCTTCATTTTCACGTCTCTGTTCAAAAATGGGAGTAACGGTTAAGGGGTTAATGGATCGTCATGCTCATATATGGTTCCATTGCTCTGCTGGTCCATAAATCTAGCACGATCAAAGTACTACTCTTTCAATATTCAAAGTGCTAATAGAGACCGAATTTTCCAAGCATGACACAGAGCTATCTACACAACTACACAACTTATAGCCCACATACTAATAACAGCCTAGATATTTTATGTATCTTAATTTGCGCGCATTGGGGAGTCGCTCTCTAAATGCAGGGTAATAAAATTGCTTTTGAAAGCGCGTCCGGGTTTCACTTTTGGTTTCGTTTTAACGATCCCGCGAAACTCTCGACGGCGCTGAGCGTGCATTCTACAATACAAGAAATTACTTTAACAAAACCATTTGAAAGTGGGTGGACACCAATGGGATTTTGAAAAGCGTGTCCCCTGTGGAAATTACGCCACTGCGTGAGTGGAACTCTGCCGCTGAGTTATCATTTGATGTGAATGTATGCCGCGTTGTACAGTATATTGAGAAAGACGCGCCATGAATTGCATCTGACAGAATGTGCGCTTAAGATGAAGTTTAAGGGGCCGTTCACATGTCGCGCCTAAAAACGTGTGGAAAACGCTAGGCGCGCCGCTTTCTTCCTAACGCCGTTAGGAAGAAAGCGGCGCGCCTAGCGTTTTCCAGCGTGGATTTGACGCTGTAGTGTGAACGCACCGTTAAGGGGGTCGCACACCGAACGCGCAGCGCAGCGCCGCGTCGCGTCGCGCCACGTCTTTAAAATTCGAACACATAGTTTTCTATGAGCATACGCACACCGGCGGCGCCATTCGGCGTCTGTCCGCGGCGCCCAGCTACGACTCAGGAAGCTGTTCAAATTTCTGCCGCGCCACAGAGCGCCATCTGCATAGTTTTATATTAAATAACATCATATTTGTCTCAAATCGTCCTATTAGATTAAAAAAACAAGATACCACTGCTGCAAAATACTACGTACATTAGGTTTACAGCTTGAAAAAAATGTAAACCTATATAATTAATTCATATTTTATTTTCTCGAGACATTTTTACATAGGCTACGCAAAATCTAAAGTCCTATGTAACATTTGCCTGTCATTATTATATTCACTGTCTTTGACTGCCATCTATTGGATTTACAAGGTCACAACCGTCATTCAGGTCATTTAAATAACGGTGTAGCGGAGCGCGATGGACGACAAAAAACTGATCAAGGAAGTAGGGAAATAGAAATAGCCAGAATTATTTGCAACAAATCATAGATTCAACATAAGGAATTCATCAGCTTGGAGGAAGATTGCCGATGTCATCGGTTTTTCAGGTAAGAATGTTCAATTTTGTTTACGTACGATCTGAGGTAAAATGTATAGTGAGCAACTGTATGTAATTGTACAGTACAATCATAAAATAATGTACAGTACAGGCATTGTCATTTCATGTCCTTAAAAATATCAATACTGTTGACCACAAAATGACAATTATTTTATTTTAAATACAAACCCTCATGTTGAATTTAGACTCCAATAAACTGCCTCAACAACAATACGATTATAATTGAAGTTTACAAAGAAATAAGTATACCTTACACAACAAAATAGCATGTAGTTTTTTATTGAGCAAACAAATCATATTACTAGCTACAGCATAAGGAATGTTGAAATTGCTTGTAATAATACAAAATGCTACTAATTGATGAATGGGAATCTAGCCTAAAAATGAGCTGGCGCGTATAGAATGTGCGCGTCCGGTGTGCGATACCTCCAGCTGTCCTCGGCGCGACGCGACGCGACGCTGCGCTGCGCGTTCGGTGTGCGACCCCCTTTAGGCTAACGGTGCGTTCACACTACAGCGTCAAATCCACGCTCAGTGCCGCTAGCAACGCTACAACGCCACTGCTTTGGGGAGTGTCTAATTTAGGGCAGAGCACGCCTCTGAAAAACAATGTTCACACCCTATTTATGTTCCATTGTCTTCTTTTAACGGCGGTTCGAAAACTAAACTGTAGCATATAATGAAAACATGCAAAGTACATTTACTTTTGCTTGACTTTTTCAATAATATGTGATTTCAGCTCAGTAATCCACCAGTTTCGGAAACACGCGTCATAGTCTTTCCTTGCCAACTTCTCACACCGATTGGTTGTCGCCGGCGTTTTGCGCTCGAAATTTGCATAAAGTTGAGGAATGCCCAACCTTTTGACGCTCTCAGCCGCTCTCAACGCTTTCTCCGCAACGCTTCCAATCCCAAAATGCACCACGCGACCGTTTACGCTCAACTTCCACATGAATGAATTGAAAACGCTCGCTTCGCCCCGCTCGCTACGTGCCAGTGTGAACACACCGTTATCAACAAAGCGCTTGCGCTCCGGAAGCGTCTGCCGTTTTTAAGCAACCATCAGCTGCGCTCTAGCTCCAAGCCTATGCGTCTCCATGCATTGTTTCTTCTATTAGCGTCAAAATAATGGGGGCTTGACAAATCATAAAGTTCAGGAAATCCCTGGACCACAATGATGAGCTGCTCCTCCATGTTTCTGCTGAGGTTTCAATGTAACGGAAAAATGTGAGGAAGCTGATTGGTTAGTTCATGTCACATGACCTGCGGTGCGCTTGCGACATTCTGAAAAGTTGAAATGTTTTTAAATCGATGCGGCGCGAACGCGCCTGGAAAAAACGAGCGCGTCCGCGCCGCATCGAGATAAAAACATCTCAACTTTTCAGAATGTCGCAAGCGCACCGCAGCTTGGAGCTAGAGCGCAGCTGATGGTTGCTTAGAAACGGCAGACGCTTCCGGAGCGCAAGCGCCCGAGCGCTTTGTTGACAAGGAAGAAAGCGGCGTGCCTAGCGTTTTCCACGCGTTTTTAGGCGCGACATGTGAACGGCCCCTAAATAACAGTCGTACATTCGGCACGCGCGTTCTCTGGGCTCTGACCCCCATCCATACCTGCAAACTTGTCGCTTTTCAGCGACAATCGCCGTTTTCATTGGGTCATTCACGTGAATCGTGTAGAACCGGAGAGTTTTTTTTAGCAAAGGGGGGGGGGGGGGGGGGGGGTCTTGCATTGGGCTTGACATCTCAACTGAGCTCGCGTCTGTCAAGAGAGGGAGGTGGGGGTAGGCTTGCGTGCCATGTAGGCCATTATTGGACAATTCTTATAAATGACATTTTTTCTGGACCAATCGGAATCTCAGCGCTTGCTTCAGGATAACATGCAGTAGAAGAATAATAAGGCAAAACAAATGTTTTGGTTAATAAAAAAGACTTAAAAATAAATACTTTTCTCTTTACTGTGGAAGTAAATAAGTAAATAAATAAGAGGACATGTCTGGCATAGGGGGCCTTGCAAAATTGAACGGAGAAGGAGGGGGGGGGGGCGCAGTAAAAAAAGGTTGGGAAACCCTGCTCTACTGAATTCACAGTTTATGCATTCAGTGGTTGTGATGTTTAAAGTTTTATGGGATTATTTGCCTTAAAAATTACCTAAATGTTTTATATGGTTATTTTTTTATTGTATCTTATTTATTTGTTTTTATTGCACTTTAATTTGTAAAGTTGTTTCCTCAAATAAAAACAACCAGGTTGAGAATTATATCCCCTTGTTTTTTTTAATAACACTAGAATCCCCTACCCAGCACTGCTGTTAAAAAAAATGACTCACTAAATTTTACTCAGAGTAAAATTTTAAATGAGTTACTTTTTACTTTTACTTGAGTAGATTTTTTGACAAGTACTTTTACTTGTACTTAAGTAAAATTTCATTGAAGTAACAGTACTTGAGTAGCATATTTTATTACTCTTTCCACCTCTGCTGAATCGTATAAATGCTGGATTAAGATCGTGAGGGGGGTCGAATCGAGATCGCGATCTTTTAACGATTAATTGTGCAGCTCTAACACACACACACACACACACACACACACAGCCTGCACCTGAGACATCATCCCGCTGCTTCATTCATTTGACTTTTTATGTGTTAGCACAACATTACATACTTACTAACTGTTCATTCAGTGACTCAACAGAACATCAAGTGACTAATGATGAACCATTCAAATTCACCAGTTAGAATTAACTCACTCAATGAATACAAACTCTGTATTTGCAGGAAATGCCAAGAGATCAGATAATGTGTGCGGAAATTTCTTGCATGCTCACAGGGGTCATGACCTCTGTTAATAAATGTTGTTTGGTTGACATTTTTATGTCCCTTAGGGACTGTGTAGTAAGTACATTTTACCCATTAAAAACTTACAGATACAGGTTTCCTGAGTTTCCCTTTGGGGAAGAAGCATTAATCTGAAGCCGAGGTCAGAGCACCAAGGAATATTTAACTGCAGAGACAATAACGGGAATACATTTTGTGATTCACCACTTGAACATGGTTACTATAAAACTGAATCTCCTGCTGTTGTTCAATGCAAGTGCTCTGACATACTGAAATGTGGCACTCATAAAAGACACAGGTTTGAGACTGGCCTCAATCATGCATATTATAATATAAAAAACTATATATAGCATGTACGTCATCCAGTTAAATCATGAAGAGGAAAGTGAGAAGAATCAGCAAATTAACAATGACTTCATACTAAACATTTTATAACCATCTCTTTCACTCATTATCAGTCATGATTTCTGTGAAATTATATTGAATTAGTGTAACATTAGTCCACATGCATTTAAACCCATATTGAGCAGCACCTGATGATTCAATTTGAATAATATAGTGAAGCACAAGCTCAAGGGAAAAAATAGGTGCAAGGTCACTTAGTAAGACCTTCGAAAAAGCGGAAAAGCACCTTCTAGCATCTATTTGATACTGAGAGCATCACAACTTTCAATAAACACTGAATGTACAACTTTTCAGAATTTTTATTTTTGTGCCTTTGGATGTCAGAATCTGAATGCAAATCATTTTTATAGAATGCGGTCATCAAAGACGCCATTTGAAGCTAAACACAGATGTTTAAAAGGACAGACTATGATGAAACCTGCTATGATTACACTTTTAAAGCATACATTTGATCTAAATAATAGGTCTACATAATATTCACATATGCAGTTCATTGTGGACATATTGTATTAGCCCTACAGTTACAGCATAAAATCTTATATGGGGGCAGCCATGGCCTAATGGTGAGAGAGTTGGGCTTGTAACCCAAAGGTTGCCGGTTCGATTCCCACACCGGCAGGAATTGAAGGTGGGGACTGTGAATGAACAGCGCTCTTTCCACCTTCAATACCATGACCGAAGTGCCCTTGAGCAAGGCACTGAACCCCCAGTTGCTCCCCGTGCTCCCCCAGTGCTGGAGCAATGGCTGCCCACTGCTCCGGTGTGTGTTCACAGTGTGTGTGCGTGTGTTTGTTCACTTCTCACTGCTGTGTGTGCACTTAGATGGGTTAAATGCAGAGGGCCAATTTCGAGTACGGGTCACCATACTTGACAATACGTCACGACTTTCTTATATAAACCTATAACATTTTACATAACATTGAAATATTTTATCGCACAATTCTGACTTTGTTTCTCCTAGTTCTGAATTATAAATCGATTTAACTCAACTATAGCGAGTTTGTCAATTCTGGGGGGAAAAAAGCCAGAAGTATGGGATATTAACTCATTATTCTGAGCTGAGGAGAAAACAGAGAATGACAAGTTGAGTTTTCTTATTAGAATTGCAAGATATAATCTTAGAATTGCGCATAGACGGCTACTTAAAAACTGTCATTTTCTGCCACCAGATAGGGCCCGCACACAAAAAACGTTGGCAAGCACTGAAATTGGTGTACTGACTTTCATTATATGACCCAAAAAACACTGAGACAACTCTGTACAACTCTTCTTGCACTCTTGAAATTCAGAATTGTGACCTGGCTAGTATAATGGTCTTCTTATGGCAAAATGTTTTCCTCATTTGTGCGTCACAAATTTGACCTCTAACCTCAATGACATATCTAGGAGTCAGTTGGTATGGAAACAACGTGTCAAGTGAGGCTAAGTGGATTTTAAAATGACCATTTCAGAAGCACTGGACATGCATTAACACGAGGACAGACGCCCAATTAGATGCAGACTGTTCTAGCAAAACACGAAAAACAAGCCACTTACCTCTTCCATCATCTTGGATCTTGTGCAGAAGCTCTGTATAATTAACAGGCCCTTTGTTCTCCTCGAACACCAGGTCCATGGTGGTGATGTTGTCCTCATGCATTTCCGTGTAAAGCCCTTCCAGGGCAAAGTAGCAGGCCCTTTCTCCCATTTTGGTATCACTAAACATCAGCAGGCTGTGTTGGTGCCATCCAAAATGCTTGTAGAGGTGAAGGGCGTACTCGCCTAGTTTCTTATGAGTTGGGCCAGTGTTGGTAATGGAGGTGTACATCTCCATCTGCATGAAGGCTACAGCAGGGGCCCCTGCTGTGATCATAGGGAGGCCCCAATGCGCAGTGAACAGCCCAACGGGAGAGGAGGTATAGTCACAGCCGGGCCCTATGAAGGCCCACGGGTTGTGTTCGAACTTCAGATCTACAGCCATGAGGGGGGCGATAGACTCTGAGCAGATACCTTCCCCATCCTCACTGTTTGCAAAGATGTGCCGGACGTGGTGCCGGGGCAGCAGGGTGGGGTCAGCATTGATGCGAGCAATGGCGCGGTCCAGTGCGGGTCCCACACGAGGCCATGCCCAAGGGTAGGATGTATTGTGCTGGGGGAGTATGACGGCCAGTATGATGTCATCGGTGTGGTTGTGCACAGGTCTACGGGACCCTTGGTGTCTGCTGGTCTTGGTCCAGATTGGTGGGGTCCCACAGTACAGCAGGATCAAAAGCAGCAGAAACGATCTGCCTCCATCGAAGCAGAGGAACAGACTCATATCACTGGAGCTCAAGCGTCCAACTATTCAGGAACACTAGACACACACAGGTTTATCATATGAGATCCAATTGTAAACATACTTAAAGACTATTTTTGTACTTAGACACACAAAAAAATTAAAAAAAAAAGAGGTGTATTGAAAGGATTTTTGGAGATTTAGCTTTTTCACTAACCTATTCACTTCACATCAGAAAAAGTGTTGCCTTTTCCAAATCTTACTTTCTTAGTTGTTTTTGAAGGATTAGTTTACTCCAGAATTAAATTTGTGATATTTACTCACCCCATGTCATTCAAGATGTTATGTCTTTCATTCTTCAGTCAAAAAGAAATAAAGGTTTTTGAGGAAAACATTCCAGGTTTTTTCTCCATATAGTGGATTTCAATGGGGATCAACAGGTTGAAGTTTCAAAGTGCAGTTTCAATGGGCTCTACACAATCCCAGCCGACCGATTTTCAAAAAAAAAAAAAAAAAGGTTTTTAAACCACAAATGCTCGACTTGCATCCATGACTTCATTCTTTACGTAGTCCAGAATTTCGTTGAGGAATAGTTTTTGTCATAATTTTCCTTTAACAACATCTCTTCACCAATGAAAACGAGATGATAACAAAAGGAAAACTTGTTTTTAATGACGAAAATCTACTGACATTTTTGTCAAAAAGCAAGACAAAAAAGAATGAAATCAGAATCAAAAATCAGAATGAATCTGCTGTGTGTTATGGAGGTTGCGTATATTTGAACTTTATCATAGCCAGTTGATCTATCAGCCAGGACATAAGCAGGACTACATTTGCTACACGTCTCATAAAACGTTCAAAAATGTCAATATAGAGTTTGATGACGCAAAAGATGCAATTCAGTCCGTTTTTCTGAGTGCAGACACAGAAGCAGCGCCAAAGTGCACAAGTACTCTTTTGCGTCTCATGAACTAAGAAATATGCACAAAATGATATTGAATTGTCCGTTTTGACGAGTATTCAAGTAAACATTCTCGGTTATGTCTCAGGTGAATGTAAACAGTTGGGAGAATATCGGACGCAAATCAGTAAATTACATACGTGCATTCAGTTTTAAAGGGACAGTGGCCTAATTCAGTTGCTATTGTCTGTGGCATTGATGTTAATCAAGCAACAAAAGAAAGACAGAAAATCACTCACTGCTCGTGACTGTATCACTTTAGTAGCCTTAATAAAGATTAATCTAAATGTATTCATATAAATAAATATGTCTGCTTGACAGAATGAAGGAAGTTGTTATAAAAAATGCATAATTAGCATATATAACCATCGGGTATTTAATTGAAAAGAAGACCATGATCTTGTTTCTTAACCCCTTAAAAAGTTACACATAGGTGCAAAATGTCCAAAAACTGTCATAAAAATATGATTTATTAATATTTATTTCCACTTTCACTGATTTCGCTAACCAGCATCTGTTCTATCCATTGATACCAAATATTCAAACCTTTTAAATGCTGGTTTGTTTACATAATGCCACAGGTGTTTTTTTTATGAAAAATAGTAGTTAATATCTAATATAGCAGATTTTTTTTTCATTAATTTTGAGGGATTTATACTTGTTATGTAGTGTTAGATTAAAAAAATTCTCTCTCTCTCTCTCTCTCTCTCTCTATATATATATATATGCTAAATTTGAAAAAAAAAGGCACAATCTAGTAAAACATGGTAAAAATCAAAACCTATGCAATGAGTTTGGTAATTTTAGAGAAATGCTTAATAAATGCATTACACTGTAACTAAACCTATTCGATTTTAGCCCACTAAATCTACTGTAGATTTGGTCGGCTAAAATCGTATGATATTTAGTCGACTAAAACTAGACTACAACTAAAACAATTCAGATGACTAAAATATGGCTAAAACTAAATGACATTTTAGTCAAAAGATTATGACTAAGACTAAATCAAAATTTGCTGTCAAAATTAAACGTAGAAAGGTCACGCATGACATAGGCTTAAGTACCGACAAGCGAACGTGCAAAGAAAGTCAACAATGTTGAAACGATTTTAAAGTTGGAGAAAATTACATGACATTTTTAGCCCTACTCTACCTTTTTGAGCTGAAGTACACAGACAATGAAGTAACCTTTTTTTTTTTTAATTGACCAATCGTTTCGCTAGATGAGACCCTTATTCCTTGGCTGAGATCATGTAGAGCTTTTTGAAGCTGCACTGAAACAGCAATTTGGAACTTTAACCCGTTGATACCCATTGAATCCTGGAATGTTTTCCGCAAAAATCTTAATTTCTTTTCAACTGAAGAATGAAAGACATGAACATCTTGGATGACATAGGGGTGAGTAAATTATCAGGAAATTTTTTATTCAGGAGTGAACTAATCTAGATGAGTGATTCTCGACTGGTTTTGTTTCATGACTTTATACAACTGGACATGTGGCAAACCTGTAACCTGGATTTATAATATAGTTGGGTTGTATTTTCTTATACTCAAGTTTCTTAGTTTTCACAGATGAGTGCATATCACACAACCTGTCCACATTTGACTAAACTCTTAAAAATAAGGGCGTGTTCACACTTGGCGTCTTTTTTGACAAGAAAAAGTTGACAAGGGCGTTTTTTTAGTTGCAAAAAAATCTGGAAGCGTTGCAGCAGAGGGCGTCTTTTTGTTGTTATAACAACAGCTGCAACAGTAGCCTATGTGTGGTGCAGAAATGTCAATAAAAAAGGAAGCTGGCTCTTTTCTTTTTTGACATTTTTGCCTTTTATTTGATAGGACAGTATTTAGACAGAAAGCGAAGAGGGAGAGAGAGAGAGCGGGGGACGGGATCGGGAAAGGTCTGCGAGCCGGGACTCGAAAAAGGGATGTCCGAAGCGCAACGGCGCTACTGTACAAGTCGATGTGCGGCTCAAGAAGCTAGAAACGCTGCACGTTGGTTTTTGAAGTTAACGGGGAGGCACATCCGGTTCACAACAATAAAATAAAAGTCTATATAACGGCACCTTTCCCATTTTTTCTTGTTGTTATGGAAACGAAAGGTCTAGCTACTCGCTTGTCATTGGCCAGCTGTCAAAAAAGCGCTTGACGTAGGACGTTTACTTTAGAAAAGTTCAACTTTTTTCAACTTAAAAAGACGTTCTGAGCTGCAGAAAAAGACACTGGCGGTGGCGTTTAAAAAAAAGCGCTCAGGGCTTTTTTGAAAAGACGGTTTACTGCATAGGGTCATAATGTAAAACAGACGCTGGCAGTTAAAAAAAGACGCTAAGTGTGAATACGGCCAAAGGTGCTTCAAAAGGTTTTTCACAGCGATGCCATAGAAGAACCATTTTTGGTTCCATAAAGAACCATTCAGTCAAAGGTTCTGTAAAGAACCATCTCTTTCCTACCTTTTTATAATCTGAAGAACCTTCTTTCGCCACAAAGAACCTTTTGTGAAACAGAACAGATTTTGAAAGTTCTTTATGGAACCATTTAGACAAAAAAGGTTCTTCTATGGCATCGTGAAGCACCTTTATTTTTGAGAGTATAGTTCAGTTATCCGCTACCAAGTTGCGCCAAAATATTAAGGAGTCATGTTTTTCCACAAGCTGATATAATTGGTGAGATCTCAGAACTCAGCCTCCATGAGCAAAGTTGACATTTCAAATAATGTACTTTGTGGGGTCTTGCAGCAACCAAGCAACTGCTATTGAGATGAAAGGGAATGCTAAAAAATAGCTAGTAACATTTTACAACAAGGCTCCATTGTCAACAGCAATGTTTTCATAATTCATTAAAATTATAAATATGTTTTTGTTCAAAATACATTTATCTTAATTTATACATCAAGAAATGTTTTATTAGCATAAATACAGGTTAACACAATAGCTGCTGTAAAAGTATTATTCATTGTAAGCTCATACATTATGCATTAACTAAAAATAACAAATTAAATCTTATTGTAAAGTGCTGCCAGATGTTTCATTCTAAAGAAAGCTGCTTTTTATTCACTTCTAAGCAAAAAAAACTTTTCTGTGCTACTTCTGTTGAAATAGTGTTGTCATCACGCAACTGAAGGCAATACAAAGTGATAAAAAACTAAATATGACAGAAATGCTTGAATGCATTCTGAATCAGCTAAAAATACACCTCATGCCTTCTTTTGAAAACAGCTTAAAATCATTCTCCATCAGTTACTCTCATATGGTGGGTTGCAAAAATTAAGGAAAAACAGCACTGAGGAGAAAAATTACAATGCAAATATACATAATCTTCAAATTTCTGTTGGTGCAACTCCATGATATTTTGGAAGAAATTCATCTGTCTCTTGGTAGAAAGATAGCCACACTCAGTCAGATGCCAACATGGACAGCTTAAGTGATATGCACTCATCTGTGAAAACTAAGAAACTTGAGTATAAGAAAATACAACCCAACTATATTATAAATCCAGGTTACAGGTTTGCCACATGTCCAGTTGTATAAAGTCATGAAACAAAACCAGTCGAGAATCACTCATCTAAAATGCAATGAATTCTAAAACACAACAGAACTCTAAACAAGCAGAATAGAAAACTCTCTGAAGTACCTTTTATACATGGTGTCTTCTGGTCTCCTCAACATGAGCTGGTACAATCCTGTGACAGTCCACTCAGCACAGCACAAAACACATCCCTGCCTCTGTGAAACTCATCCCCACAGGCTGACTGTGTGTCATTCAGAGTGCCAAGAGCAGCAGTGATTTTCTCAAATCACATTACCTCACAGAAGCTCCACCTCATCTCCGTGTCGAGCTGCATTCCCTGCCATGCTCCAGGGTTCTGAGGGTATTAATGCCTCTCAGCTGCAGTTACTGCCGGCAGGAAGAAAGGGGGAGAGAGAGAAAGAGAGAGAGAGAGGAAGAGAGAGAGAGAGGGGGTAGATCAGCCCTGATGTGTTTTAATGCATTCACTCTTCTCTATTCCAGTAGGCTAAAGGTTGACCCTTTGGTCTGAGAAGCACTTCCAAATGTTCCAAGCTATAAAAAAAATCAACAATGTAAACACTCCTCTAATTTCAAGTCAGAGGAAATCAATGGCATCAAAATCCATTAGCTTCTACCGTGCATTAAATAATCATAGCTGAATATTACCTTATAAGAAACAAGAGGTCAAGGTATGGCTAGTTAGTATGACCCAGGTATCTCCTGCTGGTAGCTAAATGTAGCTCTTTTTCCATTAGTGACTATTCAAAAGTGAACTAAACATACACTACTGATCGAAGGTTAAAAAAATAATTAGGGCTTTTTAATGTTTTTGAAAGAGACAGCACCAAGTCTGCATTTATTTAACCAAAACACAGAAAAACGGCACTAATGTGAAATATTATTCCAATAAAATGTATCTGTTTTATAGCCAAATGTGACCCCCCCCCGGACCACAAAAGGGTCAATTTTTGAAACTAAACTAAAAGTAGTTCTTATTATTTTCAAATGTTGGAAAGTTTTTGCTTCTTAATATTTCTATGAAAACCTTCTATACATTTCCCACAGTCTTTTCAGGAGAAATAAAAATCTTTTTTTTTTTACATTATAAATGCATTTTCTATCACTTTTGATCAATTTAACATGTTTTTGACATTAATGAAAGTATTGGTAACAGGGTCGGAAGGGCTTAGGGCTTGTAGTAAAATGAACTAAAATGCCCTATAAATTCAAGAAAAAGGGGAAAAAATGCTTCTGCACAACAAAATAAATAAATAAATAAATGAAAAGTGACAATTCACAGAATTACAATTAAATTCGCTCACACAACGCTCAAACGCATTTCTGTGGAACTTATGAATTAGGGGTGTGCACAAATAGTCGAATATTCGGCCTGTAATTATTTTTTCAAATAATAAAAACACTATTCGAATTTTACTATGTTTTGATTCGCTGGCTGTAAATCCATGATAAATCCTAAGCAGTTATAACTAAATGCACTGGGCGGCTCTGTTCAAAATGATCTTACTAAATCACCTGACAAATGTAATTACTTCTGATCAAATTAATTAGTGAAACTGATTTATTATAATATCACCACCACAATGAGAAATTACATGAATTCCAAACACAGTTGACTGCCTTGATGTCTTCCCGCCTTGGAAGACATCATTTATTTATTTATTTGTTGTGCAGAAGCATTTTTTGCCCCTTTTTCTTGAATTTATAGGGCATTTTAGTTCATTTTACTACAAGCCCTAAGCCCTTCCGACCCTGTTACCAATACTTTCATTAATGTCAAAAACATGTTAAATTGATCAAAAGTGACAGAAAAGACATTTATAATGTTAAAAAAAAGATTTCTATTTCTCCTGAAAAGACTTTTGGACGCAGCCAACGTCTTTCTCAATAAACCTCATTTAAATAAACGAATATTCGTTTTTTATGAGCCCAAATATTCGAATGCAATGTTTTTGGAAAATGGCCATCCCTATTAGGAATGCACTGGCCAATCACAGGTGCTTAGATTAGTCGTCGCTAAAAACGCCGAAGCTGTTGTTGAGTGCGCACAATCACAAATTCCCTCATCATAAACAACACAGTGCAGATAGGATGTAAATAAAATATTACTTTTGTAGCTTCAGTAATTATAACGGGAGTTTTTGCATAACGTATGCTAGACTAATGTCATGGATTGACATGTTTGTCTGTGAAGCCAGACTGTGACGTGCCCAAAATAAAACTAAAATGTTTTATATTGTTTTCTATAGATATTAATAATCATTATAACAATATAAAGAGCAATAATCTACAATAATGATTTTGTCATAATATGGAAGCAATTTTAAACAGTTAAAATACTAATTAAAAGTAATTGGGTAAATTTAATAATTTGACAGTAAAGACAACATAATATGGTGATTATAAAAACTGCCAAAAGATTTAGTGGGCAAAAGATTTAATAATAATAATAATACTTTTGGGGAGTGTATATCACCACTAATTCATTAAAACAGTAGATATGTGATACTGAACCACAAAACCAGTCATAAGGGTCAATTTTTTTAAATTAAGATGTATACACCATCTGAAAGCTGAGTAAATAAGCTTCCCATTGATGTATGGTTTGTTAGGATAGGACAATATTTGGTCGAGATCTGGAATCTGAGGGTGCAAAAAATATATTAAAAATATTGAAATCTCCTTTAAAGTTCTTAGCTCTGCATATTACTAAACAAAAATTTAGTTTTGATATATTTACAGTAGGCAATTTACAAAAATATCTTCATGGATGATCTTTACTTAATATCCTAATGATTTTTGGCATAAAAAAACGATAATTTTGACCCATACAATGTATTGTTGACTATTGCTACGAATATACCCGTTTTGTTGTCCAGGATCACATATTTTACCAGTGCCCAATTATGATATTGTACAATTTAATTTAATTGTCCAGAGCAATTTTTAATGTTTATTAATATAGTTTAATATAGATTTTAAAATACACTATTATATTAGCATAGTGCATGTACAAACTGACATAACAGATGCTATTAAAGTATGGTGGCACTGATGCTTTATGATCCCTTGTGGATTAAATAATGTTAACAAATTGTACCTTATTGTGAAGTGTTAAGCGTGTTCGCCAGGAGTAGCCTGGAAATATTATTACTTGTTTCAGAAAGATAGACCTTTCTGTGTCTTAGTAAGTACAGGGCTGAAAGTGGTGGTTGCAGTGAGGTTACAAAAGTTTAAATGCTTTTGTGAGCTGATATCACTCCACTGTCATTTGTTGTGACCCTTCCGAGAGGCAGGTCAGAGCAGTTTTCCAGCTGCCCAGCAAGATGTGCCCCTACGGGTCAGGACAAGCTCTATCTGCTCACCACAGATTTTGAATTCAACCTCTACTAACCTTCTTCAGCTGAGTGTTCATGTGTCTGTGGAGCTGCATGGTGTCTGTAAGCTGATGGTATTTGTTAGTTACTTATGAGAGATTCTTTTTTCAGCTTTCAGCCACCAGTGCTCCAGCACGACTCTGACATTTATATTCAAAGCCAGTCATTACGTTTTTTAATGGAATGTATATATAATAGTCATAAGCACTGAGGTATGATATGCATGTCGCAGATCTGAAGGTCAATTACGGGTAATTCTAACAGACAGCCTTAGATAACCTTTCTTTTCTTCTTGTAATGCATTTACACTGCAGTGCATAGAGAAATGAATTAAAGAGTGGTATAATTCTTTATGGTAGTGATTCCCAATTGAAATACACATTTCACTTGAAAAGACTGCAGTTTTTAAGAAAAAAAAACAAAAAAACAACAACATCATTCTTGTTCATATAGTTGACTTCAATGGTTGAAGCTGGTAGAAGGTCCAAATACTTTCAATGCAGCTTCAAAGGGCTCCACATGATCCAAGCTGAGGAATAAGGGGCTTTAAAAAAATTAAATAAATAAATAAAATTTATATACTTTTTAACCACAAATGCTCATCTTGCACTAGCTCAACCTCATGTATTATATACAGTAATCACCCACGTGACGTAGGCGGAAGTACCGACCAGTGTTTACAAAGCAAACGTGCAAAAAAAACCTCAAACGCCCTTTACAAAAAAAGGTAACAAGATTTCAGACGATTTTAATGTTGTTTTAGTATATCTTTTCAAGGGACAAAACTATAATAATGAAACTTGGATATATAGCCGTATAGATTTATTGTCACCTAAAAAAAATTACTCAACATACAGCCGTTATTGTCAAATAGCTGGCAACAAAAGTGAGTACACCCTAAGTGAACTTGTCCAAAGTGTCAACATTTTGTGTTAACACCTCCTCACCAGGGCATCGCGCCACACATGCTGGACACCATCTGAGCCAAACAAGTTTATCTTAGACTTATCAGACCACAGGACATGGTTCCAGTAATTCATGCTCTTGGACAGGTTGTCTTCAGCAAACTGTTTGCGGGCTTTCTTGTGAGCCAGCTTCAGAAGAGGCTTCCTTCTGGGACGACGCCCATGCAAACCGACTTGTTGCAGTGTGCTGACAAGCTGATCTTCTACTTCTGCAACCTTTAAAGCAATGCTGGCAGCACTCATACATCTGTTTTTTGAAGCCAGGTTCTGCACCTGATGCACAGAACAAGAGCTCAACTTCGTTGATAGACCTTGCAAGCCCTGTTCCAAATGGAACCCATCTTGGAAAACCTCTGTATGACCCTGACCACTGTAGTGTAACTTGGTTTTGGGGTGTTACTGAACCTCTAACAGCTTTGGTCATCTTTGTGGAGAGCAAAAATTCTAATTCTCAAATCCTCAGAGAGTTTTTTGCCATTAGATGCCATGTTGAACATCCAGTGGTCAGTATGAGAGAATTGTACTTAAAGCACCAAATTTTAGCTGTTCTAATACAAGATACACTAGTTTGTATGGTCCTGTCAAGCAGGCAAAAGCATAAACATGATGAATGTAGCTTTGCGTGGTTAAACAACATACTGCTGTTATCACTAAAGATGTACTCACTTTTGTTGCCAGATATTTTGACAATAATGGCTTTATTTTCAGAGGAGTATTGTCCCTTGAAATGTGAGGGGTGTACTTACTTTTGTTAGATACTGAATATATATTATTTTTTTAGAAAATGCCCGATAGATAAGACCATTATTTTTCTGCTGGGATCATGTAGAACCCTTTGAAAGAGCATTGAAACTACAATTTGGACTTTTAACCCATCGGCTCCCATAGAAGTCCACTATATGGAGAAAAATCCTGGAATGTTTTCCTCAAAAAAATATCTTTTCAACTGAAGAAAGAAAGACATGAACATCTTGAGTGAGTAAATTATCAGGACATTTTAATTCAGGAGTGAACTAATCCTGTAAGCAGGAATGCAAAGAAATTAAAATTATGGTTGATCAATGTAATTATTAATGTTATGACCATTAACTGAAAAATGGCTGATAATAAAATCCCATTCTTTTGTCTAAATAAATTCAAAACAAAAGACTACAACAAAAACGGATCATTTAAAATGATGGAAAATTTAGGTATAACATCATTAAAAATGTTCATTGTGAAAAATGGATATTGATTTTTAAATTAGCTAAAAAATTAACAGTGTTAAATTATTATGGTTTGTAAAGATAACTTTTAGAGATTAATTAAAGTTAAATGATGGCAAAGGCAATCTACAGGAAAAAATATGTAGAAATGAGCACGCACAAAGAATTTGCCAATAATTTCTTATAAATAACATTTACAATAAAGATAGCATATAAGCACTAAAAACTTGGTAGATAATCAATCTGGTATTGATAGATTGTGTGAATCCCTATTTTTAAGGAAAAAAGATGTGTGACACTGGACCACAAAACCAGTCAAAAGGGTCAATTTTGAAATTGATACATCATCAAAGCTGTACAAAAAAGCTTTCCATTGATGTATGGTTTGCCAGGATAGGACAATATTTGACCGAGAAACAACAATTTGAAAATTTGGAATCCAAGGGTGCCAAAAAAATCTAAATATTGAGAAAATCGCCTCAAAAGTTGCTCAAATGAAGTTCTTAGGAATGCACATTTCTAATCAAAAATTAAGTTTTGACATATTTACAGTAGGGAATTTACAAAATATCTTCATGGAACATGATCTTTACTTAATATCCTAATGATTTTTGGCATAAAAGAAAAAAAATGCAAATTTTGACCCATACAATGTATTATTGGCTATTGCTACAAATATACCTGTGCTACTTAAGACTTTTGTGGTTTTGTGATCCAGGGTCACACTTACAAATTGGGTGACACTCACAAAACATGGGTTTTTCACCTACTGTATAATTTATTTTGTGTTTAAGAGTTACTTTAATAATATGTATTATAATTGATATTCAGTATAATACGAGGTAAAAAGAAACCATTGGATAAAGGTCAAAGAGGTATGTAAGCATTACTAATGGAGCTGCCAGGCTACCTAAAATGAAAAAGGTTAGAAAACACTGCTTTAGAGGCAGGGCATGTTTAAAAAGAAAGCCCCAAACTGATCTCAGATCAGTGTTTAGCCAGTTCTACATTTGTCCTTCATCCCCCTGTAGAGAGCCCTGGGACGGTCAGATGGATAGAATTACCAAAACAGGATGCAACACAATAGCATCTCCCTCCCTCCCTCTCTCTCCAAACATTCCCTTTCCATCCTCTATCTCCATCTCCATATTTCATTCCCTTATAACCATTCCCTTCTTTAAGGAAAGCAGAAAGTGAGACAGAAAAAGCCAGCGAGAGCAAAATTGTTCAGTCTAGCACACAGCACACAGGACCGACAATGAAACTGTCAAATGTGTCAAACATGCATTCATAACAGAGCTGTTCTTGTGCTTTTTGCCATCGTGCAAACACACCTTAAACTGCAATCATTGCTGGTTATAAGGCAGTACGGCTCCAGAGCTCCTCGCTCTCTTTCTCATTTTGGGTGAGCAGCAGGAGATAATGGCAGCTGGACATGCTTGTGTGACTTTGGAGTACAACTGCAAGGAGAAGAAACATAAAATATAAACACTGTGCTCAGAGTGAGCTTTTACATGTCCTAGTGTGAATGAAACAGATCTATTATAGGTTAGCAAAATGCTGGACCCTAGTTTGCCAATCAGATCTGCCTCATTCAACAAAAGGCTAATGAATGATATTCCTTTTATCAAGCACTAGGACTTATTATGTGTGGATAGCTAATTAATAAAAACAGTCTTTAGCACACACATATTAAAATGACTCTACAGCTTGTCAATTATCAAGAAGTTTCATTTAATTATAGTCTATTCTGTGTTACCATGGCATTAAACTCCCAGCTCTGTGTTAGAGAGGGCTTTGTGATCAACTGCTATCTGAGTACAGTGCGTTCCGAGTGACTAATGCACAGGAACAACTAAAGCCATTTTTGGTTTTGCAATTGTCATGTAGGAGGAGGAGATCTGGATATGCAAAGAACACAGAATTACTGTCACATTATCTAAAAAAAAAAAACTTACTTAGAATATTATGCACACTTATTCTCTGTTTTAGGGAAAAAAACAACCAGGTGTAGTTGACACAGCAAGCACCATATCAACTTAAGCCCAGAAATCCAAGGGAATTCTACAATATTTCCTTATTCAGTTTCCAGATGTTAAGGCACAGTTTCATTCAAAATGTTTCACAAAAGATGAACATTTGTTCTAACCCTAGTTCTATTGTTTGATGTATCTAGATTCTGGATGATTTTAAATAAGAGAGAGTGCAGTGTGCCCACAGCTACTAATTTGCAAAAACAAGCCCACAGCATGTCTATATAAAAGATTTCCGTACAACACAGCAAAATCTTTGAGTAAAAAAAGCATGCTGTTCTGAATCCAAAACCAGTTAAAGCACGAATGTACAATTTTTATACAGACCAACACTACACATATCTGTCTTTTATACATATTATTTGCCAGCAGGCTTTAAAATAATAATTTAGAGTCACTTGGTTAATAATTTCCTAACAATATTAACAATAATAATTAAAAAGTTAAAAGGTCAAAAGAATCTGCAAAATATTTTACCAAAATAGGAGGAATCATAACAAAATGCATGTTGTTTTTTATTTAGTACAGACCTGAATAAGATATTTCACAAAAAAGAGGTTTACATACAGTCTACAAGAGAAAATAATAGTTCAATTCATAAAAATGACCCTGTTCAAAAGTTTACATACACTTGATTCTTAACACTGTGTTCTTACCTGAATTATGCACAGCTGTTTTTTGTTTTTTTTTTGTTTAGTGATAGTTGTTCATGAGTCCCTTGTTTATCCTGAACAGTTAAACTGCCCGCTGTTCTTCAGAAAAATCCTTCAGGTCCCACAAATTCTGTGGTTTTTCAGCATTTTTGGGTATTGAACCCTTTCCAACAATGACTGTATGATTTGAGATCCATCTTTTCACACTGAGGACAACTGAGGGACTCATATGCAACTATTACAGAAGGTTCAAACGCTCACTGATGCTTCAGATAGAAAAACGATGCATTAAAAACAGAATGAAGATGTGTACATTTTTCTTATTTTGCTTAAATATCCTATTTCTTTCAATTAGTACTGCCCTTAAGAAGCTACTTACATGTTTCCCAGAAGACAAAATAAGTGAAATTTACCCTGATCTTCTTCAAAGTTTGAACCTTCTGTACCTCAGTGGAAAAAAGATAGATTCATAAATCATACAGTCATTGTCGGAAAGGGCTCAAATACACAAAAATGCTAAAAAAAAAAAAAAAAAAAATTGTGGGACCTGAAGGATTTTGAACAGAGTAATTTTTTTTTATAAATGTAACTATTATTTTCTTTTGTGGACTATGTGTAAATGTATTTTATGTAAAATATCTTACTCAGGTCAGTACTAAAAAAAAAAAAAAATGCAGTTTGTATGGTCCCTCCTATTTTGGTAAAATAACAGACATTTTGGAGATTCTTCAAGGTGTATGTAAACTTTTGACCCTTAACTGTTTATTTAAAACTGCAGTAACAAATAGCTTTTTAGGCCACCAGGAGCACGTGATTTCGTTTTTTTTTTTTTTTAAAGCATACTCATCTTACTATTTCTGTCATTTAAACCTATGGCAAAAATGTAAGCGTAGCATTCAACCCCAGTCTTCATAAAGTATGATCAGAACAGTGAGGGAGAAATAAAAGTAAAAAAAAGTCAGAAAGCACTGGCCACATTCTGAGGTAGAGAAAATGGGCAATCTTACCTGCAGGTGCTCCCGAAAAGGTTGGGTTTATAGTTGATTACAGCTCTCACATCCTTCTAGCAGCACTGATGTGGTCAGCACAGAGTTTGATTGTCTCAAAGAGCCTTTCTGAAAAACTGACCTACTTCTTAAGATGTGCTGTTCACACCATTTATACACACACACAGTTTTTAGCCTTAAAAAAACACTGTTTCTGAAGCACCACCCATTAACCTGACCTACCTTGTGCAATGCAGAAAATCAATATTGAGGCATTTTCTAAAATGTAATATTGCAATATGAGTGAAAACATGATTACTAGTGATTAGATTTGAAGGTAACAGTGTTAGTGTGTAAGCTTGATAGTAACATTCACACTGAGAAAGAGGTGCATTTTGTTTTACAAGTATGACAGCTTAAACTACCAGTCATGCTGAGTGGGTAAATCAGACCACAAATGAGAACATTTAACATGTCATGTCATTTAACATGAGTGCTGTTGCAAACTGGAGAGGAATAAGCGAAGCAATGACATGAAATCATCATCCTGATATGTGCTCATCTATGTGAATCACACCAGTCCCACATCATTAATTTTTGATTCTAATCCAGAAAGCCTGAAAATAACAATAATGTGTGGTCGTGGATGAACCTCAGCCCTCTTCTCTTTGTGTCAATACACTTTAATGAGACTTTCCATCCTGCCGTCTCAAAACTTCATAAAACACACATTGAAAATCTGTGCTCAGTGAGCAGCATAAAGCTCAGAGAGCATAAATATTTCACAGGAGCAGCTGAAAAATTGTTGTTCTATATCATCAACTTGTAAAGATAAACAGCAGTTTTTTAGCGTAAAGTGTTTCAAAATTTCTTTGAGTAATGTTTTATATTAAAATTGTTCAATAAGAATATTGGGCCTCATTTATGAAACAGGAGCAGAACAATTTTTTTGTGTAAATCATTTGTAAAGCTGTTCTGAGGTAAATTTTCGAATTCATAAAAATGTTCATATTTTTAAATTGTTAGTTGGTACGAAAGAAATTTACACTTGCTCCCTGCCACGTTAATAAAGCTTAAAATGTTCTGTGTTCTTTTTTTTGTCAAATTGATTGTTTGATTAGTTTTTATTGCATTTATGCAACACATTGGAGCCAAACTCTAGAAGGAAGACCAGAATATTCCATAATATATTTCCAGAGGGTCTATAAAGGTCTACAAATTACTCAGAATTCACTCATACACTACCTGTCAAAAGTTTTTGAATAGTAAGATGTTTTATGTTTTGTAAAGAAGTCTCTTCTGCTCACTAAGCCTGCATTTATTTGATCAAAAGGACAGCAAAAATTCTGAAATATTTGTATGGTTAAAATAACTCTTTTCTACTTGAAAATATTTTAAAATGTAATTTATTTCTGTGATTTTAAACCTGAATTTTTAGCATCATTACTCCAGTCACATAATCCATCAGAAATCATTCTAATATCCTGATTTGGTGCTCAAAAAACATTTTATTATTATTATGTTAAAAACTGCCAAGTACAATTTTTCCAGGTTCTTCTGATGAATAGAAAGTATAGAAGAACAGCATTTATCTGAAATATAAATCTTTTGTATCATTATAAATGTCTTTATCGTCACTTTTGATAGAAGACAACAGTAATGATGCTGAAAATGTAGCTTTGATCACAGGAATAAATAACATTCTAAAATATATTCAAATAGAAAACAGTTATTTTAAACAGTAAAAATATTTCACAATATTACTGCCTTTGCTGTATTTTGGATCAAATAAATGCTGGCTTGGTGAGAAGAGAATTCTTTAAAAACATTAAAAATCTTGCTGTTCAAAAACTTTGGACTGGTAGTGTATATTTATGCAAGTCTCATGAATGAGGCCCTGTGTCTTTATCATGAACGCATACAAAATCAGTAGTTGTCAAGCATTTAAACGTGAATTTGAACAAAAATGTTCTCAGGATGGTCTTCACACACCTTGCACAGCATTCAAACAGAGGCCAAAGGGGAGACAGCCAGCGTCATTCTATCAAACTGCTTTCATCTCTGACATCATCTCCTGCTGAATGCAGCGCTGTTGGCAGGAATGCCATGGCAACCCTCCTCTGGTCCTCAGAGTGGCACATTACAGTCTAAACACAAGAGATCAGGAAAGAACTGAGAAGGGTGGCAGCTCACTAGCCAAATTGGCTCCTGCTAAGAACCAACGCATGATGGTGACTGAATGAATGTCACAGCACACGATAAAGGTTTGACATGATAGCTTTTACCTGTTTCCAACTGAGAACTGGCAGAATTGATAAACAGGATCTTAAATGGCACAGCATGTGGCATTTATGCAGTTGTTGTTGCCATCTGAAACAGTTCACGGATCGTGATCCTGGTGAGTGGAAGAGTAAAACATACTTAATAATTCAGGAAAACAATTAATATTGTAGAACTGTGATTCTGTAAATAAACCTACCTCTACGACAGCAGCATAAAAGAACATTTACTCTTACTCCTTGAATGAACACCGAACACCGACGGCCTCCCCAGGGTGAGCTTGGGCTTGATGAAGATGATCTAGCTTGACAAAGAAGATTGGATTCGGACCGCATAGTGTTTCTGAACGTTTAAACAAACCCCAACAGCCAAGGAAAGATATAGAAAACAGTGTGATCTGGCATTTCAAATAGGGAATGTTTCAGCCAACAGCTTGAAGCACCTAAAACATGTTGCAGGGGGCAAAGATAGTGCAAGCGGGATAGGGCGATGGCTGAGAAAGGCTTTTATTTTAACATAAAATTTGTGATTAAATGCCAATGGAAGAATGAAAATAAAGGGGTTGTGGTGTTCTCATTTTATAAGGAGTGGGCCACCTGCTCACCTTCATAGTCTGACTTTTTTTAAATCAAATTTCTATACTAGCATAATTGTAAAACATAATTTGTCTTAGTGTTTTATACATTGCAGTTACACATACAATTCTGGTATAATATAATGTAGACAGCAACACTAAAACAGACCATAGCAGTGTAATAGCTATTGAAATACTGATTAAAATTGCAATTTTCTGTAGGATGATTTTTCTTTAATCATAATATCCCAAACCTACTGGATTTGGGATGTTAAAACTAAATGGAACTACAAACACCTAGCACCCCCTGCTGGGAAATCATCAATCATTTACCATAATTCTCTTCAAGCACCAATTTCTACTACTACTACTACTAGTAGTAATATTTTGACACCAAGTGACAAAGCTGAATTTTCCACTCTTTAATTTCACATGATCCTTTAGAAATGATTGTAATATGTTGATTTGCTGCTCAAAATACATTTCTTTGTCTTATTACTGTTGAAAACAGCTGTGCTGCTTAATATTTTTCTGGAAACCATGATACTACTCAAAAGCTACAAAAGCTTTACAAAAATAAATAAGTACGCAAGGATGTACTAAATGGATCAAAAGTGACAAAATAAATTTGGTTTACAAATGATTTTTACTGTATTTCAAAACAATGCTTTCCTAAGGAATACATTCTAAACTTTCTAGTCATCAAAGAATCCAGGTGGAAAAGTATCATGGTTTCCACAAACATATGAATCAGTTTTGAACTACTGATGTGAATGCTTTAACTGTTTCTCAAGCAGGAAATCAGCTTATTATAATGATTTCTGAAGGATCATGTGACATTGACAACTGGAGTAATGGCTGCAAAAAAAATTGCTTTGCCATCACAGAAATTAAGTAATTTTAAAATGTAATAAAATAAAAAACAGTTATTATAAATATTAATAAATGCAGCTTTTGTGAACATGAAAAACAACTTTCAAAAACATAATCTTAATTCAGTTTAAGTCAAAAGCTTACATGCACCTCGAGAACCTGCAAAATGTTATTTTACCAAAATAAAAAGGATCATACAAAATGCATGTTACTTTTTTATTTAGTACTGACCGAATAAGATATTTCACATAAAATATGTTTACATATGGTCCACAAGAGAACATAAGGGAAAATCAGGGTTTAAACTTATTTTGTCTTCTGGGAAACATGTAAGTATCTTCTGTAGCTTCTGCAGGGCAGTACTAAATCTCATTCCTTTCAAAGGTTTTCACTCCTGGCTCATAAGGCATTGTTTGTGGACCTTATCTGGACCTGTGTGAAGTTGTTGAAGTGCTAAAGAACACCCTCACCCTCTTGTGGCGCAGGCAGAAACTCTGGATACTGGTTGGAGAGCAGAGGGATTCAGTGGTTGAGTCATCTAATGCTTCTATAATCCAGGGCACCACACACTATGAGGAAAAGGATAAACATGATCCAACTGAAGAATGCTCAAATACATCGTCCCCTGGGTTCTTATATATAAAAGCACTGATATACGAAATGACAGCATGAAAGGACACAGTTTTGGTGAAAATGGATTTCTAAAAGAGGGGCCAACTCAGTTGTTTCCACAGCAACAGGAAACTGCACAAACAATTCTGCGGTCCTCCGTTGGTTACTCAGCTGCACATGACAGGAAAATACTACAGAAGATAAGAGAGAAAAAGGAAATTGTTTTGTATTAGTGATACTAGTAGATGCGTTTTGATTTGACTCACCCTTGGTCTGGGATTTTCAAAATAATCACCTTTGGCTCATACATGACTGCGAGAGAACAAGAAAAATCACAAAGCAAATTGTGTTAAAAACACAGACATGCAAGTGAAGGGCTGATATTCTCCTTTTTAGAGAAATTTGTTTACCAGTGCCTGTAAAATAAAGAACAAAGCCCAAAACTTCCAAACATCTTTTATTAAGGAATAGGAAAACCAACGATCACCACAGGGTGAGTGTTTAAACAGCTCCACATGAACTTTTTTTTTTTTAAATCACCACCTGTTACATAATCCAAAAATATAAATGTGTACAGTCAATCTTGCATATTGTAATCAAATCGGAATGATACAAAACCCTGTTGAAAAAGAAAAGATGGCTGACACATGAAGTAGCTCCCACAGACCAATATAACCCAAGTTTCACTGAAATCTTATTATTGGTGTCACATGTTTGTGATACAATTTACAACCAAAATTGTCAGCTATTAAACGCATTGATTTCTAATTGCGAACAGCTTATAAAAATATGAAACGGTAAACTTTAACTGAGGGGTGATTCATGTCCGTTCAATGCCAGTATTCAATGGAACTGCTTATCAAATAAAGTGAAACGGATTTCTCAGAAACATCATGCTGGACTATAGAAAAGAGTTTCCCTGGAAAGAAGCACAAGCCTTCAAAAAGCTTTCAATTCTGTTTTGTTCAGTAAGACTGCGGGGAAAAAATAATGATTGTTTAATTTGAGTAACAAACTGGAAGTCAAATGTTTCTAAGCAGCAGAGCTCTGAGGGACACAGCAACTATATACAATTAGTGCAGGTCTGCTGGAGTCAATCAATAAGGTCTGTAACAGAGCAGTCTATTTGCAAGTTAGACTATAAGCTCTATTAGCTCGGGTTTAAGTAAGGAATATGCAGTGGACTGATCACACCATGTCATCCAAATCAACCTGAGCCATATATGCATCGAGCTCTGCGTCCAGATGGCTCTTGGTCATGGACATATACTCATCGAGTTGTTCATCCAACTGCTCCCGAGAAGGAACCTGGTGGCTGTCGAATTTGACCCGGTTGCACCCTGAATACGCCCTACCAACAGATGTAAAACGACCACCACCTGTGCAGACAAAATGAAATTTTATAGCCATTTTATAGGTTATGAATGACAACATTTGCATGCACTGAATCTAATAGTATCAGTGAGGTGAAAAATAAGCATGATATTCCTACAATATGACAAACGTGTCTCTTTGAAAGAAACATCTGCCATCTGGCAGTTTTTTAGTGCTCAGAGCTGTTGAGCGGAGCAAAAATTATTAATGAAGACATCAATTTATCTGCACCATTTGAAAAGAAATGGAACAGAGCCCATTTGTTTAAAGTGTTTTCATAACCAGGTAAATTACTGCAATTTTTTCTGATGCTCACTGAATGCACTGAACTACATTTGTACATTTAAGATAAAATGTAGGGAGTATTTGATATATATTCTAGTGAATGTTTTTGGCTTTTCACTGTCATTATGAGAGTAGTTCACTGAATAAGCCAGTGTATGATTATTGCATAAAGGACTAGTCAAAAACTGCAATTCAGAAGGGTTGTATCATAAGAAATTATAGAACCTTAACATTTAAAGATTTTTTTTATTATTATTATGTTTAGTCTAGGGCTGTCACTAGAAATTATTTTGGTAAGCGAGTAATCGGATAATTATAATACTTTTTTCTTTTTGTGGTAATAAAAATAGACCTAAGCAAACAATCGCAAGTATCAAAACAGGGTTCGTAAAGATACTGTAAAATCAAATTCCAGGACTTTCAAAGACTTTTCAAGCACTACTTTTTTGATTTTCAAGGACTTCAATCAAAGATCCCACTTACCGAATAAGGTCTTCCTAGAAGACTACTTCTATACAGAAAAATATACAATAAAAATGGCAAAAATAAAGTGAAGCAAATGCAAAGTATTACTACAAAGTATACTACACTTTTACTACAGTAAAACCACAGTTCATTTTCTTAATTTGTATTTGTGTATACTTTCTTTTTCTGTTTTGTTTTTATAACTGTACTGTTTTAATGGTTTGATGTTTTCTACTGTAAAAAAAATAAAAAGGAGATTCGCAAACTCGTTTTGAAATCCTGATCTTAAACCAATGATTCGTAAACCCGCACTAAGGAGATTTGTATTTGTGAATACTTTCTTTTTTTTGTTTTGGTTTTAGAAATGTACAGCTTTAATGGTTCAATGTTTTCTACTGTAAAAAAGAAAAACCTAAAAAAAAAAAAAAAAAAATTTGCAAAATCTTTTCGAAATCCGGATCTTAATCAAATGATTCACGATACACGTTCCGAAGTCCTGATCAGAATCAAATTATTTGCAATTAGCAAAGTTCTGATCTAAATCAAACAATTCACGATACGCGATTTGTAATCCTGATACGCAATCTGATTGGAGCGCATTGAAACAGTGAATCATTTTGCAACGCAATGATTCAAGTGATTCTTGATTCTTCGAAAAGCTCCATTTCACCTATTACTACATGCTTTTTAAAATCATTAAATGAAGTTGACATTAGAATCTGTGAGCTCGTTTCTGATTCTGAAAATGATTTTAATTTGATCTGGTTTTTGCTATTGAATTAATTGAAATGAATGATCAAAGTCATGAGTTTGAATCAATCGGAGTGGTTCCAGCATAAATTACTCAATTGTTTTGGTTCATCTGTTTCTCTTTTCGCATCTTCAGCCATGTTTACATGACACCGTTAATACTGCTACTTGCTTAGCTTGATCGTTTTTTGACATTAGCTGAAATAAGCAAAAAAGGTATGTTTTTTTGAATTGTGTGAATTTTGCATTAAAAAATATGTGATTATTGACAAAATTAAACACTTTTTTGATAGATACATTGTCTTTCAATAATTCAAGCGCTTTTTAAGTACCTCTTTAGGGATATTGCTGTTTTAAAGGGTTTTACAGGTCTTAAATTTCCAAAAGTCAATTTCAAGTACTTCAAGCACTTTAAGCACCTTGCACAAACCCTGTCAAAATCAAGTAATCAAATGGTTTTATTAAATAAAACTATCAAATGCAGAATGTATTATAAACAATAGAACTAATGTACAGTACATTACATTATCATAATAAATGCCTGCAGATGGTGCCAATGGCCTGGCGATTGTTTTTACACTTTACAGCGCGATCTAGTGCTTGTTTAATATTGACTAAACATTTAATTCCAATGTCCACTTAAACTTTAATATTTGGCTTTTTCTTTACTGTAATTTCTTGAACATGTGGACATCAAAACTCATAAACTCAGAGCGAGGGTTTAAACTTTTATTTTGAAATTGCGATGAGCGGTTATTGACTGAACAACATTTAATTCATGGCTTCTTATCCATGAAATGTGCCACTTCCGCTATTTTGCTGGTTATTCGACACAAGAAAGTGCAGTCAATGATTTTTTTTAAAATAGAGTATTCAAATTGAATCAAGGTATTGTAACAGCCCTAGTTTAGACCTCAAATTTTTTGTCATACAGATTTACACATCAGCATTAATCAGATTAATCAGGTGATCAGAAACTTGGCGTTCCCAGTTACAAATTACTGGATTAAAACTACAATTAACTAACCAACAGAAGAACTAGTAAGATGAGAAAGTATTTCAAACCTTGTGCCGTTCCTGGATGTAGCACCTGTCGCTCTGCATTTCCTTCTGAAGAATCAAAACATTAGGAAAGAGTTTCTGAAGCTTATTTTTTTAACAAATTTCCTAATCATTTCAGCTCATAAAGGAGCAATGGGGTTTCCAGGTCCCCATATCTCTGGGACTTAATGATGTAGGGCCTTAAAAATGAAGACTCCAAAAGAAAAGTTTATTAGCAACTAGAATCTAAAATCATATTGTTATAGACACTCAAAACAGGTACGTCCAATGCTGTTGTTTTAACAAAAGGAAAGAAGATACATCTCTAGTTTACACATTTTTTGTTCTTTAGACATTCTTCTTTGAAAAAAAAAAGCAAAGTGACCCACATTTGGTTTTTTACCACTGAAAATGTTTACAATTTAACAATATACTCCTTGAACCATACTGGAATTCCAATATCTTTGGAATGAAGAAAATGAATCATATTAAAATGAAGATAAAGATATATTTTGAGTTACAGGCATGCAAACCAAAAACTTAAAAAGTGCTGTTTCCCCATTTTTGGGGAAATATGTCGTACACTACCAGTCAAAAGTTTTTTGTTTTGTAAAAGATATTTTTTTATTTTTTTTTTATGTTTTTAAGAGAAGTGTCTTCTACTCACCAAGCCTGCATTTATTTGATCCAAAATACAGCAACAACAGTAGAATTTTGAAATACTTTTACTATTTTAAAGAACTGTTTTTTATTTGAATATATTTTAAAATATAATTTATTCCTGTGATTTCAAAGCTGATTTTAGCATCATTACTCCAGTCACATGATCCTTCAAAAATCATTCTAATATTCTAATTTGCTGCTCAAATTATTATTATTACCTTGGAAACAGCTGAGCAGAATTTTTCAGGTTTATTTGATGAATAGGAAGTTCACAAGAACAGCATTTATCTGAAATAGAAATCTTTTGTAACATTACAAATGCTTTTATCATCACTTTTGATCAATTTTAAGCATCCTTGCTAAATAAAAGTATGAATTTCTAGAATTCTAGAACCTTTTTTTCTAATCAAATAGAAAGCTGTTATTTTTAATAGTACTTTTTTTTAATTGTACTGTTTTACTGTACTTTGAAGCAAATAAATGCAGGCTTGGTGAGCAGAAGAGACTTTTTTAAAAAACATTAAAAATCTTACCGTTCAAAAACTTTTGGCTGGTAGCGTAAGTTAACAAGTGGTCAAGTGTGGCTGTTATGGACCTCCGTGTTCTCACCTGTCTTTCTAATGGCTCCTCCCCCTCTGTTTCCCATTGGTCCAGTCCAATTCACATTTCCTCCACGCTGTGGCTGGCCCCGCTTCTTCTGAACACCTAGAGAGGAGACTACCCCTTGCAGACTATTTATGCCTGCACACCAAAACACACAAACTTGCACATATATGCAATATTATGTAATGCTGATGTTTATCTCATCTATTCTCTCTCACTTCTCCTTGTGTAAAATCCTTTGACCAGTCCTCTTCTGCCACCTCTTCCTCCTCCTCTCATTTGCCCCCGCAATCCCATCATGCCCCCTCTCCCCATGGGACGTCCGAGTCTCGCCTTCACGCTCACTTTGCTCAGTTGATTATTTATATTCTGCATAAATGAGTCACAGAAACTATTTAGTCTACTATCAGAGAACATCAGCTCTGAGAGTTTTGTATTTTGTCAAACAGAATGTGCCTGACAGATGTGCTATGCAGGGCGGCCAGCACAGAAGGTCTGTTGCCCATCTCCAGAGCCAGACGCTGGTTCTTCAGAGAGGCTGCAGTCTGCTGGTTTACTAGGGATGGGATGTCCATCACATCTGCTGGCTGATGCTTCAGCAAACTGGTGAAGCTTCAGGAAGGAGAACAAGAATAATACACCAGAATATTACAGTGCACATGTATAAACAAATGTATATCTGGATTATATTTTGATAACAGACTGCAAAACTAATTCTCACCGGTCATGCAGAGAGACGGTGCATGTGCTGTTCAGAATGATCTTTTGGGGATCCATTGGATTCATTTTCACATTCAGCTTGCGGTATAAACGTCAACCTTTCAGTCAAACATGTGCTAAAAAGGTAGAATGAGAAGTCAAATTAGTGTTGACATCTAACTTTAGCTTACAAAATCCTAATTCTAGATGTATATCTGAGTCTCGGCTAGTTCAGCACGAAGGATTTGCACAATAAAAAACTTAGCAAACATGTTAACGTGCAAAAGTCGCATTTTTTAATATTTGAGCTATAAATATTACTTATAAAAATCACGTTTTTTTATTTACCACCATTTAAGTTAGCATCAATGCACGCAATCTTACTTGAGTAGTTTTGATGGGATGTTTGGTGCCAGGTGTGCGGAGTTTGGGTCAGTGATTCACCCACGCTGCCTGCTGTGGTTCGGCTGAATGATTACCGCCCTCTTCCGGATAAAGCGACACATGGACACCACACTCTGTGTCAACAAGTAGAATTTTTAATTTTCTTTTTTTTAATTATTAAAATATGATTCGGTTATTTACTTTGTATAACGTTACAGGCTTTACTTATTTTTAATTTATTTCACTATTTGAGTAATGTTAGATGTTTAAACCTTTTAAAAGAAACATCTATTATTTATCATAATTATACAAAAATAGTGATTTTTTGTATTTCAAAGTGGTTTTATAGAGATTATAATCAAAAGCAACAAGTTAAAGGTTTCTTAATGATCTGTAGTATAAATAATCCAATTTCTAAGAAAACTAAACTGAAATCTATATTGGATTTAAATAATTGTAATAATTTAATTTAAAAAGGATTTAAATTAAATATAAGATGACCTAGTGTACAAGTCACCTGACCGACCAGGTAAACAAGCTAAGCTTGATTTTTGAGCAGGGTTAGCCTATTTCTTGATATTTTTTAACTTTTACTTATGCTCTGGAACTTTAAAATGATTTCAAGCAGTGACCAAAAATGTCATCATCGCACAATATTCTTTTCACAAACAAAGTTTTACAATATTTATTTATTTACATACACTAGCAGTGTACACTATAGCAAATTTTCAAGATTTTTTATGTGTTTTAAAGAAGTCTCTTCCGCTCACCAAACCTGCATTTTTTTTTTCAAAATACAAAGAAAAACTGTGAAATTGTGAAATATTTTTACTATTTAAAAAAACTGCTTTCTATGTGAATATATTTTAAAATGTAATTTATTCCTGTGATCAAAGCTAAACTTTCAGCATCGTTACTCCAGTCTTCATTGTCACATGAAATCATTCTAATATGCTGATTTGCTGTTCAAGAAACATGTATTATTATTACTATTATCATCATCAATATTTAAAACAGTTGAGTACTTTTTTTTTCAGAATTCTTTGAAACATCCAAAAATCTGAAATAAAAAGCTTTTGTAACATTATACACTATAGCATTCCAAAGCTTGGAGTCAGTAAAATTTTATTTAGCAATTGTTTAGTAAATTGATCAAAAGTGATAATAAAGACATTTATAATGTTACGAAAGATTTCTATTTCAGATAAATTCTGTTCGTGTGAACTTTGTATTTATAAAAGAAACCTGAAAAAATCTACTCAGCTGTTTTCAATATAATAAAAAATGTTTTTGAGCAAGTCTGCAAGCAAATCAGAATATTAGAATGATTTCTGAAGGATCATGTGACTGGAGCAATGACGCAAAAAATTCAGCTTTGAAATCACAGAAATAAATTACATTTTAAAATATATTTAAATAGAAAACAGTTATTTTAAATAGTAAAACTAATTCAAATGTTTACTGTTTTTGCAGTACTAAATGCAGGCTTGGTGAGCAGAAGATACTTGTTTAAAAAACTTACTGTTTAAAAACTTTTGACTGGTAGTGTATACATACTTTAACATTACATAATTGTGGCCGCTGGTCTCTGTCTAGGTTTCAGATTTCAGTTTTACTGTGCTTTATGTTTTGACAAATAACTCTACATTTGAGTCGCCAGGGGAGTTACCTCTCAGTTTCAGAGTCTCTCTCTCTCTCTCTCTTTCTCTCTCTCTCTCTCTCTCTGGATAAACGCGCAAGTACGGCGAGCGAGTCAGACGTGCGCAGACACACACAGAAGAGTACGCACATGTGACACATAACTACATTGTAAGTAGTCCCTATATTTTCTTACATGAAAATGCTGTTTGTGTTTTATGTATGTAGTAATTAATACTTGTGTCAGTAACTATACACAGTCTCAGAAAGAGTGGAACCGAATTTATACGTGTCTGAGTCAGGAAGTAACTGGACGGCGTTTCCCATTTAAGTTGAAAGTGATGGAAGCGTCTTTTATGGAATATCATGAATTTACCTGTTTGGTAATAAATAAAGTTAAAATGAATTGAATTCTGTATGTTCATACTAAAACGTTGGTCTGTTTAGTGCAACTGCCTGTTGAGTTACTTTAAATTAAATCTTGAAATCTTCACATCACCTGTGCAGCAATGCCAGTCTAAATGTATTGAGACCTGTGGTTACGTTCTTGTGTTTGTGTAATTTTTCAACATTTCTTTGAAGGCTATACAGTGCCCCCAAAAGTTTTTGGACCTTTTTTCCTCACATGAAATGTTTGAAAAGTTTGACAATCAATTTTTTTCGGTGTTTGATTTTATGTTTTTATATTCAATGCCATGATATTAATTTATAAGTGTTGCTGAAGTGTCCAAGCCACATTTATATACAATTTTCCTTCTCTT
The DNA here is from genome assembly GCF_049309525.1 of Garra rufa. Lineage (NCBI taxonomy): Eukaryota > Metazoa > Chordata > Actinopteri > Cypriniformes > Cyprinidae > Garra > Garra rufa. The sequence goes on from NC_133369.1 coordinate 22,261,067, forward strand.
CTAAAACAGTGGTTGCAGAATGTCTGTGAATGCGCCCAGCAGCAGTGATGCATGTTTAAGCATCGTTCACAGCCTGATGTGTCACCGTCAGGGAGGAGAGAATGAGAGCTTCGCCAAACGTGCCATCGAAAGCCTGGTAAAGAAGCTCAAAGAGAAAAGAGATGAGCTCGACTCCCTTATCACTGCTATCACCACAAATGGTGTCCATCCAAGCAAGTGTGTCACCATACAAAGAACGCTGGACGGACGTTTGCAGGTCAGAGCACTACTGACATATTAATTACACTTAAAAAAATCAGACAAAGTGTGATCTGAAGTAACAGTTCACATGTAAAACCATGCTGAAATCTAACTAGCTATGTTGATTCAGCTGGTATGATTCTGGTCTGGCTGGTCAACCAACATATCCATGTGAAACTTAGCTGCCAAAACAATTCAACCACAACTGGTCAGTGACTTTTGATGAAGCTGGTTAACCAAGGAAGCTTAGTTAAAAAGTTAAACTAGTTAAGCATCCCAGACTGGGTACCAGCCTTCAAAACACAACATAAATGAGCCAGTGTTGTTATTTTAAACTAAAACTATTTTAAAAACTGTTAATTGAAATAAAATAAAATATTAAATAAAAAAACTTTTAAAAAAGTATGCAAAATTAGAAATGTTGACTAACAGCTAACTGAAATAAATTGGTAGTTGGTTGAAGTACTAAAATTATTAAAAAAAACTCTATATAGATATTACAAAAATCAAATAAGCATGTAACAAAATTACTCAAACTGAAACCAAAATGCTGAAAATAAAAATAAAAGCCGATTCAAAATAACAAATGTGAATACTGTAATAGTGGATGATACAAAAATAGCACTGAAACTTGCATGCTAAGCAATGCTGTTTTTTTTTTTCAGGAGGGTAATATATTGTATACAGGCTGTTAGTATCATGTTACACATAAATAGGCTGCTATTATGGAAAGGCCCAATCATTTTTCTTTGTTAATTATTTCACTGAATGTGACTGACATGGTGTAAACAGGGTATGTGGCCAGTTCCCCACTTCAAATGAAATCTGAACATAAACAATATCAAATAAAGCTCCCGCATGTCAGCATTAATTACATGTCAAAATACAGAAAAAGACACAGCAGATTTTTCCTAGAAGTTCCATGCCGCTTCCATGACAGACGTGACTGCACGCGTGTCATCTACGTTATAATGAATTTTCAAGAATGTAATTCACTTAAAAAGCCAGTTAACCCAAAAAGCATGCGTAAACACTTTTACAGACAAATAAACAGTCACATCATATCCTAATTGTTTCTAATACAGTGTGACATTTTGTTATGTGATCAGTTTTCACTTCTGAGACCAAAAGTCTGGCAGACTTTCACCTCGGTGGCGTTTATTACCATCAGAGGAGGGGAATCGAGGTATGAGTGATGGTAACATGGAAATCTTTTCTCCCAAAATAGTCATTTCATGATTTCAGAGAGAAGAGAGGCCCGTGGAGAGCGAGACAGAGAGTTTTCCCTTCCCCCAGCTGTAGACGGGGAGAGAGGCGGGTGGAGGGCGAGGAAGGGTTGTTTTGTCTGAAACACAGGAAAGGGGCGGGGCCAAGCTTAAGCCTGTCTGTCTCGCAGTCTGTGTATGTGGGAGAGAGACGACTGTGTCAGTATTTGAAGCATGAGCGCAATGTGTTCAAGTAGGGCATTTATGCAACAAGTTGTAAATGTATGTGTGCATCGGTTTCATGTCAAGCACAGCTATTAGGGTTTGTTAGTGGAGAAATGCGATGTTTATGAAAATGAGAGAGTTCTGAGAGTTTAATATGGTGCTCTGTCTGCGTGTGAGTTTGTAAAGCGTAATGGGTTTGGCAGCGGACCAGCTCTGTCTCTGTCTGTGCGCCGACTGTCTCCGCTTTGACTCGTTTCAGGAAGGTCAGTCTTCTGGGTGGAGAATTGTAAGTCATTCCAATAGCAAATGAGGTCACAGTATGTTGCCACTCACACATGATTTAGAGAAGATGGTCTGACATCAGACTCCAATGTTTCTTTGTACTTTTTATCTGCTGTGTTTTTTCTTCTTCTTTCTGATAGAGCATCCCTGACTTCAGATCTGTCCACCCATCCATAAAAGTTTGACCTTTCTTTACTCTTGTCTAGTTAATATGTAATACGGATGCGTTGTGAAGTAGTAACAAAAGTAACTAAACTTCTTAAAGAATTCCAAATTTAGATCTAGCTTGCTTCGTTTAGATAAAAATGACCTAAAATTATGTAAAAATGACCCTGATGATGATGTAAACTTATCTCTAAAACATATTTTCTTTAAAATGAAATATATCTAAAAATGTATACAAATTTAGACCACCATGAAAAAGTTTATATGCAGATTTTAATACATTTAGAAATGAATACTTCAATTACTATTCAAAAAAGATGCATTAAGTTGACCAAAAGTGACATTAAGGAGGAAAAATATTTCAGAATATTCTAATTATCAAAGAATCATAAAAACATGTATCAGTTTCCATAAAACTATTAAGCAGCACAAATGTTTTCAATACTGATAATAAGAAATGTTTCTTGAGCACAAAATCAGCATATTAGAATGATTTCTGAAGGATCGTGAGACACTGAAGACTGAAGTAATGGCTGCTGACAATTCAGCTTTTCCATCACAGGAATAAATAAACAGTACAGTTATTTTAAAATTGTAATAATATTTTTTAGTATTACTGTTTCTGGGTATAAGAGACTTCTTTCAAAAACATCTAACTCACCCCAAACTTTCGAACAGCAGAAGTATATAAAGAACATTTTAGCTAATTCACTTGACATTCTGCAAATAAAACATGACATTGATAGTAATTATTAATTTGAGCCCTAATTTTCACATTAGTTTTATTTTTAAGGTCTGTTAAATGATGAGAGACCCTGATTGTCACATTTTCCAGTTGTGTTTCACATCACATTACAGCAACAGTCTACTATTTTGTTTGGCACAAAGTGTAACAAGCACATCTATTTCTAAGCCATAAGTTATGTCTTTCTTCTTAGCCAAAATCATCAAATTAATTTTTCTCTTCAGAGAAGAATAGTTCTTTGGAATGGTGTTGGGACTCGGGACTGGGTGGAGAATGAATATGATACTGAGGATATGCGATTACCAGTGCATGCAGTCCAAAAAAAAATCAGTCAGTGCAGCAATAATAGCACTAAATAGATACAGGAAGAACCAAAAAAATCAAACAAAATTTCAACTGGATATAGAGAAGTCAGTAGGTAGAAAACCAGCAGGTCTTTTCATTGCTGAGTGTTCATAACTCAATCGCATGTAACTTCAAATGAAAGAACATGCAAGCCTCACAGTTGGTAACCCACAAAGCTCTAATTAAAGGTATAGTTCACCGAAAAATGACAATTCTGTCATTAATTACTTACTCTCATGTTTTCCAAACCCGTAATACCTTCATCTTCAGAAAACAAATTAAGATATTTTTGATGAAGTCCGAGAGCTTTCTGACCCTGCATAGTGCATAGATAACAACGCGAAACATTCAAGGCCCAGAAATGTAGTTAGGACATTGCTAAAATAATCCATGTGACATCAGTGGTTCAACCTTAATTTTATCAAGCCACGAGAACACTTTTTGTGCAAAAATAACAACTTTATTCAACAATTTCTTCTCTTTTATGTCAGTCTTTGACACGCATTCACACCAGTACCACAACTGCATTCCTCTGTTTGTGAACAAGGAGCAGCGTTTCCGGGTTCTCTGTGTTAGAACGCTGGCTCTTGTGTCAGCAGCACCACATGCATGCATCGTGCAGTGTTGCCAAGTCCACGTTTTTTTCTGCGGAATTGGGCTACTTTAACACTGTTGGGTTGTTTATCACGTTCGTAGGTTGAAGCAACCCCAATAACGTGCTATTGAATGCTATTTTGCCAGGGCAACCAAAAAAGTGTGATTACCACCCAGAACTCAACTTTTAATGGGGGGCCCTTAACTTCGAAACGCGATTGGGCTAGTGATATTTAGAAACCAAAAAAGTATATTTTACCCCCCTTCCCACTCTGAAATGCGATTGGTCTAGTTTTGAGTAGTAATTGAGTGGGTTTTGTTTTGAAAAAAAATGTGGCTACTGTGACACTGTTACTTTAACACTGTAGCTGCCGGCTGTTTTTCATGTCCGCAGGTCGAAGCAACCCCAACAACGTGATATTTAGCCCCTGAAATGCAAATTTTACCAGGGGAACCCTGTCAAAAAAATTTATTTTACCTCCCGAAATGCAATTTTTACCAGGGGCCCCACATTCTGAGTAGTAATTGAGTGGGTTTTGTTTTTAAAAACACTTTAACTAAAACTACTTTAACACTGTTGGGCTGTTTTTGACGTTCATGGGTTGAAGCAACCCCAATAATGTAATATTTAGTCCCCGGAATGCGATTTTTTTTTTTCCGGGGGACCCCCCATTCTGAAATGCGATTGGGCTAGTTTTGAGTAGTAATTGGGTGGGTTTTGTTTTGAAAAACAAAAAATTGGGCTACTATAAAACTGTAGCTGCGGGCTGTTTTTCATGTCCGCAGGTTGAAGCAACCCCAATAACATGATATTTAGCCCCTGAAATGCAAGTTTTACCAGGGGAACCCCATCAGAAAAGTGTATTTTATTTCCCAGAACGCAGTTTTTTCCAGGGGCCCCCCACCCAGATACACGATCGGGCTAGTTTTGAGTAGTAATTTGGTCAACTTTGTCAAAATTTGTCTACTTTAACACTGTTACTGCGGGTTGTTTTTCATGTCCACAGGTTATAGCGACCCCAATAACATGATATTTAGCCTCTGGAATGCAAATATTACAAGGGGAACCGCCACCCCGAAATGCAATTGGGCTACTTTTGAGTAATAACTGGGTTTTGTTTTGAAACCCTGGCAACCCTGGCACCATAGTACTCTCATGAACGTGGGTCGAAGACTGATACGGAAGAGAAGAAATTGTTGAACAAACTCATTATTTTTGCTTTCTTTGGGCACAAAAAGTATTCTCAAAGCTTTGTATAATTAAGGTTGAATTGCAGATGTCACATGGATTATTTTAACAATGTCCTTACTAACCTTCTGGGCTGAAACATGGCAGTGCATTGCTGTCTATGCAGGGCAGAAAGCTCTCGGATTTCATAAAAATATCTTTGTGTTTCAAAGAAGAAGAAAGGTCTTACAGGTTTAGAATGAAATGAGGGTGAATAATTAATGACAGAATTTTCACTTTTGGGTGTACTATCCCTTTAAGAATAATAATAATGTCACACTTTAAATGACTGTGTGAATTCATCCTTGTTGCAATACTGCATTTTGAGAATTTTTGTATGTTGACATCAAGTGTTTTCATTGCTTCTTAGGTGGCTGGGCGGAAGGGTTTCCCTCATGTCATATACGCTCGACTGTGGCGATGGCCGGACCTTCACAAGAATGAACTCAAGCATGTCAAGTTCTGTCAGTATGCTTTTGATCTGAAGTACGATAACGTGTGCGTGAACCCCTACCACTATGAGCGTGTGGTGTCCCCTGGGATTGGTGCGTATGTTACTAAAAACACAAACTATGAAACTACATGTTTTTCACTTTTACAATTTTAGAAAGGAAATATTTTGATAAAGAACAGGCAGTGTTTTGAACATCATTCTGTCTAGATGTTTTGGTGGTTTTTATTATATAACGCAGTGTGCAATGAATATTTAACTCTATCTTTTTTTTCTTTCTTCTCAGTGGGATTCAGTTTGCCAAACACAGGTGAGTGGAGCTCTGAGTAAATAGTGGAGGACATTAGCACTTGTGTTTTTTTCTCCACATGTGAAAGAATGTCTCAAGCATTCATCTTGGTTAAATACTGATGGCCCTGATCGCTATGCTGCTGGCAGCCAGCCTTTAATCAGACAGAGACTGCCATAAAATGTGTCAGATCAAGACATGCAAGGACTCGCCTCGCAGTAAAAGAGACAAACAGGGACAGGAGTTTGGAGAGGAGCTCAAAGATGTTTTGACACTCGTTCTCATCCCTCAGGCAGGCTGATAAAAGAAGAGCACATACATGACTGCATCCAGATGGAGGGTCCATCGAGTATGACCTTACAGCAAGACCATCATCCTCCAGATCACTACAGCCCACAGCCGCTGAGACTGATGTCCCCAGAGCCGCCCCAGCGGACCCCTTCCTCGGTTACTCTCTACCCCAGCCTGCCCCTCTCTCCACCCTGTAAGTACAACAAAGCATGGACCAAGGGGTTTTGTTGCAAACCAGTGTTGGCAGTATAATTAGAAAAAATGAGTATACATACATGTAATACAATTATTAGAAATACCTCATAATGCAATTAGATGATTCTAACATGATGTCTTTAAAAAATAATAATGTTTTTATAGGAATGAGATACTGAAACAGCAATGATCTCATTTTCTTTCTGTCTAACTCTTTCTAAAGCAAGTGCATCCAGGTTGTCAATGCAGGTGGAACGCCCTGAGGGATTGTTGCAGATCGCCTCACCAGCAGGACGTGCCTTGACCTCCAGCTCTCCACCTTCCACCCCAACACACAGTCACGCACCCACACACAGCCAGCCTTCGTCCCAGCAGCCCTCCGTCAGCCAGAGTGAATATAGTACCTCAAAGCACACACAGACACAGGGGTCTTACCACAGTGAGTTCTTTTTTAGGGTTATATTTTCACTATTCACCTTGTTGAATTTTATCCTTAAGATTTCAGCAGTGTTCATCTGAATGACTTGTAAATGAAAGTAGTGTTAAGTCATATTAAGCGTGTTTAATTTTAAACGTCTCAGCAACAACCTGGACAGGGACCAGCACAGCCTCCTATACTCCTACTGGACCACAGCATAATGGGCGGAATCATCAGCAAGCCCCTCCCCCTCACACTAGCCACTTCTGTATGTACATTTACATGTCATGTCAACACATATAGATAATGATCATTGTAAAATAATTTAATAATCTCATATGATTAATAAATATATATAAATGCAAAAGAGTCATTAAGATTTGTTATGTTTTTTAAAGAAATATGTTCACAAAGGCTGCATTTATTTGATAAAAACAGTAATATTGTGAAATATTATTACAATTTATAATAACTTTTCTATTTTTAGATTCTATTTTAAAATGTAATTTATTTGTGTGATGGCAAAGCTGAATTTTTAGTTTGATTTCTTTAAAAAAAACATCTTTCTGATCTCAAACTTTTGAACAGTAAAATATATAAAATTTTATGAATTCATGCATTTTATTTTTTATATGAGATTTAGAGTGTATATAATAAATAAAATATATTTTGAAGCAAAGATATTTTACATAAAAGGTGTTTACATATAGTCCACAAGAGAAAATAGTAGTTAAATTTATAAAAATGACCCCGTTCAAAAGTTTACACCCCTTTGATTCTTAATACTGTTATTACCTGAATGATCCAGCTGTGTTTTTTTTTTTTTGTTCATGAGTCCCTTGTTTGTCCTAAACAGTTAAACTGCCTGCTGTTCTTCAGAAAAATCCTTCAGGTTTAACAAATTCTTTGCTTTTTCAGCATTTTTGTGTTTTTGAACCCTTTCTAACAATGATTGTTTAATTTTGAGATCCAACACTGAGGACAACTGAGGGACACAAGCGCTCACTGTTGCTCCAGAAAGAAGCACAATGCATTAAGAGCCAGGGGAGTCCCTCAGTTGTCCTCAGTGTGAAAAGATTCATTGTTGGAAAGGGTTCAAATACACATAAATGTTGAAAAACCAAAGAATTTGTGGGACGATCTGGGACCTAAAAATTTTTCTGAAGAACAGTGGGCAGTTTAACTTTTAAGGACAAACTAGGAGCTCATGAAAACAGCTGTGGATCATTCAGGTAACAACACAATATTTAAAATTAAGTCTCTTGTGGACTATATGTAAACTTCTTTTATGTGAAGTATCTTATTCAGGTCAGTACTAAATAAAAAATTACATGCAATTGTACGATCCCTCCTGTTTTGGTAAAATGATTAATATTTTGCAGATTCTGCAAGGTGTATGTAAACTTTTGACTTTAACTGTATATAATAATGGCTCTCTGTATAAGGATATAACTGTATTATATACTTCTCAATATCATCGTATCATTGTGTCATTTTTATACTGTTATCAGGGTCTCAGCATCATACACCAGCCTCATACCCTCAACCAGTTTCCAACCATCCAGGTACAACACACACAAACACACACACACCCATTTACATAAACCACACTCTGTATTAAACCTGTGTGTCATTGTGCACTACAGGCCCAGAGTTCTGGTGCTCAATCTCATATTTTGAGATGGACGTACAGGTCGGGGAGATGTTTAAAGTTCTAGCGAATTGTCCTGTTGTGACGGTGGATGGATATGTGGACCCTTCGGGCGGAGACCGCTTTTGTCTGGGTCAGCTTAGCAATGTTCACCGAACTGATGCCAGTGAGAGGGCAAGGTCAGTGTACACTCAACATAATAATTATACACATTCAGTCATCGCTTTTTAATTCAGCTTTTAAACACCTGACATCTACTCAACAGGCTTCACATTGGTAAAGGTGTTCAGCTGGAGTGCCGTGGGGAGGGGGACGTGTGGATGCGTTGCCTCAGTGACCATGCTGTCTTCGTGCAAAGTTACTACCTGGACAGAGAGGCAGGGAGAGCGCCAGGGGATGCAGTTCACAAGATCTACCCAGGAGCCCTTATTAAGGTACTCCTTTAATGACAGCACTCATTAGCACTGCTTTCTTCTTTGCAATTAAATCAGACATCAAAACCAGAAGGGGAACAACTTTGTGCCAGTGCATTATAAACAACTCTTTTTTTTTTTTAAATTGTTCCAGGAAACAAGCATAATCATTAAAATCAAGTTGTATACAAGGACTGTCATATTTGGATCAATCAGAGTTTGTGAACTAAGAACAGTTTGTTCCTCCAGGTGTTTGATCTTCGTCAGTGTCACAGGCAGATGCAGCAGCAAGCAGCAACTGCGCAGGCAGCTGCGGCTGCACAGGCTGCAGCAGTGGCTGGGAACATCCCGGGACCTGGCAGTGTTGGAGGAATCGCTCCAGCCATCAGTGAGTTGCTGGTCCCAAAAACATTGATTTTCCAGTTAAAAGTGATCCCAATTTCAACAATCTGCTTAACGATTCATTTTGGTTAACTTTGTGGTGCTACTCTTTCCTGAACTGCTTTTCAACAGCAGTGCGTTGACTCTAAAGCCCCACAGCAAAAGAAGTAATTTACCCAATTTTGCAGTCTGAATTGTACGTGTTGTGATGAAAAGCATGTGTACATCTAAATAATCCCAAAGCAGTTCTTTTAGTAAATCAAAAACATCCAGCTCGATCAGTGTAGTTTGATTCATGAACAAATTACTCTTATGATTTGGTTTTTTGTAGTTAATCAAAAACATAAAGCTCAACGAGCATAGTTTGATTCATCTACAAATTACTTTTATCTACTGGCTCTTTTTAGTGAATCAAACATATACAGCAGGGGTCATCAAACTTGATCCTGGAGGGCCGGTGTCCTGCAGGGTTGGAGCTAAACTCTGTAGGACACCGGCCCTCCAGGACCGACTGTGGTGACCCCTGATATACATCTTGACCAGCGTAGTTTAATTCATTAACAAATTACTTTTATGAACTGGCTCTTTTTAGTGAATCAAAAGCATACAGCTCAACCAGCGTAGTTTGATTGATGAACAAATTACTTTTATGAACTGGCTCTTTTTAGTGAATCAAACACATACAGCTCGACCAGGGAGGTTTGATTCACGAACGAATTTGCTTTTATAAACTGATACTTTTTAGTGGATCAAAAACATGCAGCTCGACCCATATACTTTGATTTATGAACAAATTGCTCTTTTAAACCCATTCTTTTTAGTGAATGAAAACACATACAGCTCGACCAGTGTAGTTCGATTCACAAACTAATTGCTGTTATGAACTGGATATTCTTTTGAGTGAATCAAAAACAGACAGCTGTAGTAGTTTGACCCATATAGTTTGATTCATGATCAAATTGCTTTTATGAACCGGTTCTTTTTAGTGAATCAAAGACATAGCTCAACCAGTGTAGTTTGAATCATAAACAAATTACTCTTATGAACCAATTCTTTTTAGTAAATCAAAAACAAACAACACGACCAATGTAGTTCGATTCACGAACAATGTAAACGTAAAAACAGCTCGAGCAGCATATTTTGATTCACAAACTATGGACTCTTTTAAAATGGTAATTTTAACGAATGATTCAAAAGACTCATATTCCTTTATTAATTTAATAGCAATTGAACTCCATAGATTGGTAATTATTATTTAAATAAAAAAATAACATTTTTGTAATGTGCCAAGCTAGAAGGTTAAATTTTTCGAACTGAAAAATAATTTTCTTAATATGTCATCAAAATTAGCACTGTAATGGAAATATTCCCAAGTGAATCTAGTGAATCTTGAAATAATGCCTTTTAAAAACGTCCTGTAATATGCACTTTTCCTTACACATTTTCACAGGTCTGTCGGCGGCAGCCGGGATAGGTGTGGATGACCTGCGGCGTTTGTGTATCCTGCGGCTGAGTTTTGTAAAGGGCTGGGGACCCGACTACCCTCGACAAACCATCAAACAGACACCGTGCTGGGTGGAAGTTCATCTACACCGTGCCCTACAGCTGCTGGACGAAGTCCTGCACACCATGCCCCTCGCTGACCCCGGACCTGCTAACTGACCCACAGACAACAAAATATACAAGCCCTGTCACAAAAACTGGGAGAACGACAGAGAGAATGAGAGACACACACCTGCACAGGCAAACAGTGACTCACAATACCACATACACGCATTAGCCTTCACACATACAGTCTTTCCACAGCCTTGGCCAGCAAAGTGCCTCTGAACTGACCAGTGTTTAGTCCACTCTCGGGTGCTGTTGACTTGGTTGTCACAGCAACACAGACTAAAGGCCCTGCTGATGAATTCACACTAATGGAGGTCCAGAAGAGGAAAGTCAGCTGGTTAGAGAAGTTTACTTCCAGAACAAAATTTTACAGATAATTTAAGGATTTAAGGATTTTTCTCCATATAATGGACCTCTATGGTGCCCACGAGTTTGAACTTTCAAAATGCAGTTTAAATGCAGCTTCAAAGGGCTCTAAATGATCCCAGCCAAGGAAAAAGGGTCTTATCTAGCAAAACGATCGCTTATTTTCTTACAAAATGTACAATTTATATACTTTTTAACCTCAAATGCTCGTTCTGTCTAGTTTTGTGTGAACTGTGTATTCTGGTTCAAGGCAGTTAGGGTATGTCGAAAAACTCCCATCTCATTTTCTCCTCCAACTTCAAAATCGCCCTACATCGCTGCAGAAGTACCAACCAAGTGTTTACAGTAAATGCGCAAGGAGGGTCAAACGCCCTTTACAAAAAAAGTTAAAACAGCGATGTAGGACGATTTTGAAGTAGGAGGAGAAAATGAGATAGGAGTTTTTCGACATACCCTAAGTGTTTTGAACCGGAATACACAGAGTTCATGCAGAGCTAGACGAGACGAGCATTTGAATTTAAAAAGTATATAAAAATTTTTTTTAGAAAATAACATAATTTCACTAGATAAGACCCTTCTTCCTCGGCTGGGATTGTTTAGAGCCCTCTGAAGCTGCATTTAAAATGCATTTTAGAAGTTCAAACTCATGGGCACCACCAGTGGTGTAGTGGTGCCTAGAGAAGTGGGTATGCACTTCATTCCTTCATTTATGAAGCGTATACCCACATGACTCTCGGCAATCTCTTCATTAGAGACGCTTTGAACTTACTATTTGTACGCATTCGTTTACTCCTTGGAAAAGTTTACAGAGGTTCACTGGTTTAACAAATTTCTGATCGTAAAAACCTGCTTCTTTTTATTTTTAAGGTATTGTTTTCGTTATTATGTACTGATTAAAATGACTGGGGTGCGGGAGACGAAGCGAGCGCAGGCGCATCAGGTCCAATCATCCAATATATTTCAAAGCAAGCCGGCGCCACAGTCCTTATTGTTTTGTTTTTAGCGAATATTTACATTTATTCAAATATGACTGGATGTGGTAGACTGTCATGATTTTGGCTAATGCGGGACACTGAATGATGCGCATCAGAGGGGATTTAGAAGTGGGTATACGCAAAGCTCCCTCATAAAGAAGTGGGTATACGCCGTATACCTGCGTATACCCTCCACTACACCACTGGGCACCACAGAAGTCCACTATATGGAGAAAAATCCTGAAATGTTTGCCTCAAAAAACATAATTTCTTTACGACTGAAGAAAGAAAGGCATGAACATCTTGGATGACAAGGGGGTGAGTACATTATCTGTAAATTCTTGTTCTGGAAGTGAACTTCTCCTTTGAGAGGGAGAGAAACATTCAAATAGCTGAACATGTGATAAGATTCATATGCTTAATCCTCAGAGACCCTAGCCCTGATATTAATGAATGTCCTGGCTTTCCCAAGCTTTATAATGACAGTGAATGGCTTTTGAGATTTTAAAGTCCAATAAAGTGAGTCCATCCATCATAAAAAGTACTCCACACGGCTCGCGGGAATTAATAAAGGCCTTCTGAAGCAAATCGATGCGTTTGTGTAAGAAAAAAATCCATATTAAAACTATAAAGGTCATTTTTAGCTTCATGAGAAAGTGCCATTCCAGTGGATGACGTAATTGGGTATTATTTAATTGCTTTATACAAACATTACAATTCTACTGGGTCTCTGAGGGTAAAGCTCTGAATCAATCTGATTTATCATAGTTTGTAAAGTGGCAGCTGATCTAATGCATTAAAAAAAACAGCTACAGGACAGAGAATATGCTGTATTTTACAAGGCAGTATATTTTATCTGACAAACCTTGAAATGAGACCAAAGACTCAATGTAAAGAGATCAAAGAATCTGCAGTTTTGACAATCGACTTATGAGTACCATAATAGTTTATAATTCAGTGATACAAAGATAAAAGTTTTGTTAACAGTGGGATTTGTCTGCTAGGCTATACATGAGGAATATTAAACAGTCAGTGCTAAACTACGTGCCAAAACAGTCTGACACTTCCATGCATGCTGAAATGCCTTTATAAGCCATGACACTGAGACAGAAGTGAGGACATCTAGGGGTTATTTCAAGTATTGCATTCACTCATACACAGCCTTGCATTTTAGACATGGGATACCTAAACTGTTTAAAGCTCTATATAGTACAAACTGTATTTAATTCAAGGATTCTGTGGGAAGATGTGCTATATTGTGAATATATTTATGACAAAAGGGAGATGGGTTTCCTAAATTCTCTTTGCCAAATTCCTTTTGCTTAATGTAGGATGTGTGTTCCAGGACCCTTATCCAGCACTGCTTCACCTGTGACTATATTCAAAATACAGCATTTGAGTGCCTTATTGCTTCCAGAAAACAGTCACTACAAAATAACAATACTAATATCCTAAATTCATTACGCAGCATTCATCCGCTAGATGATATATGACACCTGGCATAACATACTAACAACATTCATAGATAACAACTTTCTTGGTACTTAGGAATAGTTCACCCAAAAATGAAAGTGCTGTCATTAATTGGTCACCCTCATGTCGTTCCAAACCCATAAGACCTTCGTTCATCAAAACACGTTAAGATATTTTTGATCAAATCTGAGAGCTTTCTGACCATTCATAGACAGCAAGGGTCCTACCACGGTCTAGGCACAATTTTTATTTATTTATTTTTTTCGCACATAAAGTATTTTCATAGCTTCATTAAATTACGGTTGAACCACTGATGTCACATGGACTATTTTGTCAATGTTCTTAAGTCTTTCCTAGACTTTGACCGCAGGACCCTTGCTGTCTATACAGGGTCAGAAAGCTTTCGGATTTCATCAAAAATATCTTAATTTGTGTTAAGATTAACGAAGGCCCTTCTGGCCTCATGGGATAGCAAAGGGTCCATGGAATGGGAATTGTTAAACTTTTTTGAGATTGTAGCCTAAGTTAATATTTCAATTATTTAAGAACAAATTTGCATGTTCACAGTTTTCTGTTAACTGTTAAAGGTCACGAGACATGCAAGTAAACAAATAAAAACTGTAACCCTTTTTTAATTCATTAAAAATTCACCCTTGTTTTGATTTTAAAATTATTTTAACGTTGCAATTTTAGGATTTTATTTATTGTTAGCTTTTCATCAACACATGAAGCCACTGCAGTTTTCTCATTCATGAACCCCATTATGGAAACACCTGCAAATGTATCAAGAATATACAATTTTTGGACATCCTGCACATTTAACATACTGCTTTTTGCATACTGTTTAGTAGGGAAGTATGCATATTCCCATATGGGTTTTTTTCTGTTTTCTGTTACATTACATGTAATCTTTGAAGAAAATACATTGTTCTTATAGTATGTGCAAAGTAGACTGAGCTAAAAAAAATGATATGAAATGATTTTCAGTAGGATTAGGAATTAAGGATTAGGAATTACTGTTATTAATTTATCAATTTTGTCTGTTTTTTACTAACTTTAACACTTGCACTACCAGTCAAAAGTTTTTGAACAGTATGATCTTTAATGTTTTTAAGGAAGTCTCTTCTGCTCACTGAGCCTGCATTTATCTGATCCAAAATACAACAAAAGCAGTAATATTGTGAAATATTTTTACTAATTAATATAACAGCTTTCTGTTTAGATATATTTTAAAATTTAATTTATCCCCGTGATCAAAGCAAAATGATCACATGATCATTCAGAAATCATTCTAATATGCTGATTTGCTGTTCAAGAAACATTTATTATTATTATTAAACAGTTGAGTACATTTTTTTCAGGATTCTTTGATGAATAGAAAGATCCAAAGACCAGCGTTTATCTGTAATAAAAAACTTTTATTTAGCAAGGAGGCTTTGAATTAATCAAAAGTGATGATAAAAACATTTATAATGTTACAAAAGATTACTGTTTCAGATAAATGCTGTTTATCTTCAATTAATCAAAGAAACCTGAAAAAATTCTACTGAGCAGTTTTCAACATAAATATTTTTGAGCAACAAATCAGAATATTAGCCTAATGATTTCTGAAGCGTCATGTGACTGGAGTAATGATGCTAAAAATTCAGCTTTGAAATCACTAACACTTAAATTACTTTTCAAATAGAAAAGTTATTTTAAATAGTAAAAATATTTCACCTTTTTATTAAAATAAACGCAGGATTGGTGAGCAGAAGAGACTGCTAAAACATTACAAATCGTTCTGTTCGAAAACGTTTGACTAGTACAGCCTGAAATCCCAATTTCTAAACGTAAAATATTTTTTATGCAAAGTGTCTTATAAGAAATGTACTTTATGAAGCTCTGCGCATATGAAGTTGCTGGAAAATACAGGACGGTAGAGTGTTTGGATGCTGTCCATGAGATGCGCGCTGCTGGTGGGCGGTACTTACGGTCAGACTCTCAATCTGACGCAGTGCATCCCGACGCTCAGCATCCTTCAGCGCGCAGCATCCCACAACGGCCTGTACCGGAGCAGAGACGAGGACACCGCGTACCGTAGAGATGTAGCCATGAATCATCTACATCATATCAGCTAAAACTAAGGACCGTTGACATTTATTGTTTATTCCACGGCTGTTATTCGGATCGCAGCGCGCCCAACCCTCAAAATGGCTGAGATCGCTGATATACGCGCGGCGTACGGTGAGTATTACCGCAGGCCTGGGCTATTCCGACACGCCTGAGATATGAATATTACGCATTATGGATACACCTGCCCTGGTTAAGATACTAATTTAGGATGTGTCTATTTTAGACAGTGCTTGTTGAGCTTCTTAAATCAAGACTGTATAACCAACGTCAATAGCCTGTTTGTTGTTCATTCATATTAAATTGTGAGCGTTTGTGAACGTCGCCATGTTGCAAAAGTGTTTTAATAGAGTGATGCGCAGTGAGATGGTAGCAGGAATGACGTGATGTCTATTCCGGACTGGACCCGAAGGCTCTTTGTTTGTTAATAACGCACAAGCGCACCGCTGAGATTACAGTCTCCACCCATGTGTCCTCAAAATCACCAGCTAACCTATCGGGGCTAGTTGTCACACCGGGAATTTATTACAAGGGCTCTATCTCAGTAACTACTCTATAAGGATAGAGTCAAAAGCACTGTTGTGACCCTGGACAATAAAACCAGTCATAAGGGTCCATTTTTTTTAACTTAAATGTATACATCATCTGAAAGATAAATAAGCTTTCCATTGATATGTGGTTTGTTGGCCGAGATACAACTATTTGAAAATCTGTAATCAAAATATTAAGAAAACCACCTTTAGATTTGTCCAAATTAAGTTCTTAGCAATGCATATTTCTAAGCAAAAATTAAGTTTTGATATATTTACAGTAGGAAATTTACAAAATATAATCATGGAACATGATCTTTACTAAATATCCTAATGATTTTGACATATTTCTACAAATATACCTGTGCTACTTAAGACTGGTTTTGTGGTCCAGGGTCACAGTTATGCGTGTCTCTAGCAGTGATTTTCTGTTCTGGTTTTTAATCATTTAGCTCAAAACCCTCTAATAGGAACAGTTAAACGTGACAATTTGTGATAATTTACACAACATTATAGTTTCATTTGTATAGACAAAAAAGGAATTTATAAATGCTTATAGCTGCTTATTGACAGGTGCCATTTAGGAAAGTGGTTCTCAACCTTTTTGGCTCTAAGACCTCATATTTTCCACAGCCATATTCAAAGACACCATGACTTTTCTAGTCATTTGTTATTTACATGATAAGGATTAAAGACAAATAGTTTAAAAATATGTGTATTTTTACTCACATATTGGTATAAAACATACATAAAACAATAGATTGGAATTATGTTCAAAAGCAATATGTTTATTCTTAGAATTATACAGAATTGATTTCCTCTATACTACGCCTGAATTAAAAAAAATTGTGAGAGCAATTTTAGTAAAGGCGGAGTAGAGCTATATTGTCATTCTCTGTTTTATATATTTCGCTGTAATTACTAAACTTATATATAAAAAGCATTACCTTTAGGGAAATGTGCATTTTTAGGGCTAACATAAAGGCATAACTGTGTTGTGTGTGAGGGTGTGAGATAACATGACAGAAAGGAGTGTCAGAGGAACGTTTCTATATTGTCTTGCTCATGTTTTTTACATGTATAATTTAGATTTTAAACAATCTATTGTATTGTTTTGTTACAACAGTTTAAAATATTAATTGAAGTAATTGGGTAAATAAAAAAAAAAATAATATTAACAATTATATTTATTGCCCCTTAATGGAAAAGTTCATTTCTGACCCTGTTGTGAAAAATTCATCCATGCGTTTTATTTTATTTTTATCTCATCAGACTGTCATAACTCGATCTTCCTGTGAAACGACAGATTTATCTGATGATTTTTGCCTGACTTCTCTCTAATTTAGTCAGCTTTCTTGCAATAGACTGCAAGCGTGATTCAGATTTGCCTCTATCCAGTCAACCAATGCACCAAACCAAGTCCCGCCCTACTTTTTTATCCTTTCAATAATCCGTTTTACTTAAATGTTAAATGTTAGGTTGGCATAACTGTGTCGTGTGTGAGGGTGCGAGATAACGTGACTGCAAGGAGTGTCCTCGGATCTGATGCCAGCACCAGCTGGCACCACAGTGCCCACCTCCATATGGCATGAGCCTCCGAGAGACATTTACGCTCCAGACACAGCTTCGTTGCCCACTCTCACTGTGGGCTGTACATTTATACAAAGAGCAGGCACTGTGGCACCATGTGCTTTGGATGATGTGCAGAGTCATGTGGATTTACACTATAGGACCTTAGAATCCTGTAAGACAGCATTAAGTGTAGTCAAGTGTAAGTGTAGTCATTTTTTACAATGGTGGAGCTGATTTCAGATTTTTTTAATTAACATTTATATTTTGAAGCCAGCATGAAAAGAAAATTCTCCCTAGCTAATTTCGTAAAGGTCCACTGAAGTCCTCTGAAACATGCAGTGTTAAACAAGAGGACAGGGCGGGACATATCCAGCAGTCCCGCCTCCTTTTTTTAATAGCCAATAGCATTTTGTTTATATCACAGCTTGGACCAGAGCTAAGTAAAGCTGCATTTGACCGCGTATGACAGCCACAATCTCATCCATATCACATTATCGATATATATATATATATAATAGCATTCTGTGTATAATTCAAATATGTCCGATGTTTTGTGGTCTGCGCCGACTAATGCATATGATGTCTCTAGACCAGAGCAGGCTGTGAGCATGCTGCAGCGGTATGTGTGACACAAAGTGAAACCAGACTTCATTCGCCCCCAGTGGAAAGCATATTTACACTGTCTGAATCGTTCCCTGTATAGTGCACTACGTGCCATCCACAATACAGAAAATACAAATTCTCTGAACAAGACAGATTTCAGCCACAGCTTCAGTGTGTATTTACAGTGTAGGGGGCGGGACGCTTCAGATTCTAGATAGCATTTGATTGGACAGAAAGTCTGATGAGAAGCTGAAGTGCAGGGTGATGTCATCAAAACCTTTGATTCATATTGGCAGAAGTTTTTTATTTACCCATTGTTTTGGAGCACACTAGGCTAACATATTTATACTAAAAGTCAAGAAACTTCAATTTTGATTTCATGAGGACTTTAACATATATACTGTATATAACTTTATTTCAGACACACAATTGGTCCATAGATAAAAAATAAAAGTATGGAAGAAATACAATACATTAAATGACATAGCTTACAATAAAATTCATGAAAGACTAAAATGCCAGTGTTTCCAAAGGCCAGACATATATCTGTAACAGCTTTTCTTAGGACTGGTTAGTGCCAGTATAATTCCATTTTCAGATTTGTCCAAACGACACATGAATTTAAACATCAATTGCCTTAATAAGGCTCCTCAATTGGAAACACCAGAGTTCACAAAAAGCTGACTAGCACTGTGTCATCTTGGGACATGAAGGAGGAGCCTCATGGCATCATTGTAAGCTACAGTGAGTCTCCGCAGGCTACTGTTCTTATATCGCCACCACAAATGTGCTGTGTACATGGGGGTACAGTAGGATCTGAATAAAAAACATTTAACATCCGATGAGCACATGCTAAATTTTCGCAGCAACATATTGGCTTGGGCATATCATTTGCAGCACTGTCTGTACAAATCTCTGTCGTCACTCATGTCATCAGTTATGATATGGCCCAGATATTTTATTTCTTTACACGTATTCAGAGTCTGATCACTCAAGTAGAAATCAGGAAAAAATAGTCTCCTGTCCTCCTTGGTTCTGACAATCATGATATTACTCTTGCTGGAATTGTATCTGACATCAAAGTCATTGGCCAGGGATGAAAATTAATAAGGGCTCATGGCAAAAATGCTACCAAAATGAACAAAAAAGCGCCATAGATTCAAGCCAAAGGGACAAAAAAATGCCTCTGCACAAATAAACAATTTATTATGGCTGTCGCGATTAGAACGAAATGTAAAAAATGAATGAAAAGTGTCAATTTGTGGAATTACTTGTTTTTACATGCTGTTTTGTGCTGCGTTATATACCCAATCAAACGTTTTTTTTTTCTTGAACTTAGGAACGCAATGGCCAATCAAAGGGACTTGGATTATTGACTGAAGTAATTGGGTTAATAAAAATTGCCCTCAAGAATGTAGAAATGAATTCCAGGGGGCAAATATTGCCCTTTAATGGAAAAGTTCCTTTCTGACCCTGTTGTGAACAATTCAGCCTTGTTATTACATTTTATTATTTCATAGTTTTTAATCAGATTGTCATAACTTAGTTTCCCTGTGAAACAATAGATTTCTCTCTGATGAGCAACGAGGAACAAGTTCCGCCCTACATTTTTATCTTTTCGATCATTCGTTTCACTTAAATGTAATTCACAAAAAATAAAAATAAAAAAATCAGCCGCTACTTCAATTGCATCACAACTTCAAATGGGACAAGATTAAGCTTTTTCTAGATGTTTTGCTGCATCATTCTCATATGACGTACGTACACTGAGACAACAGTGCTGGAATAACTGGCAGTACTAATTTCTGTCAGGGTTGGTGAATCGATGTCTTGAATTGATTACACTGCCATAGACAGTACTGTGTATTGCCATTTTCTGGTATGGGAAAGTCCAAGCACATTATTTAACTCATCCTCCTCACCCACAGACAGTAATTTTCTGAATTGAGTTATTTTATTGAATTACATCTGAAGGACCTTACAGTTTACTAATTGCTTTCCTCTAAGGCGTAACATTGATAGGGTTCTTGTAGCAACCCTCACAGGTCTCCGCTTCCTGCTGTTTTAACTAGAAATTAGTTAATCATTAAGCTATCATACTAGATTGATGTATCTCTGGTTTTTGATATTTGATCACTCAACCGTGTCCCCAGTCTAGACACACCTGTCAGGACTCTAAAGGGATGTTCTTTTGATTTATATTCTGAGAAATACAAGGTACACCAAGAATTTAGTCATCGAGATGTCATTGAGAGGTCAGAAGCTTTGCTACTCTCATTGTATTGATTAAAAACTCAAGCGAAACTGCGTAGATGTGTGCGTGAGGTGGGTGTCTCTCCTCTTTGTTTGCGTGTGCTTTTGGTTCATATGTGTCTACGCCCCGTGGGATGTTTCCAGGTAATTGGAGCAGCTGTTTTTTTGGAGCCTGCCAAGTCTTGCATCATCTAGCAAGTGGGGTGATGGTCTTTGTCTGGGGTTGGGTGAGAGTGATGGAGCAAAGAACAACAGACTGGGTGGAGCACTGGCAAATATCTTTTTCTGTCTGCCTCACGCTGTTCATTTTGGCTTTCTGGGATGTGATGCTTAGACTCTTCTATTCAGTTTTTTTTTTGCTGTCTTCTCATTCTTTTCTTAATCTTTGGCTTTGCCACTCTGGCATCCAGTAAAACTGCTGACCTCACATCTGATCTCATAAGTTAGGTCACTTTGACCTCATAAAATGGTATTACGGCTTGGATAGAGTGATCAGCATAAAGATTCATTGTCGAGCAAGTCATGTTTGAGCAGCTCATCTTACAATGGCTATATATCAGCAACTAACGACAGTGTTTCCGTTCCTCTGTCATCAATCTTAGTCTTAATTTATGTCATTGTCTTGACAACACAAGGACACACACACACACACACACACACACACACACACACACACACACACACACACACATGTTGGGTTTACATGTTTTATGGGGACATTCCATAGGCGTAATGGTTTTTATACTGTACAAACCGTACTTTCTATCGCCCTACACCTACCCTACACCTAAACCTAGCCCTCACAGGAGATTGTGCACACTTTTACTTCATCAAAAAAACTCATTGTGCATGATTTATAAGCCTGTTTCCTCATGGGGACCTGATAAATGTCCCCACAAGGTCAAAATCTACTGGTATTCCTATCCTTGTGGGGACATTTGGTCCCCATAACGTGATGAATACCAGGTACACACACACACACACACACACACACACACACACACACACACACGGTACAAAAAATTTGGGGTTGGTAGAAAGACGTCTCTTATTTCCAGCAAGGCTTTATTTATGTATTAAAACTCAATGTATTATGTGGAGCTGAGTATTTTGAGAGAGAGATGGTCTGAGAGAGTGTGATTACCTGCATCTGATACAGCATTCGTTCTTCAGCTCAATCTCATATTCACAATAAAACATTTACATTACATTTACATTTATTCATTTAGCAGACGCTTTTATCCAAAGCGACTAACAAGTGGGAATACAACAAGTGATTCATCCTAAGGAGGCAGTTCAACATAGGAAGTGCTCAAAAATACCATATATCAGGCGTTGTTAGAAGAGTGCAGGCTAGAATAGAAGGGGAAGATCAAGAAAGAGAGGAGACAGGCTAGAGAGGGAGGATAGAGAAAGAGAGTTTGAATGTCCGCTGAGAAAAGCGATATCTTTGTCGTACTATTCTTTCATCTGTTAAGGGTGATTTCCGATGACAGCACTGCTCAGTGCATTTGTTAGCTGTTGTTTAAAGTAAAAATAACTTGTATGCAACAGCATTTCAGTCTTTTTCAATATAAAAAGTCTTGTCGCCATCTAGTGGTGGAATAATTTAACTAAAATCACCATCACGAACACACACATACACTGTTTCCCAATACTAAATGCTATTATTAAATACTACTATAATTTATATAAAATATAATTTATTAATAATAATGTTATATAAACAACAGCAGCCTTCATAAAAGTTGCAAGGCAATTTAGTCAAAAGTGCAAAGGCAGCATAATGAGATTGTGCCCTCAGCCAGAACTATTTGCTCTGGAACAAATAACAGATTAATGAGATCTCATGTTTAACCACTATAGAAATCAAAGCCAGCAGCAAAAATTAAGAAGAACTGGCCGAGGTAAGGCCGTTCTCATTGGGTTCATGACCGCTGAGCGGTCGCTGACACCCTGGAACTCACATCTTCTAAAACATTGAATCAAATTTTCAAATAGACATTATTTTTATTAACAAAATGCATGTTTGAAATCTAAACAAGTACATTTTCACCTAAACAACTTTGAAAATTACATACCGTGATACAAAAACAGTATTATTTATAAAATGATAGTGGATTTGTGCAGCCACCATCACACTTGCTGTATGCGGTAAAACCGTTGGAGTTCCGATATCACTAGAATATCGGTCCGAAAGAGGAACAGAAAGAACTGTTGTATAACGCTTTGTATTTACTCAGAACCAAGTGTAAAGACAACTAGGCAAGAGTTTTTAATATTACATAATTGTGTTGTTGTAGCGCGAGACCGGATGCAGTCGTCTCTGTGTGGGATGATTGTGTTCCTCTGCATCTGCGGGTGGAGTGGGCATGAAGTAGATATAGAGCGAGTCTGCTCTGAGTTTGTCAGTGTCTGCATGTTCCGAGCTGTTGTGCTTTACCCATCTAGAACAAGAAAGACTGTTGTTTTATTCTTTACATTTTAGGATTGTAAACATCTTCAGGTATGAATATACTGTGGGTGAATGTACATGGATGTGACTTAATGTTATTAATCAGTCTGTTTACTCTTCTGTCTCTGTTTTCCTCTTTCAGATATGTCCCCAGTGCTGGCGGGGTTTATCGGCGCCGGTGTGCTGGTCGTTGCAGTCATTGCATTAATTTTTGTGTGGACATGCTGTCAGAAACATTACAACAGGACGAGCTACAAGCTTCATGGAATTCAATCAGAACAAAGCGATCCTCTCACAGACCCACCATACAGGTTTATTCACATGCTGAAAGGAATGAGCATCTACCCGGACACGCTTACCAGCAGCAAGAGGATCATACGAGTGGCACGCCAGGCCAGATCCCAGACCACCGACGGGGCTCAAAATAACAAGGGTCGCCCAGTGGTGCTGGTAGACATGGATTCGGCAGCAGAGAGCGGCCTGCTGGGAGAGAAACAAATGCAGATGAGGCTTGGGGAAAGTGGTCATGAGGTTCCCAAGCTGGAGAGGGAACTTCCCGTACATGCAGATTACTGTTGTCTGGACAGCAGCTCTGCAAGCAGCAGTCAGACCTCCAGTACTACAGTTTCCAGTACGGCTACACCTTTCACCCCTGCAGATGAGCCTAGCCGAGGAGATCTCAGCATTGCAATCGATTATAACTTCCCAAAGAAGGCCTTGGTGGTCACCATCTTGGAGGCTCGGGGGTTACCGGCAGTGGAAGGCCAGGCGGGCAGTGCCGACCCCTATGTGAAGATGACCATTCTTCCAGAGAAGAAACATCGCGTTAAGACTCGTGTCCTGAGGAAGACTCTGGAACCTGCGTTTGATGAGACCTTCACATTTTATGGCGTGCCATACAGCTCTCTCTCTGATCTCAGTCTGCACTTCCTGGTCCTGAGCTTTGACCGGTTTTCACGAGATGACGTGATTGGGGAGGCAATGGTACCGCTGGCAGGCGTGGACCCGAGTACAGGCCGGGTCCATATTACACAACAGATCACAAAGAGAAGTATGCAGGTGAGAGCAAGCAAAACGCAAAAAAATACATTAGAGCTACAAACTCAATTTATCTTATAGTACCGAGTTTAAATTCAGGTTTTTAAGGGATAGTTTACCCCAAACTGAAAAATACCCCATGATTTACTCACCCTTTAGCCATCCTAGGTGTATGTGATTTTCTTCTTTCAGACAAATACAATTGGAATTATATTAAAGAATGTCCTGGCTCTTCCAAACTTTATAATGGCAGTGAATGGACACTGAGATTTTGAAACAAAATAAAGTGCATCCATACATCATAAAAAGTGCTCAATGTTAATAAACTCCTTAATAATATCCATATTTAAATTTTTATAAACCATAATCTCTTAACTTCCGCAAACTCCTTTTGTCATCCTCTAAAACGCCACTGTTTTTGAATGCACGTTAGTGGAAGCAATAAGTTGTTTTATACAATTTTAAATATGAATATTTTATTTTTACACAAACACATTGATTCGCTTCAGAAGGCCTTTATTAGCACCCCAAAGCCGTGTGGAGTACTTTTTATGATGGATGAATGCACTTTATTTGGCTTCAAAATCTCAACACCCATTCACTGCCATTATAAAGCTCGGAAGATCCAGGACATTTTTTAATATAACTCTGATTGTATTCATCTGAAATAAGAAAGTCATATACACCCAGGATGGCTTGAGGGTGAGTAAATCATGGGGTAATTTTCATTTCTGGGTGAACTATCCCTTTAAGTCAACTTCATCTTAGGATTTAAAGCTGAATACATTTAGTTTTCGATAAGTATGTGTTTTAGTTTAAATTTAACAATTATTTAATTCGTGCTGGTGCTTTGTGACTGATTCATCGTGGTCCTTTTTATAAGTCTGACACTTGTGTGAGCTCAGCACTGAATCATCCTCCCACAGCAGTTAGTAGTCATTGATAAATTTGCCTTTCCTCCTGCTCACTGAGTGGGTTTAGATGATGCGTAGACAATCCAGTTGGCACGTACATGAAAGCCTCCTCATGCCTCCGCACAGAACCAAACTCAAGGAAAAAACTGCGAAGATAAACAGGAAATAAGTTATTTACAAACCATCAGCCACACTCATTTTGTACTTCCTAATACACCATGTGCTGAAGATCACATTATCACTTACCTGCTTATGCTGCAGTTTTTCCAGTGCTGAGGAGGTGCATAATGAACCCAGGGATATTCTTACATGTACTGTCATGTTGACTTAAGACCCTAATGCTAAAACATTAACATTCAACAGAGCCAAAGAGGACTATTCAATAACTATTTTGTCTTATATACTTAAATGGTTGACTTACGCAATTTATCTGAACTTTTGTGTCTGTGTATTTGTATTTCTACAGTGTGTGAGCCGTGGTGAGCTACTCGTCTCTTTGTCCTATCAGCCTGTTTCTCACAGACTAACTGTGGTGGTGTTAAAAGCCAAACACCTTCCAAAATTGGACATCACTGGCCTATCTGGAAGTAAGTGTACATTTTAATGATTTTTT
Source organism: Garra rufa (assembly GCF_049309525.1). NCBI lineage: Eukaryota > Metazoa > Chordata > Actinopteri > Cypriniformes > Cyprinidae > Garra > Garra rufa. Next base: position 22,286,699 of record NC_133369.1, read on the forward strand.
AAAAGAGTTTTGGGGTTGGTAAATGTTTTTGTTTATGTTAAGTCCCTTATGTTTATCAAGGCTGCCTTTATTTGATGAAAAAAAAATAAGTTAATCTCTAATTGAATGAAATATATTTGTGCTATTTTTTATTTGAATATATTTTAAAATGTAATTTTTTCCTGTTATGGCAAAGCTAAAATTTCAGCAACCTTTACTTGGATCTAATATGTTCATCCAGTGCTTAGGATTAGAGCCCGACAGATAAAGGATTTTGAAGGCCGATACCGATACAAATATTTGTTGGTTTTAAAATCCGATATTCCGATATATCAGCCGATATTTTTTATTTATTTTTTTAAATTTCAGAAACGAGCAACAACACATTAACAGATTTCCCTAACATTAGTTATTTGTAGTTATTTATGAGTTTTAACTAACATAATACGATAATGCATTTTAAAAAGAAACTTGTTTCTTTTATTGTCACAACAGAACAGAGGAACATCAAAATATATTAAAGTTCTGATAAATAAAATGTATAAAAATAAGCTACCTTATAATTACAATGTCAGCTTGCTTATCCCTTTACCTTTAAATTCTTTCCACCAAGCTACATCAAACCATTTTCAATCATCAGTTGCTGCCTGCCTTCTAAAACCTACTATTTAGCGATCTAAATCCATTATGTGACTCGTTAATGCTGCGGCTGAACGACAGTCTGCAACGCACACTTGGCGTCATTGGATTTCACGCACCTGTAAAAGAAAAGCGAACTTTTATGCACAAGCTACGTTTGATACTTTTTCTCTATGTATAAATGTTCACTCCTCGCAAGTCTAACTTACATTTTACAATTCAGGGACTGTAACTAGAGATATGCTAGTTATAAATACAGTAATCATTACTTTATTTAGGCAGAATAAGTTCGTTGTGGTTTCCAAGCTCATTAATGTTAACGTTAGCGGTCTTCCACTGATAGTGGCATTAGCTTCCACTGATAGTTCGTTACTATTACTCTGATCACCTTTACATTAATGGGAGGGTTTGTTTCATGCAGCCAAGAGATAAAATAGATACCTGTCTTCACGCGGGGTTATAAATTACTTTTATGTGGGCTTTTGCGGGACGAAGTAACATATATTCCTTTTGGAGCGGGCGGGCGCGGGACTAAAACATCCGTCCCTTGCAGATCTCTAAGATGAAGTTTGCGTGCAGCGGTAGCTTTGTCTTCGGTTTTTACAAAGCGTAGCCACACTTTTGAGCACTTCGCGCTATCCATCTTGTAGACTGATATTTACATTACCACACAAGGTACTGGCAGATCACTAGATGAAAAATTAAGAGGAATCGACATTTTAATTTTATAAGAAGTATCCGATTCTTTTTTTTAAGTATCCAATTCCAGAATCGGAATCGATTTTCTATTCCCAACCCTACCATGAACACACTTCACCGATGATCTTGCTCACGGATAACTGACTCTCTCTCTGCCCGACTCTGGCTGGATCAGCAGGTTGCAGGATGTGTGGCGCGTTATACACGAGTGTTGCCAACAGGGACGGTGTAGAGTGCCCTCTGGTGAACAAACTGTACAACGCCAACACTCATGACATGGTTGAAGGGTGTTTCGTCCGTTTTTATTTTATTTTTGAAATATTCATTTATCGGCCATTATAAATGCCGATACCGATAGTTTGGAAAATGTCTAATATTGGCCGATAATATCGGCCTGCCGATAAATCGGTTGGGCTCTACTTAGGATACATTATTATTATTATTAATGTTAAAAACATTTGTGTTGCCTAGTATTTTTGTGGAAACCGTGATATTTTTTTTTTCATTTTTTTTGATGAATAGAAAGTTCAAAAGAGCAGCATTGATTTGAAAATAGATTTATTTGTAACACAATAAACTTAACCCTGAGACCATAAACTTTGGCAGTCAAATATACACAGTGTATATTTAACAATTTGAACAGAAAGATTTTTAATGTTTTTTAAAGAAGTCTCTTCTGCTCACCAAGCCTACATTTATTTGATTCAAAAACAAAATATTTTTTCTGTTTTCTATTCGAATATGTTTAAAAATGGAATTTTTTCCTTACATTTTCAGCATCATTACTCCAGTTTTCAATGTCACATGATCCTTCAGAAATCATTCTAATATGCTGATTTGCTGTTCAAGATAATAATAATAATAATAATAATAATAATTATCAGTATTTAAAAGTGTTTATTTAAAAGAGTAATTTTTTTCAGGATTCTTTGATGAACAGAAAGATCCAAAGATTAGCATTTATCTGAAAAAAAAAAGCTTTTGTAACATTATACACTATACCATTGAAAAGCTTAGAGTCAGTATATTTTTTTAGTGAAAACAAATTAACTTTTTTTTAGCAAGGATGCTTTAAATTTATCAAAACATTTATAATGTTACAAAAGATTTCTATTTCAGATAAATGATGTGTTTTGAACTTTCTATTCATCAAAGAAACTTTTTTACATCAATTTTACTTAGCAGTTTTCGACATAATAATAAATGTTTTTTGAGCAAATCAGAATATTAGAATGATTTCTGAAGGATCATGTGACTGGAGTAATGAGGCTAAAAATTCAGCTTTGAAATCACAGGAATAAAATACATTTTAAAATATATTCAAATAGAAAACAGTTATTTTAAATCGTAAAAATATTTAAAAATTGTACTGTTTTGGCTGTACTTTCAATCAAATAAACGCAGGCTTGGAGAGCAGAAGAGATTTCTTTAAAAAAACATGACAATTCTTACTGTTCAAAAACTTTTGACTGGTAGTGTACATTATTAAAAAAATTATAATATATTAAAATTAACATAAAATTATTGTAAAACTACAGTATCTAATGACCCGTCTTATTTTGCATCCCAGATCCGTATGTGAAGTTGAATGTGTTCTATGGCCACAAGCGCATCGCCAAGAAGAAAACGCATGTGAAGAAATGCACACTCAATCCAGTCTTTAATGAATCCTTCATCTATGACGTGCCGGCCGACTTGCTGCCAGACATCTCTATCGAGTTCCTGGTCATGGACTTTGACCGTACTACTAAAACCCAGGCCTTGGGACGCCTGGTACTCGGCGCAAACAGCCCCTGCCCATCTGGAGCTGCTCACTGGCAGGAGGTCTGCCAAAACCCACGCCGTCAAATCTCAAAGTGGCACACGCTCAACGAATATTAGAGATTCACCACGCTCTCTCTCCACACACGCTCAAACACAGGCACACAGGAAACATTTAATAACGAAAGAGAGAGAGAGAGAGTTCTAGGAAAAGATGCCTTTGTTACCATCACTACATGGAAGGTAACTGATCTTCAGGACTTGTAAAGAAAAAAAAGACTTAAGCCAACTTTTGCGTCATTGCTAATGCAAAGATGGGCCTCGGAAATGAATCTTTTTAAAAACACAAGTACACACTTACTTTCTGACGCACTTGCTCACATATAAACACACACACGTGAACACAAACATATGTGATCAATAATAATCGAGACCAAAATAACAAAAAACAGACTGTTAGGAATTTATGAGGTTTGGGATTCTGTAACTGTCCTAAAAAAAAAAACCGCATGTCTTAACGCTCCATATTTCACTCCAGTACAGGACATTGTGTGGATTTGTGATGCTGGCGCACATTAAACAGGCTCATTTTTTTGCCATCTGATTTCCGGAATTCCACATTTTTTGACGTTTGTGGAAGGAGTTTTGAAAGAGCTTGTGACGCACGTCTTCTGATACGTACTGATTCTCCACTGTATGAGAAATGCACTGAAGTGACGCAGAGGTTGTATGATCTACACTACAGTATGGTTCGTTCTGTTCTGCTTTGGAGATTTCTGCTGTGTCAAATTCTCCACAGCTACAAGTTGAGTCATGTGATTGTACAACAATAACCCTATTGGCAGCACTCTGGGCCTGATTTATTGCTTGTGCAATGATTTCATCATGTACTTTGTATAAATCTGGCCCGGAATTACTTAATCTGCACTGCTATGCTACAAACTCACTCTGAATGTCACTGTCTGTATGAATTTCATACATTAGAGCAGGGGTCACCACACTCTGTCCTGGAGGGCCGGTGTCCTACAGAGTTTAGCTCCAACCCTAATCAAACACTCCTGAACCAGCCAATCAAGGTCTTAATAGGTATACTTGAAACTTCCAGGCAGCTGTGTTGAGGCAAGTTGGAGCTAAACTCTGCAGGACACCGGCCCTCCAGGATCAAGTTTGGTGACCCTTGCATTAGAGCTTCACTTCACCATAAAACAGTGGTTCACTGTTTCGTAGATTGTAGCCAGTGTCATCAGAAGACCTTTCTGAGTAGGGTTGCCACCCGTCCCTTAAAATACGGAATCGTCCCGTATTTGAGAATGAAATTGCGCGTCTCGTTTTGAATCAATACGGCACGTATTTTTTATCATGTTTTTAAAGCAGCATCTCATGCAAATCATCCCACACGCATTTTATATTTATAATACTTTATGTCATCGTTAGTTTGATTGGTCTTTTTAACTGTCCAGTGACGAGGGCGGGTCTAAAAATGGCAGATGCTTCTCCAGGTAACCCCCCGCGTCTTAAAGATTCAGAGCTTAAATGCAAGAAAGGTTCCTTTGCAGTTTTGTACCCCCCTCCCTCCCTCCCTCCCTTCCTTATTTTTTGTTTTAAAAGTGGTAACCCTATTTCTGAGGTGAATTGGATTCACTTTCATTTTAAATCCTGTGTGATATAGAGATAGACAAAGAGGTGTGTTCATAGTTTGGAGCTGGAAAGCTCTTTGAGCCCTTTGGTGTGATGTTTGGGGAATTGAAGGATATGTAGCGTCATTTGTAGTTCAAAAGGTCAAGGAGGTTAAGATGTTCATGTAGTTCTATCATAAACAACAGTCTGTTCTTCTAGCATACCTCCTTTACCTCAGTTTTACTTTTTTTACACCACTGTCAAATCTCTCTTTTATGATGAGAACTTGTAAAGTCATGTTATTTGCTTTTGTATTGTGCTTACCCTCAAGATCTAGAAGGTTTGCCATTGTGCCTGCCGATAACCTGGGCCTTTATCTCTGGTGCTCCTCTCTGTTTATTTACTAAGTCTGAGTTCTGAATTTGGCAAAATACTGGAAACAAATGACACTCAGCACCATTAATGATTCTTGCATGTGCATTTTTAGCTAACCTTGTATTAAAAACTCTGGGAGTTTCCTGTTTTCTAAATTTTCTGCACAATTTATTTAATAGTTCCATAACACCACTACTGAAATTAGAGCATTAAACAGCCCAGTGTAGTCCAATTACAGAATAAATGACTCATGATTCAGTCCCTTAATTAAATTAAAACCATACAGTGTGACCAGTGCAGTACGAATCCCAAATTAATAAAGGGTCAAATCTTTTTAAAGGAGAAGTTCACCTCCAGAACAAAAAACTACAAATAATGAACTCATCCCCCTTGTCATCCAAGATGTTCATGTCTTCCTTTCTTCAGATGTAGAGAAATTATGTTGTTTTTTTTTGAGGAAAACATTTCAGGAATTTCTCCATATAGTAGACTTCTATGGTTCCAAAATGCAGTTTAAATGCGGCTTCAAGCGATCCCAAATGTGGTTGGTAACAATCCCAGCTGAGGTAGAAGGGTCTTATTTAGCGAAATTATCGTTTTTGTGTTCTTTAATTACAATTTATATACTTTTTAACCTCAAACGCTCGTCTCAATCTTGTCTTGCTCTGCCTGCCTGTTTTTTTGTTGAGGGAGAAAATAAGAGTTTTGGAAGTTCAAACTTGGGGCACCATAGAAGTCCACTTTATGGAGAAAAATCCTGACATGTTTTCCTCAAGAAACATAATTTCTTTACAACTGAAGAAAGAAAGACATGAACATCTTAGAGGACATGGGCCTGAGTACATTATCTGTACATTTTTGTTAAAACAACTATCACTAAACAAAAAACAAGCAGCGATGCCATAGAAGAACCATTTTTGGTTCTATAAAGAACTATTTAGTCAGAGGTTCTTTAAAGAACCATCCGTTTCTTAACTTTTCATAATGTGAAGAACCTTCTTTTGCCACGAAGAACATTTTGTGAAACAGAAAGGTTCTTCAAACATTTTTTAATAGAACCATTTAAACAAATAAGGTTCTTTGCTGGCATTGATGGTTCTTTAACATCCAAGGAAGAATGTGTAAAAATGCTCCTTACACTAAGAAAAAATGCTTGCTTTAAGAAATGTTCACTTAGGGGTTCTTTACGGTACTAAAATGGTTCTTCCATTGCATTACTGCAAAAAAACCTTTTGGAACTTTTTTTTTTTCAAGTGTAACAAAACAGCATAGTGACTGACTGGTTGTGAATGACAACATTTACTGGTTGTGTAGTTTAAAGATACATATGATGTATTTTAATTATTATTTTATAAATATTACTAAATAATTTTTTTTTAAAGTATATTTAGGGACAATTATTGAATTGCATTTATGCTGACTATTATTAGAACTGTTCTAAATTTATTTATTGAAATTACCTTATCAATTTGTAATGGACTTTTATTTTTGCCCCAAATATATTTTCTTTGAAAAGGAATTAGAAAATAGCTGTTAATCAACTGTCAAAACAGAATCAGCACCAAAACTAGGAAACATAGGAAATATGCCCAAGATTCAGGAGACCCAGCACAGCGGGGACAATAACAGATCTGGGAAGCTTAAAACACACAGTGTCACTTTCTATACATCCAAACATTCTTGATTAATTCCCAACAAATTATTCACTAGTGTTCAGCTGGTTGTATTGCACATGATTTGTCTATCATAGAGATGTTAGAATCTAAACTGTAATTCTGAATGGGAAAACGCTTCTTTCCATTCAAGCTTCTTTCATGCTCAAGCCACACTTCCTGTATAAAAGCGCAACCTATCCACCCAGTAATGTCTTGTTTGTGTCGGATCACTGGTATGACAAAATGGAAAGATACTAAAAGATTCAATCCATGTAATAAACAACAAAAATACAAAATACACAATAGATTAAAAAAGCATTTTAAAAAAAGTCATCACTTCGTTTTCAAAAATGAATTGGCAGGAAACTGTGGAAAATGTTGTATTAGTGCAAACTAAAAAAAAAAAAAGAATTCTTGTGAATATTTGACATATACTGTACTGCAAAATGCTGTGAGATCTCTGCTAATGTTACACACCCACCTGTATGTTAGTGTTCTTAACACCCACTGAATGTGCAAAATAAACGTGATACACAATTGAATTCTCTCTCCTAGTCTATTTTCACTCCAAAGTCTAAATTATTTGGACATTTTCAACATCTGCTTTTGTTTGAGATGGCCTATATAAAATTAACAACCTATGGAGAATCAAAATAGACCAATTACAGTGTCATAAATGAATGGTATTAAAGCTAAACCAAAGAAAATATCTGCAGTGTGAGCAGTGACGTCAACTAAAAGGACATTTTTTACCAGTTACTAAATTAACCACGAGGGTTTCTTTTGTCCTGCTGTTATATGACTGATATAATTATTGATAGTATACAATTCTGGTATTTTGACTAGGAAATGCATTAACACAACTGTCTTCTTTTGCTCCAGAAGCTGCCTGGCAAATCTAAGAAGTTTCCCAGGCTCAAATGATTTTACACGTATTAAAAAGTCTGGTTTACTGAGTAATCTTTTAAATTAGGAATTGGGGAAAATGGATGAGACTGCATGACTCTCTTTGTGAATCTTTGTGAAGGGTTTCAATTATGACTAGGCAACGTCTAATTACTTCAAAGGACTTCATCTCCAATGAAAGACTGATTTTCTTGGAAGAAACCTCAAGACCATGTTTCCTCATTCAGTTTCTGAATGGTGATATAGAGGGAGGTGAACACCCAATAAACTTTTGAACTGTGACATTAAAATCATAACTGACTAGACATATCTGACTAGACTCTTTGTAACACACATATTCACACATCACAAGTTCAAGTTACATTTAGGCTACATTATTTGAGAGATGTGTCTTACAATTTTGTATATAGGTTTACATCCCCTTATTCAGAATCTGCAAAATGTTAATTATTTTACCAAAATAAGAGTGATCATTCAAAATGCATGTTATTTAGTACTGATCTGAATAATGTATTTCCCATAAAAGATGTTTACATATAGTCCACAAGAGAAAATAGATGAATTTATCAAAATGACCCCGTTCAAAAGTTTACATCCTCTTGATTCTTAATACTGTGTTGTTACTTGAATGATCCACAGCTGTGCTTTTTTGTTTAGTGATAGTTGTTCATGAGTACCTTGTTTATCCTGAACAGTGAAACTGCCTGTTGTTCTTCCGAAAAATCCTACAGGTCCCATAAATTCTATGGTTTTCCAGCATTTTTGTGTATTTGACTGTATGATTTTGAGATGCATCTTTTGTGGGACTCAACTGAGGGACTCATATGCAACTATTTCAGAAGGTTTAAACGATCATTGATGCTCCAGAAGGAGAAATTATGCATTAAGAGCTGGGGGTGAAAACTTTTGAATAGAAGTGTGTGTGTATTTTTCTTATTTTGCCTAAATATCATATATTTTTTAGTACTGCCCTTTAGAGGCTACAGAAGATACTTACATGTTTCCCAGTAGACAAAATAAGTTAAATTTACCCTGATCTTCAAATTACTTAATGCATGATGCATTAGTAAGCATCGTTCAGGTAAAAACACAGTATTGAGAAGAGGGGATGTAAACTTTTGAACAGGGTCATTTTTTAAAAACTCAACTCTTATTTTCACTTGTGGACTATATGTAAACATCTTTTATGTGAAGTATCTTATGCAGGTAAGTACTAAATAAAATATAACATGCATTTTGTATGATGCCTCTTATTTTGGTAAAATAATTAACATTTTGTAGGTTTTGAAAGGGGTGTGTAAACTTTTGACCTCAACTGTATGTATATTAATGTACATACATTGTCCTTCTACAGATTTTTAAAGAACAAAGATAATTCTGGTACGAATGTGATACCCCATGTAAGTCCTAGGCTATTTTTCATCTGAAGCAATCCAATTAATTCAAAGGGCATAACAGACAATCACACAGCCTGTCTTTGTAACTGTTAGGTAAACCAACAACGGCATAAAAAACGTCTCAGCATACGTGGACTGGCCGCACCCTAAATGTGGGGCATCACATGCATCTAGCATGGAAAATGACAAAACCATCCAACAAACCCTCGGTTCAGACACAGCTGACAAGGACTGAGACCTGATTATAACGGGCAAATCCAGTGGGATTGTAATAAATATCTACAAAAGATATTTTTATTTCTACATTTTACCATCTTGAAGGACTCACATTCATCTTAAAGGTAAGAACTATCACTGCTTTGACAGTTTTTGACACTCCACTTACTGTCTGCACCCTAATAAGCAATTTGTAGTCACACAACTATTCTTATTGTGAAATAGTTTTACACTCCTGATAAATAAACGTGAAATAGACACATTTATTATTTTTATGTCAAAATTTGTGTATTTTTAATGTAGTACCTCATAACTATAACTGACAACCAAAGAGTATCTCAGAGAGATTGATCATTTTGAATCAGTTACTCATGCATCTTATTTATTAGATACTGAAAGGCCTAACGCCTTAGAGACATTACCAGAATGATTAGTGGTCTGTTTCAAATTCACACAAGCTTTACACACCTAGTATCATGTCTGGTCTTCATTTTTCTAATTAATTTCCCTCACAACACCCATTTTGATGATAAATATTTAGTGCTATTATTTATTCAGATTGATTTTGTTTTTTGCAGGTAAACAGTTGCTCAGTACAGACTTCTACAGGGATCTGAAGAGTGGGTCTTTGTGTACAGTAAGTGCATCTAAAAGCAACAAATTTGATATTATAAACAGGCCTGTGAGAATGCTTTGATGAGATTTGACACAGTTGGATTTTATTCCATGAGACAACATTCTGAAGAACCCTTTGATCTGGAGATTCTATTCGATCTAAAGATATGTTTGAGAGACTTCAAAACCACGTTGAAATGCCTGTTTTGGATGGTTTCATTGCTTTCGGTTGACATTTCAGGGGTACCAGTCATCAAATGACAGCCTTTAAACCACTGACACCCTTTTATCCCAAAATTTTATTCACTGCAAGAATATTTCTCATATATACCCCATAAAATAGTTTATATAAAAGCCATGGTATTTTAATCACAGTCATTTTCAAGGCTTCATGACTAACTTCTATTATTTTTCCCTCCCATATACTGTATTTTACTGTTTAAATGCTTGATCATTGGCTGGTGTGGTTTAAACGCTTAATGAAATTTCCACAGCAAAGGTTACTTACATAGACTGACATTGTCTTGTGAGATCAGCTGATTTGGCATGGGCAGGTCAAATTGTGAATACAGAACAGTATTGGCATAGTTAAAATTGACTGATTTTGTCAGAAGCATAAAGAAGTAATAACAAAATAACGAACACTCAATATAATACTTGAATGTTTTATGTTCTGCCTCCAGAGCGCAAAGCAGACATGTCTAGAACAAAAAACAGTGAGGTGAGTTTTCTTGCATGGTCACTCCACACTGTTCATCTACTGCATCATTACCATGTTTAATAAGACACTGACTTGCCTTTGTAGGGGAATGTGCTAAAGCGTGTGGCTAAGCTGCCACTCATCAGCTCAGCGCTACAGCAGGCCTCCTCCGTCTACACGAGTGTGAAAGGTCGTTACGTGCTGCTCGGGTTTGTGGGAGGTGTAGCAGAACTGGGTGTCCGTAGTGCATCCACAGCAGCCCTGAAACGAGCAGCACCTCTGTTACAGAACCTAGAACCAGAAAGTGAGTCTTGATATCTCTAACAACATGTAGACTTGGACAAATTGAAAAATGTCTGATCAAAATCAAATTTCATTGTATGTATGTCTTTGCAGTTGAAGCAGTGAACGGTTTTGCACTAGTGGGTTTGGAGCAACTAGAGAAGCTTTTGCCTATCCTCCAACAGCCCACAGATGAGGTGAGTGTGTGAGAGAGTGTAAGGAACCTGATAAGTGAGAGTGTAAGGAAATCGATAAAATCAATTTTATCAAATCAAGCTAGTCAATTTGCACTGGCATTTAAAATGCCATAAAAATGCATTGATGTTAGCTTACAATACAACCACTGGCTCTGCACTATTTCCCCTAAATTATGTGCCCTTATGTGCCCTCCTAAAGCTTGTGTTCTGCAAATAAACAGGGCATTGTAGGGCTATCCCAAAGTGGCACAAAATCACTTTCATGGACATTCACCTCAACTGTTGCTTCCTGGTAGAATGACCGGCCCAATTCAATCTGAGCAGCTGAGTCCTTAGCCATCTTCCAAGAAATGGCTAAAATACATCTGTTCCATCTAGACTTGACCCTCTAACACTAGCACTCTTAATTCTATTTCTGTTTTATCTACCTGTTTTCATTTTGTTTATTAAGCACTAGCGTTCCCTATTCTTTTTCTATTCCATATACTTGGTTTCTTTATATATATATATATATATATATATATATATAT